>NW_025222686.1:417899-823934 GCF_014066325.1 Apis laboriosa
GTAGTAGTAGTAGTAGTAGTAGTAGTAGTAGTAGTAGTAGTAGTAGTAGTAGTAGTAGTAGTAGTAGTAGTAGTAGTAGTAGTAGTAGTAGTAATATTTATAATATTACTATTATTATTATTATTTAGTATGTTATATTGACATAATTTTTTATTATTATTATCATTATCATCATCATCACTATTATTATTGTTGTTGTTGTGTCGTCGTCGTTGTCGTCGTAGTTTGTTGTTGTTGTTATTAACTTCTATTATTATAATTTCTGTTCATTTTTTATTATCAATTAATTTGTATTAGTCATGTCATGTTTGTTTGTTTATGTTGTTTAATTTCTGTACTTGGCAAATCGACATTTATATTATATTTATTGTTTATAAGAACAGTCATGTTTGCATTGCTGTTTGCCAAACATACAGGTTTTTTGCGTCGTGCAAACACAATTATTTTTCCATGAATATTCATTGATGTAATTCTTGTGTTTTTATTATTATTTACAATTTTTTGTAGTGGTTTTCTAAATTCTTTTAACTCTACTTCTTCTGTTTTTGCTATATATTTAACACATTCTTTTTCTTGTGTTACTTCTGTTATGACATCTATTGTACTTTCATATTCTGTTTTCATTGTCGTTTTAACATTTTCAGAATTGTTTTGATTAGTTTTATATTTATCATAATCATTGCAATAATTGTTATGATTGTTTCCAATATCATTCTCAATGCCATTAATAGTAGTTATACTAATATGATTATTTTCTTCCTTATCCGCTTCTTTAGATGCTTTAAGAACAGTAGAATGAGAGCAAAAATTTTGAAAAACATTGTTTTTTATAGTATTTTCCAATGAATGATCTATTGTTTTCTGTGTTAATGTCTTTGAATTATCAGAGAAATAATTATCTTTCGATTCTATAGAATTTAATTCAATTGATTTATTATTTTGTAATAAATTTCTTACATCTTTTGAAGATATTTTTTCTGTTTGTATTTCAATTATTTCTTTGGGTGATTTAAAAAGAATGGTAGAATGAATACAAGAATTTTGAAGAACATTATCTTTTACAGTATTTTTTAATGAATGATCTATCACCTCCATTTGGCTCAATGCCTGTTGTTTTATATTATTAGAAAGATAATTATTTTCCATTAATTTAATAAAATTTAATTCAATATCTTTATTGTCTTGTAATATATTTTTTATATCTTTTGAAGGTATCATTTTTTTTATTTGTGTTTCAATATTTTTATTTTTGATAAAATTATTTTCAGAAATATATAAGATAGATGTATTTGGTAACTTTTCATTAGATATTAAAAGTTCCTTATTTGTTTGATTTTTATCAAACAGAAGAATCTCATTAATATTTGGGACTGGCAAATGGTATGTTTCTAAATCTTCTTTATAATTACGAAAATCATTTAAAATATTAATACTTTCTTTTTTTTCTATTGAATTTGATTGTGAATCATTTAATGCATGAATAGTATTTGATGTAGATATTTTTTTACAAGATAAAGAAGAATCAGAAATAAATTTTTCAATATTTTCTATATTTTCAATGTTTTTACTTCGATATTTTATATTATTATATTGATTTTTATTAAATTTCTCTTCTCGATCTATTTGATTCGATTTTATATATGCTGTTGATTTTACACGTGATCGATGATTGTCAATATGATGATATCCTTTTTGTCTATCTCTATGATGATGTTTACTATGATTAGATCGATAATTATCCTTTTCAAAAACTTCAATGCAACGATAACCTATATTTTTCTCATCTAAAGTAAATGTTGAATTTTGAGTAGATTTTATATGCTGTTTTGTAGAATGTTCATTAGCATTTCTTTTTTCATTTCTTTTTTTATTCTTTCTTTCATTGTCTTTATTTATATTATCAATCAAATTTTCATGTTTTTTCAATTCGATCCTTGAATTATGAGTACATCCTACAGTAACATTTTTTACATTATGTTGCTTTTCATTAAAATGAGTGGAAGATTCAAAATTATTATACAGAGGAAATGTAGATTTTTCCTTGGATTCAGAAATTATATTATTTGTTTCTTTTTTTCCGTTTTTTCTCATTGTTTCAAAACAATATCTTTCTCTAGTAGATTTTATTCGTTTTATAGGAATATCTTTGTTTATTTCTTCATTTGTTCTTTTTCGCATTGACATGTGTATTGTTTTTTGCAGAAGTCTAGAGTTTTCATTTTTATTATCTTTATCATTTAAATCAGTATCTTTTATCATATTTCTTGATGAAGATTTTGTCCTATATTCAATTTCTTTATTTTGAACAATTGAAGATTCAGTTTCTTTTGTAATATAAGAATTAGTATCACTTAAAAAACCATTTTCTTTATTATTTTTAACTATATAGCTTTTGTTATTTTTATGTTCATTATTACTATTATTTAGTTTATTTGATTGCTTGTTTTTTTTTTCTAAATTTTGTTCATCTGTCATTCTTTTAACTAATCGCTCACCAAAAACAGTGATAGGAATTAAAGCAGATTTGTTGCGTTGATTTTTGGTTTGATTACATGAATAACCTGCTACCAATGTTTCAATATCTTTTTCGTTTGGAGGAAAATAAATATCAGTTGATTTATGATGCGTATTTACAATGGTTTCTCGAAAAGTGGATTTATGAATGATACAATCATTAGTTTTAGGATATTTATCTCTTTTGAATGTTGCATCATCTAATCTGTAATAAATATATCAGAATTTAATAAATATTTTTAAAATTATCAATATTTCCATTTACTTACTTTTTTCTTAACTGGTCTATCATTTTATCTTTTCGTGCAATTTCTGCTTTTGCAGTTTTCAATAATGAAAATAAATTAATTTCTAAATTTTCATTAATCTTTTGAAAATTTTCCAATCTTGTTTTTAGTTCTGTAATTTGTTTTTTTAATTTTAGATGTTCATCCACAATATTTTCATTATTTGTCACAAACTGAAATTTTTAAACAATTAAGTATAATGTGTACTTAACCTAATCATAAATAGTATTATATTTTATAATACTTACATTTTCATTGAATTCTGTTCTAAAATTTGGTAAGTCTTCATAAATATCGATGTCATCCTCCATGCTTTTTATTAATTTCTATAATAAAATTATAATTATGAAAATACATATTTATTGATATAATTTTTCCATTTTACCAATCATGAATATGTCATATATTTATGTATTTAATATACTTACTCAAGGACACATATTAGTATCTTTATATTTATTGACTATCATGAAATATATTAACAAATAGTAACTAATATCAATTTAATAAACATTATTCTATTAAAATTACAAAAATTTCGAAACACAAATGAACATGAATCGAACCAATGAAATATATAATCGAACCAATAAAATAACTGTTATTATGTTCTATATTTTTTCTAATATAATTTGATCATAAATTAAATTTGATAAATATTTCTATTAATTATTATAATATTATTAATACTAATATGATTTTATATTATTATTAGTTTCTAAATAATAATAGTTTTAATAATCAGAATAAAATTATAATTTTGTAAAATACATTTTAAATATTTTTAAAAGTTATTTCTTGTATAGAAATTTTTTTTTAATATTTTTATATTGAATTTTAATTTTATTTAAAAAACATATATATATATAATCTTAACGAATGAGTAAGGTATCAATATTATAGATTTATCATCGTTTCAGAATATGATAAAGCGACACCTGTTGGAATTTACGATTGCAATTAAACTTGTGTATGTGTGTTTAAAGTTTTACATGTAGAACTATAAGTTTAATTTTAGAGCAGTTTTTTATTCTTTCTTATTTCTTTATCGATTTTTATTAGTGAATTATTAAGTATATCGTTAAAATTATATATTTTTTAATATATTTCACTTTATGTATATTTATCTATGATCTTTCATATATTAGTGCTCTATTTGAGATTTGTTTAATTGCAATCTTTCAGTGCCAATTGATGATTTATTTAAGTTATAAATAAGAACATCAGTAAAAAAATTTTTTACAATTGATTATATAGAAGATTATGAAGAACAATAATAAATTCAATTAAGAATTATAAAGGTCAGTGAAGAGGTTAAAATGAGTAATGTATACACACAATAATTCGAGAAACGTAAAGTTAATGAACAAATTTTTACATAAAAGCTAAATTTTTATATAAAAATATATATATATATATAATTTTAAATAGCAATTTTTATTATTCATTATAAAAAATTATTGCACATAACATTTTATAACATAGTTCTCTGAATGTATTTTATCTAACACGATAGTAGCAGCACGATAAATCGATACTATGTACAATCGTATATAAACATATGTGTACATATATATATTTATCCTAGCTACATCAAAGTTACTAAAAAAATGATTTTAAAGAACATGAACAAATTTAAAAATATATATATTTATTAAATAATTGAATATAATTGTAGTATTTGCAAATTGAAAACATTAACAGAAAATAAATTTCGAAAATTTTATATATTGATTAAAATTAAAATTTAACTTTAAAATCGAATTTTTACTCTATAGTATATGCTGATCAATGTATACACATATAGAATGGCCTAAATAAAGTATTATAAGTTGTTTTTTCAGAAACGAATAAAGCTATTAATTTCATTTTTTCTTTATTAAATGATAAAGAATAGTTGATTTCTCAATGTTGAACAAATTTTTTTGATATATCTATTAAAAATTAGATATTTTTAAACGATTATTAGAGAAATAATATTAATTTTATGTTATTCACATAATTCTTATTAAACTGAATAACATTTATTTAAAATTTTATTTTATTTTTTTTTTGTACATAATTATAATATTATGACAATAATTTTTTTTGAAAATAATTTTGGAAAAATGAAAAAAATGAAAAAAATGAAAAATATCAAGATAATATTATTTTATTAAAATAATCAAATAATTAATATGATATTTATCGATTAAATTCTTATTAAGTCTTATATTTTCTCAAATATTTGACAATTTAATCGGAATATAAACGCCGTATTTTTGTTTATTCGAAAGAATAGTTATGTATTTAGTAAATAAAATTTAATAAATATTCGAAAATTTATGGATACAATTTTGAATATTTAATAAAATGATTTATTATAATATACTATGATTTTTAATATTTTTTATTTTTCTCGTTTTTCGCTTAGAAAAATTTTAGAAAAAATTGATTATTATAATTATTTAATTATAAATAATATAAAAATAAAATAATTAAAATGAATATTATTTTAAATAATTCGATAAGAACTATTTGATAATAGAAAATTGATATTATTTTTAAAATTTTCATTCAAGAAAATTTCTGTTTTTTCTCTAATACTAAAAATTTGTTATATACTAAAAAATTAAAGCATGTATAATATTAAATATGTCAAAATGACATATATAAATGTAGATATGTATGTATATCATAATAATTATCCATGATGAACCAAAACCAAGAATCAAAGAATGTTTTATATTATAAAATAATTAATGATTAAATTAATAATTGAATCATCTTAATATTTTTGATTGATAGTAAGAATATATATTATACATATAAATGCTAAATTATAGCAGCAACTTTTTTATGGATTATAATTTTAAAATTAATAATCATTCTTACCAGTTTTTGAAGCCAATTTTTTTTTAAATAGAAATTAATATTTTTCTTAGAAAAAAAAATTTCAACCTATTTTTATGAAATTCGTATTAAAAAGATTAAATTTAAATTTTTATAATTAAAAAACTGTATAATTAAAAAAGTACTGTATAATTAAAAAGTGTATAATTAATAAAGTTAAAAAGCAATATAAAAAATTAAAATTATTATTGGTTTTATCATATCATGTAATATTATCAAAATCATGTAATTATCAAAAAATTAAATAAGTTTATATCATATAATTTTTCTTTGTTACTTTACGAATCGTTAAATAAACTTTATTTTTTTTTTTAATTTTTTAAATATTTTTTATGAATCTCATAAAAAATATTAAATATTTTTATTTAATAAGTTTTTTTCCAAATAATAAAATTTTATTTTAGAAAAAAAATGTTAAGTTCCATTAAAAAAAATTGACTTTTTTATTTCTTAAAAAATAACTATAGAAGTGTCCAATAAATTAAAAATGAATATAGTTATATTTTTCCCTTAAAACTATAAAGCTTCTATATTTAATATTTTTTCTCGTAAATGAGTTGTGTTCAAGATATTTACATTAAAATTTTTAAATGAATACTCTATATAATGTACATATAAATATGATAGATTTATTACATATAATAAAAATAAGCATCGCAATCTCAGATTAAAAAAATAATGGAATATGATATATATATATGATATACATGTAAAATTTGATACAATATAAATAACATGTTTAAAATAATATAAATAAAAATATAAATAAAGACTTTATTAAAAAAGTATGAAAAAAAAATAGAAAAGAAAAGAATAGAATTTTCATACATTATAATAATTATAATGTTTTGCTAATTGTCATTTTCTTTTTGTCTATGCCTTACAGTTATTTTAAATAGTTTTAATGCTTTGAATAATAACAATAATAATAATAATAATAATAATTTGAATAATAATGGAATTAAAATCACTTGGAATTATTTTTTTTAAATCTCTGCTTTGTATAAAGTATGTGCTCTCTAATAATAAAATGTGTTTTAGTCTAGTTACTATGAGATATACTTCAAAACAAATTTGATCAATATTATTTTGCCTGTCATCAAATTATATTTATCAGATTATTATAATTGAATTTCTAAGATTTCTTTAGTGAAAATACATACCAAATATAATATTTGAATGAATACAAATTATTTGTATAATATATAATAAATATGAGAATATTTTTTTTTTCTTTCACATACACTTAATATTTCTTGCTCATGTCTTCAACTTAAAAGATGTCAACAGAAGAAATAATATAACTGATAAGAATTTTGTATTTCGATAATTGACACATTATGAATTGTCTCTGTGTTAGTTAATAAAACTATTATATCAAAACTATTATATTATGGTCTGTATGTGTATCAAAATATTGCTGCAGGTACTTTGAAAATTTATTTTTTTGACATAAATTTAAAAAAATTTTTTTAAATATTTTCTTAAATATTTTCTATCTTGAATATGAATTTTTTGCAAATAATCTAAACTAAAATAATCTAAATCATTATAGCATCAATATATTATTAAGTATTAGTATATGTTATTTAATATATATTATAATTATAACTATTAAGCATTAATATATTACTTATTGAATATGAATTTTCTGAAACTAATCATCATAGCATTAAATATATGTATATGTATATATATAATTAAATATATATATATATAGCTATAGTATATGTATACATACTTATATGTAATATATTACCAAAATTTATAATGCAAAGGATTAAATGCATACAGGAAATGCATTTAATATAAATATATTTTAAATATATTTATATTA
The DNA here is from genome assembly GCF_014066325.1 of Apis laboriosa. Lineage (NCBI taxonomy): Eukaryota > Metazoa > Arthropoda > Insecta > Hymenoptera > Apidae > Apis > Apis laboriosa. The sequence continues at coordinate 425,430 of NW_025222686.1, forward strand.
ATATATATTTTGTGCATGTAAATATATATATCTATTTAACATATTCATGTGAATAAACAGGGAATGGTTAGTTGAGGATAATAAACAGATTATTTAAGCATCCATTTTCAACAAAATTGTAGTAAATTGATAGTATATATATGTAATTATGTGATTATTATCTTATACTATTCAGAGAAAATAAATAGAAAAAATGATTTTAGAGATTAAAACAAACCCAGAAATTGGTAAACAAAAATGTCCGCTTTTAAGTTATAATCAATTTAATTTATTTAGATCAATTTAAGTGAAATGATCAATTTTATCTGCACATTCTATTTTCATATATTTCATCTAATAAAAAATTAAATTGTTTATAATTTAAAAAATAAATTTCAACAAATATTTTTGCATATCATCTTTTGTATTTGTTTTAATCTTTAATTTTCTCTTATATAATCTTTAATTTTCTTTTCTTAATTTTGTCAAAATATTCTATATGTATATTACATATTGTCAACTTAATGAAATAAAACGGAACAAAACGCAATTAAACGAAACAAAACAAAACAAAACGTAATTAAATGGAACGAAATGCAATGAAACGTAACAAAATGAATCAGGACAAAATGCAACGAAACGAAACCAACGGAATACAACGAAACACAACAAAACATAATGAAACATAACGAAACGCAATGAAACATAACGAAACGCAACGGAATGAAACGGAACAAAACAAACGGAACGAAACACAACTAAACAAAACGGAACGAAACACAACTAAACAAAACGAAACGAAACGAAACGGAATATATTGAAACGCAATGGAACGGTATGGAATAGAATGGAACGAAGCAGTCTGAATCGGCCCAGATCAGACCAAGTTGTATATCATAGTATGACAGTGAATAGCATAAAGGAATAGTAGGGGTAAAAGTTGATTGAAAGAAGAGGAATAGATAGAGAATAATGTAACGTTGGTGAAGGAAACGTTATACAGAAGGTTCAATGTTCTCCCACTCTTGAGGCCCAAGCTTTCAGTCTGCTCGTGTGGTCAGTTTAGTAATTACGCGGCAAGGAATAAGTTTGGGTATACGTAGTATAATGTGTAAAATAAAAAAACTTTGGGTGTGGCGTTTATTTTTATAATGCTCACTGTGAAACTATTAGCAATTTCAATGTTGAACATTATTAATTATTAACTAAAATAAAAAAAAGTGTGATTTACAAATTGAATAATATTTATAAAAATCTTAAAATTTTTTCCCGCTTACGAAGTGGATTATAAGTTCATCATTGTATATTTATATTTAATTGGAAATATTTTTTGGAAGATAAAAAAAAATGTTTAATAATCGACAGGTTCTTATAAACATATTTTTACAGTATCGATTGAATTTGTGAAATTTATATGTACGTTAAAGAAGAGAATGTTTCATATTGTTATAAAAAACAATTCTATATTTTCTAATAAGAACAATTTATATTTATTATTTTTAGAAATTCATATTTGATTCATTTGATGTACATTTCTGAACTTTAAATCAAGAATTATCTTTTTCTTTTGAAGTGTTCAGTTTTATTTGGATAGATCATCTTTCTTTTTCTTTATATTTTGCTTAAGCGTATTAGAAGAATGACAGTCTCGGAAGAGTAAGTACGATATCATTAGTCTTCTGTCCTTTTCCAATTTTTTTATAACTTTTTTTTATTATTTCAATTGTATTTGTTGTATAAAGAGAATATATTTTAACATGATTCTCTCACAAAAAATTCTTTCGAGAAATTTTCTATTTATTGTATTATTTTGGTTATTGTATTATTATATTGGTTATTAGCCAAAAATATGAATAACGAAAAAACATTTGTTTTTAAATTTGTGTTTTTACGTAAAAAAAAAAAACAAAAATAAAAAAAGAAGAGAGGAAATAAAATCTTTTACATAATTGATAAAGTATCGTTTTATATAATATTTATATTTTCATTCTTCATATTATGAACATATGAATATTTAATTATATATTCAGAATGGATATATATATATATATATGCAAGTACATATGCGTGAGACAGATGGGAGAGAGGCACATAACGAAAGCATATAATATGTAGTGCTATATATAGATGTGTTCTTATATAAAAAATTTGAGGACAACGAAATGTTTAAAAATGTAAGTGAGAAAAAAAAGCATGCGAAAAATCGCGGAAATTACTAAGTGTATCATATACGAGAGGTACTCAAGCGTGTTCAAATTACTCAAGCGCACTTTTAAGGCTTTAAGACTGACTGTGTCGAAGAAGATTGGAATGCATGGTATGCGACTTATTCGTTGGACGTGTTTCACTTCGACTTAAACTCGATTTTATTCGAACATTACCGAGAATATCCGAACCGAGTCGATTACAACCGATTCAAAAACCGACCAGACAATTATAACATAATTTCTTTCACTTTGTTAGTCGATTATAATTTTTCTGATATATTGCAAATTTAATTTTAAATATTTTTAAATTATGTATGATTTTTAAAAATATTTTTTTATAATATCAAACATTTAGTATAAAAATAACATTTTATATAAAAAACATTTTTTTTTGATAATTGAGAATTGCTTGTATATATATTAATCATTATAGAAGAATAATATAAATTAATTGTATATATATATGTATATATATATTGTATATATATGTATATATATATTGTATATATATGTATATATATATTGTATATATATGTATATATATATTGTATATATATGTATATATATATTGTATATATATGTATATATATATTGTATATATATATTATATATATATGTATATATATATATAATCATTATAAAAGAATTGTGCTATAGAAGAATTTTGCTCAATCAAGAATTGTTTATATAATATCGTATAATATATTGTTTGTATATATATGCATAATATGTGTATACATAATATTAAGAACAAATACTGGTTTAAAAATTATATGATATACTATGAGAATATTTTAATTTGTAATTTAATTTGATTTAATAGAAAAAATTACTTTGAATGTACTACAATAAAACATTATATAAATCTTTTGATTAAAAAAAAAACAAAATTTCACTTGTTATCTTATAGATTTAATCGATTGAAATTTGATTAAAGAATAATTATTAAAATATTTAAACATAATTTGAACACGTTAATAAATTTTTTTGAAAATTGATTAATTAATAGAAATTAAGCATAAAAAACACAATTGGAATAAATATTTTTATCTAAATATTTGAAATATTTTAAAATTTTTATTTATGTTTGAAATATAGTAAAATATATAACAATATATTTACAAATATATTAAATATATAACAAAAATAAAATATATACAACATAATGATGGATATTTAAAGTTATTAATAAAAACTTAACGATAAAAAATATATCATATTATATATTGATAAAAACATATTGTATTTATTTTTGGTTATATATATATATATATATTGATTTTAGAATGGCTACAGAATTGGCAAATAAAAAAGCTGAGCGCGAAGCTCTGCGCGGCGTTATTCAACAATGGAACGCTAATAGATTGGATTTGTTTGAACTTTCAGAACCAAATGAGGTAAATTATTGTATCAATCACATCAAATTTTTCCTGTTCTTAGATTCAATAAATGTTGAAAATGTATATACAATATTTATTTTTTTTCAGGACTTGGAATTTCATGGAGTAATGAGATTTTATTTTCAAGATAGTGGTCAAAAAGTTGCAACGAAATGTATTAGAGTAGCATCGGATGCAACAAGTCAAGCGGTCATCGAAACTCTTATTGAAAAATTCCGTCCAGATATGCGAATGCTTTCAGTTCCAGAATACGCACTTTATGAAATTCATGAAAATGGTGGTAAGTATAATAAAGATAAATTTATATTAAATTTAAATATTATATACAATTAATTACAATTTCATCCATTTTTTTTCTTATTTTTTTTTTTATTATTTCATTTATTTTATTTATAGAAGAGCGTAAACTTGGACTCGAGGAAAAACCATTGTTAGTGCAATTGAATTGGCACATCGATGATCGCGAGGGACGTTTTTTGTTAAGAAGAATTGATGATAAGACTAACGCTCAAGGTGTTGGTTTCTCCTCTTCGGATGGATCTAGTTTTCGTAGAAAGTTGAGTAAACGTGAAAAAAAACAAATGAAAAAACAAGAAAAACTCAGTCGTTTAAAGAGTTTAGAACAAGATGAGAATAGTATACCCGTTGATCAAAATGGAGTAGCTGAAAAACTTTATACAGGTATAAGTTTTTTGTTATGAATATAATTGAATATTTATGAAATATGTTGGTAAATTGAAATATATTGTATAAAATATAATATGAATATAATATGATAATGTTGTTGTTTTAGAGTTACCTGAAACGAGCTTTACCAGAAGTATTTCAAATCCAGAAGCTGTGATGAGAAGACGACGTCAACAAAAATTGGAGAGAAAATTGCAACAATTTCGTAGTAAAGATGGTGGTCCTGATACTGGAGGAACATTAAAAATTTATGGTGAAGCACTTTGTAAAGATGTTCCATATAAAACTTTGCTTTTAAGTGTTCGCGATTCAGCAGTTCAGGTCGTACGAGAAATGCTTTCTAAATATGGTTTAGAGAAAGTTGATCCACAACAATATTGTCTTGTACAGGTTAGTTGAATATTTTTTTACGATTTATTTATTATAAAAATAGTTTTATCTTTTTTTTTTTATTTCTTATGCATTAATATATATATATATTGTGAACATGTGTGAAAATATTTTATTAAGGGATACGCTTCGAATACGAATATTTCATTATTTCAGAGAAATTAAAATTATCAAAAAAAAATTTAATAAAATTATTTGTTTAATAAAGTTATTTGATATTTGGTAAAGGAAATGCAGATCATTTTTTTGTGTCATTTTTTTTTAAATTAATTATTTCATTTTTTAAATTAAATAATGAAAGAGATTTCAAGATCAACTTCACTTTTTAAATAAAACATAATATAATTTTGAATGTATTAATCGATTTATTTAAGTATTTTCTTTAATTGAAAAATCAATTTTTCGATATAAATAGATATATTTTTTTTATACATATTAATACATTTTTTTAAAAAAAATACTCAAATAAATTAATTAATATATTCAAAATTTTATGATTTTATAAATATTCTATATTTAAAAAAAATTAATCTTGATATTTTTCTCACTATTGATTTACTTATAAAAAAATTGTTTATAATGTGATTTCTTCCTCTGAATTAAATAACTTTTATTAAAACATTTTTTTAATAATTTTAATTTTTTGATATTCAAATATATTTGTTTAAATGAAATGTTTTCTATATATTATATGTCATATGATATAATCAAGATATAATAAAAAAAAATCCGAAATATGTTTACTAGTATTAGTAAAATAATTTATTAAACATATTTCAAAATCTTTTTTTTTTTTTATTTTATTATAGTATTAATAAATTAATTTAAATTTGATCTTCATTTTTTGGAAAATGAAAAATATTCTTTTTATATTAATATAGTAATTCTACCATATTTTAAATATATTCTTAAAGTTTCTGTTTTCAACTGCATTTCTTGTGATTCAATCCAAAATTTTTTGAATGTACAAAAATATCGTTACAAAAAAAAATTATTTTTGTATAGAAATTAAACTTTAATCTAATTTTTGGATATAAAATATAGATATAGAAAGAATAAACAAAATCTTGTTAATAAGAGAACTTATTAAAGAGGAAAGCTCTAATTATCTTATATGTCATGAGAAATATTCATTATTTCATTTCAACTTTGTGGAGGAAATTAAAAAAAATGAATTCTAATTATTTCTGAGATTAGAAAGAATTTTGATTGTTCATGACAAATATGGTGGAATCATAATATCAATGTAGAAGATATTTACAACTTTGAAAAGAATAAAGCTCAAATTTAGATTATAATTCAATAATAACGATTTTCTAAATTTAGTAATTTTTCTATAAAAATAAATGTATTTAATATACATATATATAAGAAATTAAATGTTGTATGTAGGTAAATAGTGAAAATAATCTTAATGGAGGAACTCAACAAGAATATATACTAGATGATGACGAATGTCCTTTAGCTATTCTTATGAATCATTCTTCTACTCGTGGTACGTATTAGTACTTTTAATGAAAATAATTTGATAAGATTTTTGATTGATAGAGAAATAAAATGGAGTGTTTATATATTTATATATTCATTTTCATAAAGATAAAAATTGATATACAAATAAAAAAAATTAGAAATTGATTAAGATTTATTTAATAAGTATTTTATAAGCAACTAAAGTTTGTGTTAAATAAAGAGAGATGCACATATAATCAGATCATAGAGATTTCTATTTCTATTATATTGCCATTGCAATTTATTTCTATCTTTATTTTTATCTTTATTTCTATCTTGTTTCATTTAATGTGAAAAAATTAATTAATTTATATTATAAATTTAATAATAAATTTAAATTAATTTAAGTTATTTATTTAATAACTTGATATATAAATCTTAATCAATATTTTTGATTTCCAAAGATATATCTTTCGAATATATTAACATACAATTAAGTTAAAAAGTTTAAATAATAATAATTAAGAAATAATGTGAAATAAAAAAATTAAAAATTATTGAAACATTAGAATTATATATATATATATATATATATATGTTAATACAATAGTCTTTCAAACTACAAGTCTTTCAAATTTAATTTGCGCCGTGTCATATTGTTTTTTGTATGTATATAAGTCAATGGGTATAATAAGCAAGCGCGCGCGCGCTTGCTTATTGTTTGGAGAACCGCTCACTGAATCTTGTTTCTGACTGAAATGCTTAAAGTCGCGCAACATTATGACGTAATTTAACGTTACTTTTGTTGGCAGTTGTGATTTGATATTATATCGTAAAAAAATTTTTGTATAGGAAAAAGATATTTTTATTTTTCTTCTTTTTATTGTTTGCGTGAAATGTTTAGATCTATATACAATAATCAAGATGAATCAATATTTTGAATTGTTTGGTAAAGAATCTGTCATTGAATGTGAAAAAAATATTGCATATTATAATGTAATATATCAAATGATATGCACTAAAGAATTAAAAAGCACATTGAGACAATTTTATACGTATTATCATGAATTTGTAAATAGTAAACCTCTAAATAGAGAAATTTAAATTCTTTTTTTCTTTGAAAATTGATATTTATATTTTTATAATAATATATTAATTTAGAAATTTTAATTAATAATAATTAAATAATTAAATAATTAAATAATTAAATAATTAAATATATTTATGCTTTTTTTTCTTTTTTTTTTCTATATTATTTATCTTAATAAAGCATATTTGTTGTATTTGAACACTAAAGGAAAAGCTTCAATGCACAAGTATTATCATGCCAATAATAAAATTTTAAGTGCTATGTCAAATACATAACCTGGTTTTTAAAATATTTGTAATAAAACATATAAATTGCAATAAAAACGTAGAAGATATTTAGAGAATATAATAGTTTTCTATTTTTTACTGTAATTCTGATTATAAAAGTGAAATTTAAAAGGTTAAAATTAAAGTAATCGATCGAAAAAAGGACCATAGACGAACGCGCATACGCATACATATTTTCAGGAGCCACGTAAAAGAAATTGACAATTTTTATACACAATGATGGATTGGGGAATTAGACGTAAGAATTTTGAAATTTATTCTTTATTTAATGATAATAATAATTTATTTGTTTGTAAAAATTTTAATTGTATAGATTTTTAAAAATTCTAATTAATATATTTTTCATAATATAATTCCATTATGATTAGATAAATTTGATCAATAAATATATATATATATATATATATATATATATATATACATATATATTATTGAAAAGTATAGATATTTAGAATTCGTTATGTTTTCTTTTTAAATTAATATCTTCAAGAAAATAAACTTTTGTTTTTTCTTTGGTAATATTTTTTCAATATTTTCCGATTGTTTTAACAAGACAACGAATAGAATAGCTTGCTTGAAATAGCGAGATAAGAAGCTATAATAGTATCAGTGAATATATATTGATTAATGTAGGTCAACTAGACATGTGAAAGATAGAACATATGACTATTGTATTGTCGTAAATGACATTTATGATTAATAGAAAACTGACATATAAGATGAAATAATAAATGACAAGTTATTATAAAATTATAACTATATATATATAATATAATATATATTATTAATTATATAATTAAAACTATTATAATTATTAACATATATTTTTCTTAATTAAAATAATTTAAAAACGCTAATTATGTATAATAATTTTTTATGATATATTTTTCTGATATATACTCTTTGAAATCTAAAAAATTGCCTTTCTATTTTTTTAAAAAATATATTTATTTCGTTAACATTTCTAACGAAAAATTATTTATAATATATTATTTATAATGAAACTATTTTTTAAAATAAAATATAATATATTAATTTTGTTGATTGTAATATTTCTAATAAAATAATATTTACTTGAAAAATTTTATTTCGTATCTAGAAAATTAAATAAAGATTTTAAAGAAAAACAAAGAAGAATTATATAAGAAGATATGAAAATGAAAATATATTTTATATATATTTATATAATATATTATAATATATTATATTNATTTAATTAAATATTATTAGGTTTCTTACTAAATATTATTAGTTATAAATTAATATTATTTACATGAAACAAAATATGTGAAGATGTGAAACAAGATGTTTAAAGAATTGTTAAGTGAAATTTTTTATACGAATACTTAATAAAATATTAATATATGATCATATTTAAATTTTTAGTATATCTTAGTATAAATTTGATTATAAAGTTAAAAATATAATCTTGTTTGATAAAAATGAAGATTGGAAACTAAATAAAATTTAGAATTTATCATATTAAGAAATATTTCTTTTCCAAGTATGAATTATTAACAATTTTTTAATTTTATACTCGTTTAAATTTAGAGACTGTATTTATTTTAATTGTTTATAAAGATATATATAAAAAAATAATTTAATTAATAATAATAGATATATATTAATAATAATAGATATATATTAATAATTTAGTAATTAATAATATAATAATATAAAATAATATAACGAAATAATGTAAAACCATTGCTATTATTTTTATTTTACAATTCCATTATTATAATTTATTGGGATTCTATTATTATGTTATTCTATTATTTAAAATGACAGATTTTTGAAGATAAAAAGAAACAGTTATTTCTTTTTGAAATTCCTATAATAAAAATATAAATGTATAAAAACAAACTATAAGATGAGAGTGATGGGATATATGATTCAAATATATTATAGATTAATTTTTAATTAAAATACCATAAATAAATTTTTAATTAAAATACATAACCATTTATAGCTTAAAAAAAATATTATTATTTAATAATTATTATTTAAAATTATTATTGATCAAATGTATTATTTACAGGTTCTATTATGTTTCACGTACGAAGAAGACCTTCCGATTATGTACCTCGGAAACGCAAGAAAAAACCAAGTGGCAAGTGGAATGAATTAGATTGCAGGTTTGTTGCAAAAATCATAACGGTAATCAGTACTATGAAAACTTTTTGATATATAAGAAAAAAAACTTATTTAAATCTCTCATTAATTTTGATCGGAATATCTAAAGCAAAACATATTAAATATATTATACAGTTTTTATAAAGAAAAATGTTGAAATTATTCCAGAAATTTCTAATTGAAAAATATTTCTATATTTTTGAAACATTCTGTTTGTTTTAAATACATATATTTATTTTAAATATATACACGCGATTATTTCTGTAAATTAGAAATATGAAAAAATATTTTAAATAAAAATTATATAGTATCGAAGGGCATTTTAATGATAAATATTTGACTTTGGGATAATCTTAAATTGTTCTGTGAACGTCACATTTAAATTTTTAAATGGAATCCTTTTATTACATAATTTTATTCTTTTAATTGCATAATTTTATTTATATAATTGCATATATATTTACATAATTTCGTAACAAATAAATTTTAAAAGTCAATAATTTAATAACAGTTTAAAAGAAATACATTCGTAAGTAAATATTTTGAAAATGTATAAGTTACAAGGATATGTAATAAAAATATAGAATTCTATTTAAAAATTCTCTTTATAGGAAAATTCATGATTATCTCAAAGCGAAACACTTATTACTAATATTTATTATTATTTATTATTAATATGTATTTCTGAATAATATAATTTTAATATAATTTTGAATAATACATTTTTATCTGAAACATTTTTTTGATTTACAAAAATAATCGCATATATATTTAAAATGAATATTTTAAATATGCAAATGAATTTATTGAATATGTCAATAAAATGTTATAAATTTTTTATAGGAAATATTAACGAAAAATGATTAAAAATGATCATTATAATAATCATATAATTTTTAAAATCATATAATTTAATTAAATCATATAATTTTTAATTTATGTTTTTATTTGCTTTACAGATATGAAGATGAAAGATTACCTTTTTTACTAGAATTGAATCCTGATGGTAGTGAAATTTCAAACGGTGCCGGTGTACGACATCGGTTACAACCAAACGTCACGGAGGTGGGCTCAGAAAGACCAATAGGTCCACAGGCAGTTCAAGCTCAAACTCTCACTTTGACAGGACCAACGGTTATGCCAAGGCACTGTGTAATTGCTTTTACTGAAAATATTGTCACTCTTACACCTTGCTCCAGGGATGCTTATACTTATGTAAACAATCAGAGGATACATCAAACAACAATACTTCAGGTATATATCATATAATATATTAAATATTTTTTTCTATTAGAAATAGAATTTCAATATTAATATTTATATTATATGTATGCCATAAAATCTAGTGCATTATTTTATTTTTGTTTATTCATGTTTTATTCTTTGGTAATTTTTTGTTGTTTTTCTCTTCTTTCTCTTCTGTTTTTTTTTCTATTTTTTTTTTTTTTTTTTTTTATATAGAATGGAGCAATTGTGAAATTTGGCAGATTACATACTTTTAAGTTCATTGATCCAACACCTGATGAACGAATTAGACAACGACATGATTCTGGAAAACAAATCGAATACAATTATGACCGGTAAGCACATTGTTTCATATTTATGTTAATATGTATATATATATATGTAAATAGGATAAAATTTACGAGTAGATAATGATAAGTAGATAAGACGACTAGTTTATTAGCAAGTAAATTAATTATATCTTTTAAAACGTGGAAAAGAAAGAAATGAAAATAGAAATCAAGTAACAATAGAAATATAAAATCGATGTTGAACCATAACAATATCACCAAAATAATTTTTTGTGTGAAACAATATTGCATATATTTTTCGAGCATGCTTTTTACAATGTTTGCACGACAATTTCTCTCTCTTTCCTTCTTTCTTTTCTTCTTCCTTTCTTCTTCCTTTCTCTTTCCTTTTCCGTTTCTTTCCACTCTTGATCATGAAGGAAAGAGTTTAGTTCTTTTTTCTGCACTCTATTTGTAGTTTCCTAGTTTGCTTCTTTTTTCCTGCACGTAGCCTGCTTTTGTATCGTAGACGCTCCCCAGACTTGGCCAATCAAGAAACGAACATGGAAAGATATGGATCAGTATCCGGAACTTCAAATAATGGACAGAATCAAGTTCAAATTCAGAGCCAATCAATTCAAGATCAAGTTATTCATTCGTCTAGTCCAAACAAATCTACACCCATTCCTGCTGCTGCTGTTACTGTATGTCATACTCGAAGTCCAACGCATGCTTTGGAATCAACTCATAATTATGAAACTACGTTTGATCTCGATGGAAACGTTGAGACTGCCAGTCTTACCAGCAGTAGAGACGGTAACAGGTAACGAGCTTTTATTTTTTATCGAAAGAATTTAGTTTGACAAATGTCTATCGTTAAGAATGGATTTTTCGGTCAAAGATGGGATTCTTTAGGGTAAGTTAAAACAAATATTGAAACGAGACATAATAAGATAAAACTCAAAATATATAATACAAAATATAAAAAAATATAAGATATAAATGTGTTTTTTTAAAAATAATCTCTGCTATAAATATACAAATTTAATGAGGAAATGAAACTAAAATAAATTTATTATATGAATTATGAGTAACATTGAATATTGTTATTTCGATAGAACATTACAGAATGATCGACAACCACGAGGAACGGACCCAATCTTACCAGCTGTATTAGAATTTCTTGAAGAAACGGAAGAAACATTTTTTCATGCAGTAATTACAGATGTTGAACCATCAGCACCTCAATTTAAATTGGCTCCAACATATACGCTTTACCTGGCAGCAAGATATCGTGCAAGCACACATTATAGGCCAGAATTACAACCAACAGAGAGAGCTCACAGATTAACTGTAATGTTAGCAAACGTCGCTAGCATGATTCAACGGATAATACAGGTAATTTAAAATAATACAAGAAAAAAATAAATAGTCGATGTTTTATTAAAAATTAACAACATTGTTTATGTGTTGATTAAATATTTAAATTAATGATTAAATATTCAAACAAATAAATTTTAATATTCATTACTGGATTATAATTTTTATTAAATTAATTAATTTTATTTTGTTATTTTTGTTTCAAAGCAAGATTTTATATTATTGGTCAAAGCAAGATTTTATATTATTCATTTATTATTATATTTCACATAGGAACGGTATATGGATGCATCTTCATTGGCATTATGGTTAGCAAATGGTTCGGAATTATTACATATGTTGAAAAACGATCGTCATGTAGGAGCATTTTCGACGAGGGCACAGGACATTTTGACAGAAGCAGTTCATACAGCTTTCGCATCGCTAGTTCGATGCATTTCCTTAGAACTAGCGCCAGCAATGTCACAATTTATGGCTGATGCAGATGAACCTGCTAAAGAAGCTGGTGTTCTCCAAATATTTTCGAGTACGATGGCATTACTCAGACGATGTAGAGTAAATGCTGCGCTCACGATTCAACTATTTAGTCACTTATTTCATACAATAAATGCAACTACATTTAATGCATTAGTTTCAAACACAAACTTATGTGTTAGATGGTTCGGTCGTAGATTAAAGGCAAGATTAAACGCTCTTGAAACTTGGGCTGAGAGGCAAGGTTTAGAACTCGCGAGTCAATGTCACTTAGCAACAATTATGCAAGCGACTCATCTTTTACAAGCGCCAAAATATAATGCAGAGGAACTTGCTACTTTAAGTTCCACTTGTTTTAAATTGAATTCTCTTCAAGTCCGAGCATTGTTACAAAAATATCAACCAGCTGCTGATGAGCCAAGACTTCCAGCAGAATTAATTGAGAATGTAGTCAGAGTAAGTTGATACTTGTGATTAAATAGAATAAATAGGTATCGCATAAAAAAAAATATGATACAAAAAAAAAATGAAAAGAAATTAAAATTTTTACCATTAAATTTTAGGTAGCAGAAAGTGTGGCTGATACTTTAGCACGTGCTGATGGCAGGGAGATTCGACTTGAGGAAGAACCTACACTGGCATTGGCACTTTTACTTCCTGAAGATGGATATAGTTGCGAAGTTATTCGCGGTGTGCCTCCAGGATTAGCAGAATTTTTAGCGCCATTACAACGAGATGGTCTTTGTCGTATGGCATCACAACCTACTAGTAGTGGATACTGGACTATATATATGATAGATCATCATAATAATGTAAAATTTTTTTTTTTTCATAGTTAAAAATATTTTAAATGATATTAACTTTTAAATTTTAATAGTTTCGCAGTCCAAGTGCAATGAGTAATAGGTCTGGAGGATATTCTTGTCATACAGGTTCAAATATTGTTCAGCCTGAGATACATATAATAAAATTACATAAATCTACTAATGGAATGGGTTTAAGTATCGTTGCGGCAAAGGTATGCGTCCATATATATATTATATTTGTATACATATGCTTAAATACATATTTCTATATTACAAAACTTATTAGTATATGCTTGCAATAAATTTTAATTCTTGTAATAGAATATAGATTTTCTAATAGAAAATTTTATAAATTATATATATTTTATTAAATTATATTTTATTTTTATATAATTCTATAAATTCTATAATTCTATAAATTTATATAATATATATATATATATATATATATATATATGTAAAAATATATAATAGAATATTCTATAAATTTTAAATATTTTCGATATATAATAATATATTTCGAATTTTCAGGGTGCTGGTCAAGATAGACTTGGAATATATATAAAGAGCGTAGTTGCTGGTGGTGCTGCTGATGCTGTGAGTAAATATTATTTACTTTCTGATATATGTATGTATCATTTATTAAAATATCTTTTTCTATAGGATAGTTTAGATATTACCACCTTCATTTTTATCATTATTATTATTCATTGTGAAAAAAATTTTATAAGAAAAAAATAAATGATTGATGGAATTGAATGGTTTCAGGAAAGATTAATTTAATGTTATTAGTTTTTTTAAATAATTTTCATATATCTTTTACGTATCTACATATAAAAAAATTAATAATATAATACCTTTTTGAAACTATTTAATTCTAAAAAATTCTAATTCTGAAAAATTTTTATGATTTTTTTTGATTTATCAATTATCAATTTTTGATTTATCAATAATAACAAAAATTAAAGTAAGATATTTCGTGAATTATCTTAGATATATTTTATTTCTTCACTTTTATTATTAATTTTCATATATTTTATATGATAAAAATATATGCGCACTTTAATTAATATTGAATTTTTTGTATTTTTTTTTGCAATATCAAAATACATATGTATGAACTGCAGGATGGGAGATTGACTGCTGGTGATCAATTGTTAAAAGTGGATGGACAAAGTTTAGTAGGAATTACTCAAGAAAAGTAAGTGTTATAAAAAAAATTAAAGATTGCGGTAATAATCGCAAAACTGTTGTTGCGGAAATATTCTTCATGTTAGTTTTTTTTATATTTAAGTTTATTAATATTGATTTTGTTTTTTTATAGAGCTGCTGAATATTTAGTACGCACTGGTCCAGTAGTCACACTTGAAGTTGCTAAGCAGGGTGCCATATACCATGGTTTAGCTACTTTATTGTCACAACCATCACCAGTAATGAACAGAGGTATGTATCTTTTATTTAGTATGGAATATTTAAACTTTCACATTTTAATATTACAAATTAACTCAATTATGTTATTTCACCGTTTCATAATTCGTTTCGCTTTATTGACGAAACGAGAAATCTGTGGTGAAAGAACTGTATATATCGTGAGAGTGAGACAACGAATTTAAAAAAACGGCGTAATTAAGAGAAAAAAATTAAAATAATCAGTCTGAATTTAAAGAATCAACTCTAATTCACTTTCGCGATGCTTTCAATTTGCTAACTGTGGAATGTTCGCTTGATAACGCTTTTACATATTATTCTCGCTCGCATTATTCATCATTGCACGCCATTTTATTCTTCGTATTCTGGCTCTCGCGAAACAACGAGATGTGAATGCTTAATTAACGCTTTACTAACTAATGTTCCTGATTAGCATACAAGATTCGACCCAAGTCCGAAAACTTGGAAGCTTCAACGGCACAAGAAATGAACGAGCAATCATCTACGTCACATTCAATGGGTAATTTGTTAAATGTTCCAAGGCACGCGATTGATTTGGAATGTTCAATTGATTCAGTACCAGGTGCGATTCTTTTTTCGATTTGTTTTAAAGGCGTGGAATTTTAATCTTTTAAATTTCTCTAAATCTCGTTTTGAATTGGTATTGAAAATTAAAAAACTGTCATTCATTACTAAAAAATACGTAATTTTATAAATATAATATAACAAACCGATAAAACATTGGGGGAAAAAGCGATAAAAAGTAATAATTTATAATTTTAGAATAAGTGGTATATGGTGGCTGATAATAATGGTGATGGTAACAGTAACATAAATTTACTTTTGTCTTTCAATTATGATTTCAGATATTTACAATATTATATTTTTATCGATATTATATCAAAATATATTATATCAAAATTATTATATTATTATTTTACACATAATTTTGATATTTTGAGAAATAATGCATGCACTTTAACCAAACAAAAAAATTAATACGAAAAAAGAAATTTGCTGCCTGTTTTGAAAGTTTGTCAATTCGTTTTATTCATTCAATCGATAAATATAAATATTATTTAAATATCGATTATTTTAGACTCAAACTCGGATTCTTTGGCTACAGTAAACATCAAATATAATAATTTTTCTCTTGATTCAATACCTTATATCGATCAAGTCGATGAAATATCATCAGTTCCATTCTCAAGCAATCAATTCGATAAATACCAATTGGAAAATAATAACGTAAGTATTTATAATCACATGGTTAATATCATAGTTGATATTTCATAAGATTATCTCGTAATATTAAACTCACTACGAGGTATGCAGCGTGTTGTGATCAAACGCTATGATTCACAATTAATCAACGAAGAAGGACAAATTACAAATAGATACGAACGAGGAAAAGCATCTTCATATAAACAAGAAAAATATACAAGGACAAATAAACAGGCAAACAAATATAATATGGCGAAACAACAGAAAAGAAATGATGAAATAAGAGAAAAAAAAATAAAAGATATCTTGTTATCGCCGTGTGTTATATTAAATAACAATGATGATTTCGAAATATTTACAATTCCAAAAACAAAGACTGACATGTTTAATATCATTCCAGTATTAAATCTTGATTTATCTGGTCTAGATAGTAATACAATGTGTGATGTCTCCAGTTTCAATAAGTGTTGGAAATCACCAGAAGAGGTACGCCTTAGTTGCAGAGATCGCGTAACAATCTTGGCTAAATATTTTTCGAAATTTGATGATATTGAATTAATTGATCATGGATCTAATTCGATGAGATTAGATAATTTAAAGAAATTTTCTTCGGAACCTAATTTTATTTCGATTAAGAAGTATCAAACTCGATCAAATTATTTTTCTGTCATTGATGATAATAGTAAGTTTCGATCCGAATTAGATTTAAGAAATAATAAAATCAGTCAATACGGTTTACAAGATGAATCAGATAAAATATTCAAAAATTCAACAATAAATTTATTAAATAAGAATGATAGTAATAATTATTACAATACTTCATATATGTATAATGAAATATCTATAAATAATAAACGGAAGTTATCATTATCGGAACAAAAATATATGATAGATCAATTGAAAGAAATATATAATTTTGATTATGTAAAAGCATCATCTCTTCCTCAATGTTCTTCTTTACATTTTTCATATACATCAAATAAGAATATGAATATTATATCTTCAAACAATATAATTCTTGATAAGGACGTAAATAATGATATGAATAAAATGTTATCTTTGTGTGATATAAATGAAAAGTTAATATCAGAAAATATTCAAAAGTGTGATTCATCATATATAATAAATATTGTAAAAAATTATATTCAAAAAAAGACAAATACAAAACAACAATTATCCAATGTTAAATTTATCAAACAATTATCAAGTTCCTATCCAAATATCGAAAGAATAAAAGAATTATGGCATAACAAAAATAATCAATTGAAAGAAGGAAATAGAAAAAAATATCTGTGGTTTAATTTAAAAAAATGTGATTTGATTCATGAATTAAAACAAATCAATGATGATATATTATCATTTCCTACTAATAAACAATACTTTCAATCTTGGAATGAGAATTTTTTGCAAAATGATAATAATATAACAAATTATGAAGAAAAACTTTGCAAGCAAAATTTCATCATTCAAGACAAATTTCAACAAAATTCAATGTTATTTATTAAAGAAAATAATCATTCTAATATTTTATCAATTCAAATTAAAAAAAATCGAAAAAACAATATGATCAACGATCGGCAAATTCCAATTTTGATTGAAAAAAAAATTCATACTAATAATACGATCAACTTAATGCTCGAGGATTGGAAAATTTATCCAAGATTAAATCGAATTCATCTAAATCTTGATTTCTTTTTACGTAAGCAATCAATATTACATTTTTTGAATGCGTGCTTGTTGATGTTAAAAATGTTGGATGTTATGCAAATTAGAAATTATATATATATATATATATATATATATATATATATATATATATATATATATATGTTTATTAATGATCGATTAACATCGCGCATGAAAGTAATCTTTTCGAATAATTTTTTTAACTTATCGATCAATTGAGACATTAATTTCAATGATGAAATATATTTTTAAGCATACTCATTTTGAGTAACTTTTTCTTATATATAATCATCAATCGGTTTTAATTTTAAAATAAAATCATAAGGCAGGTGTTAGAAATTAAGGATAAGATCATTTTTTATTTTTCATAGTTTATTTAAATAATATGCAAGAATATATATCATACATATATATAGATACATAATACATTAATTATACAAACATTGCATTATATGACATATATTGACACATACTATTTTAAATATAAAATATATAAGTATTCAATATAATAATATACAGAATGTTAAGGACTCATAGTTAAATGGTAAGCATTAGAAGAAAATGAAAGAAAAAATGTTTTATTGATTTTTATAATTCATTGATACATATTATCCAAAATATTTTTTTCATTTTTAATCTTTTATGATAGTTATTATATATGATATAGAAAAATTCTTTTTGATACTTATTTTCATATGATATAAAAAATAAATATTATTCCATCTAGAAAATTATCTAGAAAAATAAAAAATCATCTTTATTTCTCAAAAAATATTGTAAAATTTATAATATATGACAAATTTGTAATAATATAGGCCACTATATTAATTATAAAAAAATAACAAAAACAAATTTTCCTCTTTCTTTTTTTAATATTTACGATTAGAAAAAAAACTTGGCTAATGAATAAATGTCTTGTATAATATTGAAAGATTTTTGTTAATATTTCAAAAAATAAAGTCAATTGTCAGTTATATATTAAAAAAATATATATATTTATATATGTATAATAAATATATATATATTAAATATTAAATATTAAAAAAATATATATGTATATATTAGAATATATAAGAAGTTATTTTTATATATAAGAAAAAGTTGCTCAGAATAATTTTCTTAATAATATATTTTAATATATTTTAATATTTTCATTGAAATCAGTAAAGAACCAGTTCATCGATAAATTTTACTTTTTTCTTTGTAATTGTAATTTTCATTATAATTTTTAAATATATTTTATATTTTTTTAATTCACAATTTATTAATGCTTAAATATAAGAATATAATTTTATGAATCAGTTTGATAATTACTTTATTATTTTTTTATCTATTCCAAGTCTGCTTTTATTTATATTCCATCTTAACATTTTGCTTGACATTTTTTTATATATATTTTATATTTTTTATATATATATGTAAATAATATAAACACATGATGCATGTTTAAGCAACAATATTTAATACAAAATATTATTTATTCATTATTATACTACTCATTTACTCATTTATACATTTTTATTATTAGCAAATGTATATATTAATATATGTGCATTTTCGTAGAAATATACATATGTGTTAATAAATAAAGCCATTGGATATCCATTTTACAAGTAAAACATTTACTATATTTCATTAGTAATGGGATTTAATATATCTCATATATTAAATTCCGATCTCGTATACAGAATAGAGATTCAAAATAATTTGTTTTTACAAAACAATTGATTTTAATTGTTAATCACAAGATAAATTGTAGTTATAATGAATATGTTTTCATATAAATAATGTTTTCATAAATATGATCAAAATTGATCATTAGAAGAATATAATAAAAGATGATTTTATTTTTTTATATAGAGATAAAATAGTCATTCTAATAGTATGGATATTTTCATAATAATAATTATAAATATTTGTAAAAAATATATCCTAATTATTCAAAAATTTTATAATATTTTTTCGGCTATTAAACGCATAAAAAATAAAAATTTTAAAAACATGATTATATTATATTATTAACTAATCTTTATATTAAAAATATGTATAGGTATATAAAAATTAAATATCGTAGCTATCATATTTCTAAATTTTATATTTCTAGATCAATGAAGATATATACAAAATTTTTATTTGTTGCAAAAATGACAAAGATTTGATATAGATTTTAAAGATTAACATTTTTTTTTATTGCATTATATCGTTGCGAAAAACAAAAAATTTAAAGAAAATATAAATCATAAATAAACGTTCTTTTTAAAAACGAATTTAAAGTTTTATAAATTATTTTATTTAATATTTTTATATTTTTATTGAAATATTACAATGTAGATGATATGCAATTGATAAGCCAACTAGATATTACATATTAATTTATGAAATATATCGAAATTTAATGAAGAAAATTACGTCCAGAAAAAATATCAATATGTAACTTACATTATATGCTAAATCAATAATTTATTGATCAGAAATTAATATTATGTTATCTTAACGCTCATTACAGATCAGATTAATTTCATAATAAAAGAGGAGCATTGTTCTTATCATTAATAGTTCAATGATAGAAATAAATCAAAGGAAAAAAATTGTACATATAATATTTAGTTAAATAATTTCACAATTTGATTTCTGCCGATGAATTACATAAGTTGGAAATTATGCTTTTTGAAACATATATTATTCTCAAAATAAAGAGAATGATAAAATTTGGAACGTTTTATTTTTAATATTTGAGCAAGAATCATAATATCGAATTAATTTACTTAACTGAATTTATATGAATTTATATTATGATATAAACAACACTATGATTTACTTCATTTATTTATCAATCTTTAAAAAATATATTAAATTATGATGAATCAAAAGATTTGCTAAAACGAAATATTTTGTTATTTTCTTTATTCTGGGAATAACACATATTTCAAAAAGTATGATTTGCATTCCAGTTTATGCAATCTGGAACAATAGCAGAAATTTTGTCAAGTTGTAAGATCGTTTAATTGAAGTTTACTACATGTATGATTTTTTTTTTTAATTTATTTTTACTCATTGAGCTATTATCAATAAAAACAATATTTCATTGCAATCTTTGATGAATGTTAAATTAACATAATATTAATTTCTGATCAATAAATTATTGATTTAATTAATGGAAGTTGCAACGATATTGATATTTCTTCTGGATATAATTGTATATAATTGTTTTCCCCACTGAATCTTCATATATTCCGTAAGCTAATATTGTAATATTTAGTTGGCTCATCAATTGTATATTATTTATATTGCAATTTTATTTATATTATATCAATAAAAATATAGAAATATTGAATAAAATAATTTATAAAATTTTAGATTTCTTTTTTAAAAGAACGGATCATTTGCGATTTATGGTTTCTTGAGACTTTTGTTCTTCGCTACAAAATGAATACTATATGATACAATAAAAAAAAACTTTGATCTTAAAAATTTATGTCAATGTTATTTTTATGACAAAAATTTTTTATATGATAAAAAATTTCTACTGATCCGATTATTTTTTTTATCTTGTACACTTTAAATAATATAATAATAATATATATTTTTTATTAAATATATTTTATTATATTTTTAATAATATATTATAACAATTAAAGTTTGTATAAATTAAAAAAATATATATATATCAATATTTGATTATGTTGTATAGCAATAGCAAATTCCAAAAAAAAAAAAAAAAATGCAAAGAAATATAAATTTAAAAACCGCTTCACTATTCATAAATTAAAAACAAATAATGAGAATCATTTTGATAAATTTGTGTTTTTTCCGAAAAAAGAAACACATGCAATGTAATATATCTCGTATAAAAATCTATGCAAATAATTATGCGGACATATTCATCAATGTATAAAAACGTAACTATTGTAAAAATCGATATTATTTGTTCACGAAATGTTTTGATTCAATTCGTACATATATGTAATGTAGAGTCTTGATTTGAAATACTTTTGATTAGTTCGACCGTTTTGGAATTATATCTTTATAACTTAAAATGATATTGAACAATCTGCATACTATTTATTAATAGTATATAAGATTTTGAAATAAATAAAGTAATTAGTATTTTTCAAAAAAAGAATTATAATTAATATAACAATTGCTTTATATATATTTCAAAAATATTGGAACATCCGTAAAGTGGAAATTTCTAAGATAATTTCAAGTAACATTTTTTTTTGCAAAAATTTTCGTTGAAAATATGTTGAATATTATTTATATTTATTTAATTATTTTTTCATTTTTCGTGAATGTGAATTATAATTCGATATAATTTTTTATAGATAAAAATATTTGTTATATTCAACATATATTTTTCGAAATATATTATTTGAATTTGGTCGTGATCGGTCGCCAATGTAGCTAATTATCATGAATCAAGTAAGCTACGCGCATCAACTAGAATCCATAATTACTCAGCGTTTTTTGTTAATAATTTATTAACAAATCCGTAATGAAAATTTATGCAAACGAAAATATTGAAATTATCTCAAGAATTTTCAATTTACGGATGTTCTAATATTTTTAAGACACAATATTTATATGTAGAAATATCACAAAATGTTAAAAAATTAGTTCATTAAGAAAACAAAATTTTCTTATATATCATTATTAAAAATATTAATATCAAAATAAATCAAAAGATTAATTGAATTATGTATGTATGTATAAACATAAAAAAAAATAATTTGATTTTATTTTAAATTTAATTTGATATATTTAAAAAAAATATACTGTATCTGTTGAAGAAATTTGATTGCTATATGATTGGTATTTGATAACAAGAACTTATGTCGATCTGAAATTTACTATTAAAATACTATTTCATTATAATTTATTATAATATATAAAATAATTCCTTGAAACTTGCAGAGCAATAAGCAGATTTTAAAAGACATGTATATAAAATTAAATAAATATATTTTAAAATACTTTTTATTTTAATATTTATTATATATTTATTTAATTTATATTAATTTATAATATAAATATATATATATTTATATTATATTAATGTATATAATAATATATAACAATAATTATTTGATATATTTTTAATATTATTTTTCACATTGTATTAAAATTATTTCTAAATGTATGTCATTCTAGACATAAAAATTCAATATATGTATATAATGTACTTTTTTGTAATTGTATAATACAATGTAATTAAAAAGTAGTTATAATTTCCGAGACAGATCGCAACAGATTCACTACAATTAAGAGAGCAAAAGTTTTTTTTATATATATATATATATATATATCTAGAAATTTTATATTTAAGATGATCGAAGAAAATCAGGATATTCTTCTAAAAAATAGATGCTTCTAATTAATATGAATTTTAAAAAAAAAGACAAAAGAAAAGGACTTTAAATCTAAAATTTAATTTGTTTTTATTAATTTCTAAGATATTAATTTAAAAATTTTTTATTAAAAATATTATTAAAAATACAGTACATTGAATTCTTCCTATACCTAAGACGAAATACAACTTTATAACAAGCAATAACAATCATAGTCATTGAGTCAAATAGTCAATAACTATGTAGTCATCGAATTAAATAGTCGATAATATAATAACAATAATCCTATAGTATTTATAAGATGTATATAAAATATCGCCGATGATTGCACTAACATAACTAGTTGCTTGCCAATGGTAGGAAAAATATATAATTAATATGTTTTTATTTCTATACGATAATAATATATTCGTAGTTTTGAGTATTTATTGCAATAAACAAGTATATTATGTGATATATTTATTGAATTTCAACATTTTTCAATCACTGAAATTAAAACGAGTGACAAAAATAATAATAATGAAAATAATCATTATTATATATTATATATTATTATATATCGATATTGCGAGCATCTATTCTATTTATTTCTATAACTTTATCGATAGATTGATTTCAAAATATGATAGTTTAAAACAAAACGATCATATTGCAGATAAAAAATATTCTTTGAACGAAATTACAATAACAGTCTATATAAAATCAGTATCGCTATTGTATTATGTCATCGATTATCTATCTTATATTCAATGCGATGACGATCTATAATATGAAGATAGTTGTATTAATAACGTCTATGTAGATAAAATTATATGCAATGTATTGTACTGAAAGTTTTTTTTATTATCTTTCTCAGAAATTAATAAATAAATACTCAAAAATAAAATTTTAGATTTAGGATCTATTTAGGATCTCTTTTTTTCTTTTTTTTAATCTTTTAAATTTCATTTTAATTGAAACTACAGCCATTATGCATTTTGGGAGAATTTTATTGCATCATACAGAGTTAATATAAGAGTTTTAATAATATTGAAAATATATCAAATAATTATTAATATATATTAATAATAATGAATTAACATTCTTCAATAATATTAAAAATATATTAAATAATTATTATTATATATTAATATAATATATAAGTTTAAATAAAATAAGTAATTTAAATAAAAAATATTTTAAAATATATTTATTTATGCTTAATTATTTGTCTTTTATTTGTCTCATATATTGCTCTGTAAATTTTTAGACTTCTTTTACATAATAATTATGACGAAATAAAAATTTTAGATGATAATTTTTTTTTATCAAATATCAATTAATCCCACATCATTTCAAATCATGTAGCGAAGAAATTTGAAAGAATTCCAATTGATCTCAAACCCAATAGTGTTTAGAGACATGCCTTAATTATTAAAAATTATTCATGAAATCTTATGAAATTTGATATCGAGAGCAATGAGATGAATTTTGAGAAGAAAGAATCCAAGAATCCGATTGTTTTTGATCATTTATTATTAATATTGCCAATAATGGTATATTGAAGAAAATAATTTATGTAAAAATAATATGTGCGCTTTACAATTACATTTTTCAATGTAAATATAATTATATAATATATTTATATAATTATTTCGAAAGTAAAATGATCATTTTCAAACTTTATAAATATTTATTTATATTATAATAGTTATTTATATATACAATAATTATTTATTTATATCTATAAAATTGATTCATTTTTTTATTCGATGTTTAAAAAGAAATTTTTAAATAAAATTAAATATGTAAATCATGTAAAAAATGAAAATAGATAAATAAGCGTTTTGAGTAAAAACATAGAATTCCGGATTGCTGTAACAAAATCTCAGATAAATCAAATTATAAATTCTTCTTATATTTTTTTTCTTTTAAATATTTTTATTATTATTCAATATAAATATTTATATTGTTATTAAACATAAATTTTACATACATTTAATTTTCTTCATTGTTAATAATATTAATATTCGTCGAAAATAATTGAAAAAAGATTGAATCCTTAATTGAGACTTCATTTATATTTCATCGTTCTGATGTTACGTCATGTATTATTTATATTGGGGGACTCAATAATTCTCATTTATTTATATATATTTATTTTGTATTGTATATATTTATTTGTATAATTATATTTACTTGAATATTCGAATCTCACAATTAATTGCTTAATATAATGAATGTAATTTTGACCATTTTTGATATTTTTATAATATTTTTATATTTATTTCTATATTTATTTTTATATTTTTTAAAATATGGCCAATATTTTTTTTATAATTTTAAAATAAAAAATCTTATGAGAATTAAGTAGCAAGAATTACATAGGGAGGATTGTAGTATGATAGTAATAATTCTTTTATAGATGAAAAATTATTGTAATTTTCAAAGATTTCAATTTTATTTCAATTTTTTGTAATTGACTTATTGTGTTTTTTTTGTTAATAAAATAAACAATTTGTTGTTATTATTGTTTGTATTTTTGTACAGTAAATAATTTATAATATAATAATTTATATGGTTTTTGACTACAACAAAATAATACTTGTCCACTTGCTGAAAAACAAAAATTTTAATAAATTAGAACATTATAATATAATATAAAATAAAAAATAAATTAATCTTCAGTTATTTATAAATTTTCAAAAATTTACTAAAATAATCAAATTTAGTCAAATCGGCTAATTAATTCCAGAGTTGTAATTAAGTTCAAATGAATTTATTTTTTGTTATGTATCTTAATATTTGATAAACTATTCTAATGTAATATTGAAATATTTTGTATAGAATTAAAGCAGTTTTGATATTGTGATATATACAATTTGACAGATATACTATCTGTTAATTCAGATATTCATGCTTGTTTTAAATATTTTTTTCTGTATATATATATATATATATATATATATATATATATAGAATAAGATATATCCGAAATCATGTGATATAATTAAGTGATGATTCTATATGCAAAAATAAGTGGAAGAAAAAGAAAAATATTTTTTTGTTTTAGATTTTTTTTTTTTTATTTGTAGAATTATTTTCTATAAATAATACATAGTTCATTCTAATCAAGAATCACTTATATGTAAAAACTTTTTAAACTTAATTTACTTAAAATATTAAATAAAAAAATTTTTTTTTTGCAGAATATAGAATCACTATAGAATATAGATAGAATACTATCTGTTTATACTATGATTTCAAGTACATTTCCTGTATATTATATATATATATATATATATTAATAAGATATTACAAAAAGTATATTTTTATATGTTGTAACTATTACAGGACCTCGTCGCATGAGTGAACGAGATTTACCATCTAGGCTTGGACGCGATACAACTGCACCTCAACAACAAATGCATACTAGCAAATCTGTGCCAGCATTACACAGTAAGTAAATACTTATTATATTATAGAAGAAAGAACAGAGTATATATACATATATATATATATATAACTTTTTTTGTATTTTTATATTTTTGTCTTATTTAATTTTATGTTTTTTTCATTTTGCATAATAGATATATCATATTTATTTATATCATATATATTTATTTGATTTTTTTGATATTGCTTGAATTTGTTATTACTGAAATTTGATCCCATAGAAATATAATAAAAACAGGTGTAATTAACATTTTTTAAAACAAAATAGCTTTTTAAAATTCGATTAAATTATTTGAAAAATTAAAGAAAACTAACTTTACTAAACTTTTTTATTTGAATATTTAATAAAATTTTAAAATATATGTATTTTATAAACCCTATATCAATTATATGAGTGAAGTATGTCGATATTTTTAAAGAATAAGTTTAAATTAATGTTATATATTTATATAATAGATGTAGGAACAGATGGAAAACAGCAGCACGAAGTATTTAATCCTGGTTATAGTAGAGCATCTTCAAGTAATAGTGTCACACCACCAGTTACGCAGCCACCTCCACCAATGGCTACAATCAATGGCTCGACATCATTACGTTCTCGGTAAATCTTTCCTTTTAAAATTTACATTATAATTTTTATATTCTTTAATTTATTCGTTTATTTTTTTATTTTTAAATGATTTAATTTTATATTGATTTTTTTATATTTGTCTTTCTTTTTATATTATATTATTATATTTCCTAATATAGTTCGAGTCATAATTTGCATGATTCAACGAGAATCGGAATTTTACCATCGAATGGTCTTGTAACTAGACAACAATCGTCACCAAATTTGAATCCTGATCATATATCGAGTCACAATGATACAAATGTGAATGGTGGAACAAATTCGAACATTCTTCAAGGTAACGAAGCTGAAAGATTTTATCAAAACTTGAGTATCTATCGTAATCAAGATGCAACAACCAAACAGCATAATCCATCTCAACATTTAGATGATAGGTAAGAAACTTCCGTTTTCTTTAATAACTTTTCTCATTTATTTTTGTCCTCTTTTTTTTTTCTTTTTCTTTTTATCTATTCTTCTTTTTTTCTATTTTTTTTTCTTTATTTTGTAAATTTATAATAAAGATGATTTTATTAATTTTGATGACTCTCAAGATATGTAAAATGAACTTTACGACCATTATTGATTTGAACGAACTTGAAATAGATTTTAAAAATATCATTTTGATCAAGTTTTTCTTATATATGTAAACAGTCTAGATATTATAGATTAAAATATAGATTCCAAGATATTCACAAAAAACTTTTTGATAGTATATATCCAATTTTTTATATATATTTCTATATATTTGTATTTGTATCAGCATATAGGAATATGCAACATTTCAAAGAATACTCAAATTTACTATAGATGAATACTAAATGTTAATGATATTAATTCATTTGTTACATTGTACTTATATAAATAATAGGAAAATGATAATCGTATATTGCTGCATGCATTTTTACAAATATATATGAATAGAAAAAATTTGATATATAATATTGAAAAATTTTTGCAAGTAACTAAAAATAAAGCCGATTGTCAATTATATGTATATAAAAAAATTTGTATATGTATATATTTATATATATTTAAAAAATTTAGTATTTTTTTTTAAATATTTTTTTCAATATTATTTTTCAAAATTATTTATCGATATGAGAAAGAAACTAATCAATAGATTCACTAAATCTTCTGTAAGTTAATTCGAAGAACATCTTTATATATTAGCTATGTTAAAATCAAACTTATTGAAAGAGTCCATGAGATTTATTTATAATATTAAACATATTTTATCTTAAAGTAAATCATACAAGAAAAAATTATTCAATATGTTGTCTTTAATAACATATCCATTTCAAAATTATTAAAATTAATGAGATCATCCTTATATCATCCTTATAAATAGTTTAAATTTTTTTTCATATATATTATTTTTTTTTGTTTTATTATTCGTTTCATATATTTTTATTTATATTTTTTTATTCTAATTTTATTTAATTATTGAAGTTAAAAATTAATTTGTGACGATCACATATTTATGATTATTCTTCTTTTCTTCATTTCTTTTTTCGAATTATAGAACTTCTCTTCAATTACAAAAGAATTTGAAAGGTTCACAAAATTCTTTAAATCGTCCGGGAATGTTTGAAATGAATCAAACTAGAGACCGTCCAATATCTTCATATGTACCTCAACAACAATCTTATATTGACAATATTGGTCAATCGCAACAACAAGCTTGCATAGCACCTCCAAGATCTCAATCGTCTCGAGATATAATCCGTCAAGAAGCGAAACTTCAAGAAATGCAAGAAGAAGTTAGAAGACGCGAGTTACGAGGTGGCATTTCAGTTCCATTAAATCAATACCGACCACTTACTTATAATTTAAAAACAAATACATCTGTTCAATCATCGATTAGTTCTGTTGTTCGACCAACAAAATCTATTAGTTCACAACCAAATTTGGGATCAAGTCCACCAACAACAATATCCACATCATCAGTTTCAACATCCAAACAAACCGGTCCTTCGAGTTATAATTATTTGGATGCACAATATAGTTCATACATAGTTCAATATGGAAAATCTTCACATACTCATCAACATCAACATCAATCTCAACCTCAATCTCAACACCATCAGCATCAACATCAGCTACAGTTCCAGCATCAATATCAACACCAGCATCAACATCAACATCAACATCAACATCAACATCACAATGTGCAACAACAAAATTTTGGACATATCCAATATGGACATGTTGGTATGATATCATTAAGAGGAAAAAATGACTTAACTCGTATGCAATCAAATGGGACATTACACGATTATGGAAGAGATCAAAATATTCGAGACATTGGAAAATTATATACAGATCAGAATCAACATATTGCTGGATCGCAGTATTGTTTAAATAGTAATCCAGAGATACAAAATGAATTCTATAATGATGAAAATGGAATAAATAGAATGCAAACTGCACCAGAAGGAACTTCGATTTCAAATGAAATTCCTATACGAGCTGTTCTACCAGAAGAAGGATTTACCGAAAGTTCTCCACCGCCACCTCCAAGCACCTCTACTCATCCTCTCTATAATAAACAATCGGATTCGAGGTAATGAAATAATAATAGTTGAAGAAAGTAAATTAAAAAATAAAAAATATTATTATTCATTTAGATACACTGCAAGTATGCAAGATCCTCCGCGTGGAGGATATTATCCAACAAATACAACAGGTACATTACAGCCACGTCAGTATCAATATAGTGCTTCAAATCCATGGCAACGAGAAGAAAAAGAGAAAGTAAGTGCAAAGTAAAATTATTTTTGATATACAATAACATTTTTCATATTTTTTTATTGAATCATACTTGAATTTATTATATATTATATAATATTATAATATATTATATAATATTTATTATATAATTTATTATAGTTGTTGTCCGTATTATTTTCATTATTTTTTTCTTCTTTTTTCATCTTTATTTTTTTATTATTATTATCATCATTTAGGAACAGGCACGCAGAAGAGAAGCTGCAAGACAATGGCGAGATCAACAAATAGCGGAATTAAGTGCACTATCTCATAGAACATCGCAACAAGAAGAACAATTGCGAGCTCTTCAATTAGAAAGAGATTTTCAAAAAAGAGCCGAAGAAATAGCCAACCAACAAGATGATGATGAAGAAAGTAATGATTTAGATACTGAAAATATAAGAATTCAGCAATCTTTATTTCAAACAACAATGATGCAAGATCGAAATAATTCATTAGAGCAACATCATTCCAATTTATCCAGAACTAATGTAACAAACCAATCCTCTAAAGGAAATCATTTTTCTCGATCTCTCAGTGGATCTCCAATGCATTCTATGAATGTCGTAACTACACATGGAAATAATACTCTTCAACAATGTTCACAAAATATTACAACTACTTGTTTGCAGCAACAACAGCAACAACAGCAACAACAAGACAATTCCAGTTCGCTTTTATCTTCAGATTTTCAACATCAACATATTAATCAAATGCAAAATAATATGGGACAAATTTCAATGCCATCCTTGATTCATTTGACTTCTTCTCAAAAATCTCTTGGTTTGTCTCAATCCAATGAAGAAAAAGAAATGCACCGTAGACATGAGGAGATTAAACGAAAACAAATAGATTTCGATGATACTCAATTGAAAAAAGAGGAAGAAACTAATAAACAACAACAAATGTATCAACAGCAACATCATTCGCAACAATCGCAATCTCATCTTAAAACTCAACAATTATTGCATTCTAATATGTTGCGATTAGATAGCTTAATCATTAATGGATCAAACGCATCTCGTAAGTATTTTTTTTACTAGATCTAATAAATCAATTTAAAAAAAATAATATTTTATATATATTTTTTAATAGCTACACAAAATGATATCAATGATGCGCCTCTGCCTCCAGAACGAGGTTCTAGTTTTGCGGTTATGTCGCAGCAAAATACACTCAGATCAAATAATGCAAACATATCAAATATAATATTAGCATCTCAACCGCAAACAACATCCGTTAAAAGAGTCTCATTTCACGATTCAAATGCAAATGTAGAATCTATACGAAATATCTCGTCTGGAAATTTGAGCACGAATCAAACTATGACTATGGATGCCATTACAGAAGATCCAAATGTAAGATAGATAATAATTATATATATATATTGTTTTTGAAATAATATATCGATTCACATATTTTTAATTACATAAAAAAATATATCACATAAATATATTATAAAAAATTGCTTAACTTTCAAATTGAATTTATAACTTTATAATATATGCAGATATTACGATTTTTTCTTTATTATTTAATTATTATTTAATATTAAATTAAATGTTTTAAGGAATCAATTATTTAGATGGAGTATAAGAAATTTTTTAGAGATGCTCATTGGAATTAAAGCTCTTTCTTTTTTTTAAACAAAATGGCATATTAATCACTTAATATTTACATAACTATTATCAAACTTAATAATATTTATTTAAGACATTTCTTTTTTATTGTGTAATTAAAAATTATTATAACTTATAATAATAAATTATTATTTTATAATAATAAATTATTATAAAAAAAATATATAATTCAATATAAAAAAAATTAAAAGTATTGAAAAAAACATATATTTTGAAAGTTATTTGATTAAAATTAAAAATATTGCCTATTTATTTGTAAACATGTATTAATGTTATTATTAAGATCTATCAATTTTGCTAGAAATATGGAATGAAGGAAGAATATAAAGATGAAAGTATACATGCAGGCTTGAATGATATTGATGTATGTTTGATATAATATTGCAATAATGTATTTTTATAAAATATTATTTGTAACAAATAATCATAAATATGAAACAAATATTTAAATGAAAAAAAAATCTTTGCAAATTTCATAATTATTATTTAAAATAGAAAAAAAAATTTTTAATAAGTTATTTGATTTGACAATAGAAATAAGTATCATTAATAAATTAAGTTAATAAGTTAATAAATTACTTCATTAAAAAAAAATGAACAGAGAGATCTTTATATCCTAAGAAGCATCTTTCAAAAAATATTTTATTACTAATTAAAATAATGCCTTTGAATTATTTAATTAAATAATATTAATATATGATACTTTTAAAGAAAATAGTTTATTAATATTTTATGTAACTTATAACATATTAATAAATATTAATAATGCATGAAATCAATTTAAAAAATTTTTAATGCTAATTTCATTGTGCAGCTCTTGATTGAAAAATTTATGACATTTTTATATCATTTTAAATCTTTTGTCTTGGGATATAGTTTTTTTAATGAACCTTATATATATATATTTTATTCTATGTATAATTAGTACATGATATAATAATGTTGTCTACATAAAAATTGTAGACAAAAAAATTTAATATGATTTTCTGTTCTATATAGTTTTTATTGTTGTTGTTATATTTGATTGATCAATGGCATATATTTTACAATTATAATATAGTAGTTAACTATTATGCTTATTATAAAAAAAATTTTATAAAGTTTGCATATAATTCATTGATTATTAATTTTTTTTTCTTATTATCTATAAAGTTTTACATATCTTGAAATATTGCATTTCCTATATATTATGTATGATTTGGTTTATTTTATAAATTTATATTTTCAATATTTATAATTGTTCATTTAATAATTTTAAATCTATATTAGATATAGAATTATATAGATATTGATGTGTTTGGAATTGAGTTTTGCTTGTAATATAAATGATATTTACTTTTCATATTTTTGTTTTAATTATGTTCATTGTTATGTTATATTTGTTATTTTATTGAAATTTTAAATATTTGTACACATATTATTCTATCTACCTATGAATTTGTTATTCATATTTTTTCTATTATTTTACTTTGAGTTTATTTTTCCTTTTGATTTTTAGTATTTTAATTTTTTTTTTATTTAAAAA
This sequence comes from Apis laboriosa, assembly GCF_014066325.1. Classification (NCBI taxonomy): domain Eukaryota; kingdom Metazoa; phylum Arthropoda; class Insecta; order Hymenoptera; family Apidae; genus Apis; species Apis laboriosa. The sequence continues at coordinate 458,897 of NW_025222686.1, forward strand.
TTCAATAAGATATTTTACTATTATTTTTAATTAACTATTTTATTTGTGTAAGTGTTAAATTTCAAAGTTTATAAATTAGTATAATTTATGATATATCATATTTTTTCTCTATTTTGTATATAAAAACTATATTTTTTTTATTAAAAAATTTTGAAACTGGGTTTAAGCATATGCAAAATCAATGAATTATTTTGAAAGATGTTTTTTCATACTTAAATTTTATTTTTGTTGATACTTAGATTCATATTTTTCATTTTAAGTTATATGATTGTTCTCTATCTTCATAGATTGTTCTCTATCATTCATTCATTGTATAAGATATAATTATAATTATAATTATATTTTATAATTATATTTTATAATTTAATTGAAGAATTTTATAATCATATTTAAAACTTTATATACTTATAATTATAATATTTTTAATATTTGTTTTAATTAGTTGAAACATATGAAACAGAATCAAAAACTTTTTTTGTAATTACATTTATATTTTTGGAGTTATAATTAGAGTTATATGTATAATAATATAGATATTTCTTTTATTATTTTATTTATTTCATATATTTTCTTTACTCTTAACTCTTCTTTATTCTTAACTCTTTTTTTTTTTATAGCTTTTTTGTTTCTCTATCATTATCTTATGTATATATCATTATCTATGTATATATATGTGTGTCATTGATAATTAATGAAATTATTTTATATATTATTTTTATATATTATTTTATATATTTATTTTTATATATTATTTATAGACAGTATAAGTAATAGAACAATGATTTGAAAATATTTTAGGTATTTTGATTTTTTGATTTCATATATCATATTTTTCTTTATTATATTATTATTTTTCTAATAATGAGATCATTTATTACTTATATGATAAAGTTTGTATTTGAATAGTTATATTTTATATATTATTAATGCTTAGTCTTTAATTATATATTTATGAAATTATTTTCTGAAATTCTGTTTTGATTATAATATTTTGTACATTTTTTTTTATTTTCATTATTGCATAAAGTTAGTTTATCTCACATGTTATTAGGAAATCATAATTTTATTCTTATATATTGTTTATTTTCTTTGTTGCATGATATTTTTATAGAATTTTTTTTCATTATTTCAGAATATATCATTTTCTTTTTTTCTTTCTTTTGCTTCCTTATATCTTTCTATTTTTATATATAGATAATTAATTTCTGTTTCAAATTGTATAGAATGTAATAGAATTTTTGGTGTATACTTTTATATAGCAATATTATATGTATTTTTATTTTTTTCAATCAAATTATTTTCATTATGTACTATGTTTTCTTATATTTTTATTTTAGAATTCTGAATTTATTGTTTTTCATTTACATAAGATTTTGTTTATTAGATATTACACATAACTCTTCTATAGTATGAATATGATTGCTTGTCATAATTTTAATATATTATATATATAATTTTAATATATTATATTGTCATAATTTAATATTTAATAATCATAAAATTATTAATATAATTTATTGTTATGTGTACATTAAATTATATCAAAATTGATATAATTTTAATCTTTCAAATTTTAATCTTTCTTTTAGATTTTTTTTTTATTGTTTCACATTTCAGTAATTTACTTCATTAATTCATTTTCTATTATTTTGGGATTTATGTTTTTATTTGCTTGTGATGTCAATGATAAAGATTTAATTTTTTGACATTGATTTAGTATAGTATAGATAGTATAATTAAAAAAATTAACAAGTGATTGAAATTATGCCATCAGACATGTGTGATATAATAGAGCATATTGATGATGGTATTTGAGTTGTACTTGTCTTTTTTTTAATATTGTCTTTATTTAATATTTTTTTAATTTTATTTAATATTGTACTTGTTTGTATAATGTATAATGTTTTTATTTATTTTTTTTTTTTTTGATGTTTTCAATTTTATATGAAGAAAATTTGTTATTTACATTATAATCTTTTGTAATCTATTATTCTTTATTCTGTAATACATATGAATATTTTTTTAAGAAAAGTATGTATTTGGAATCGATATTTTATTTTATTTATTTTCGATTTATTTGAAGTAATAATCTATGATGTATTGATTCATTTTTTATATGCATTTGCTTTAATAATTGTAAGAAAATTTTATATTTATAGTATCATATATACATATATTTTTATTAGTTAATATTATGTAGTTAATGTAGTAATGTAATATATCATTTTTATTATATGGTATCTATATATATTTGTATACTAAATGTAATTTGTTTCGTCAATAATATTTTTAATCTTATCAATTTGTAATCTCTTGTTACATATTTATTTTATTTTTTTTTTTTTTTGATGATATTTTCTACACAAATTTTTCTTCGTTATTATATGATATACATATATATATAATATAAGATATAATCAAATAATTTAAAAACTTTTATCATAAATTGTTTATTTCAAGATATAATAAAATTTACAATAAATTTCCTTAAAAATAGACTTCTTTTAAAATTGTATATCATTGGAATTTTTTTTTAAAAATATTTATTAATTAATTTATTTGAATCAACATTTTATAATGCAATTTTACAATCGTTTTCAACGCTTTTTTCAATTTAATGATTATTTGAAATTTTGAAATATTTGAAAAAAATGGAAAAAGAAGTCAGCTAATAATAAATCTAAAGAATAGACAATTGCACAAATAACATATTTTGTATTAAGAATTTTTAAATTAATAATTTATATTATTAATTTTAATAATATTGATTATTAATATTGATTATATACATTATCGTGATACAACAGCTATGTGAAAAAACGGAAGAAAATAATCGAAAAAAGTTTTGAAAATTATTTTGAAATCGGTTTATATATTATAAGTTAGAAAAAACACTTTTAATAAAATTATATTTGTAGAAGCAGTTTTATTTTTGAATTTCATCATAAATTTTATTATGTCTTGATATAAATTCTTGAAAAGTTTTTGAATTTTTTAATTTATATCTTATATATAATATTATTATGTTATATATTATATATATATTTTTCTTAATTTTTTTTTGTTTAATTATTATATTTTGTTTTTTTTTATATTGCTGTGAATTTTTTTTTCTGAATTCTCATTTTTTTATTTGTAGAAAATTAAAAAATCTATATCAAGAACGATATAAATTTATCAATTTTCGTTAGAAGAAAAGAATTTTTTATTAGAAGAAAAGAATTTTTAAATCTTTAATTTTTCTTGTAAAATTTTCTTAATAAATTAAAATTTTCCTTATTAAAATATTATGTTATTATATAAATGTTATATAATTGTAATAATTATTATTTATAATTATAGTGTTATTGCAAAAAAGCTATATCTAATTAAATCATAAAATTATGGATTTTATATATATATTGAAAGTAAAAAATTTTGTTATGAATTGTTTAATTGCGTTTTGTTTGAATAATATTGCAATATTATTTTATCATATAATAACTTTATTATTCATATCTCTTTCTTGTATTCTGTCATTACTGTGTGTACATTTTTAAATATATTTTCTTGATTATTTTTGAAATTAAATGATATTTATTATTTATTTATTTTAATTATTTTATTTAATGTTCTAATCTAAAAGGAGTTTCTGAAATTTTTTATTTTTTTGTTGTGAATCCTGTATATTTAGTTTTGTTAATTTTTTCTTCCTTTTTTCAATTTACTGTTATTATTTTATGTATGTATCAAATATTCCTTGAATAGTAAAAATTAATTTAAATTTAATCTAATTTTATAAAGATGGAATTTGCGAACATTAAAATTGCAAAAAAGCATCTTCTCTTCTTGATGACTTAAATGATTTTTAAATATGTTACAGACATTTTGAACAGCTTTTCTTAAGCATAATTATAATTTTTTAAATATTCAGAAAAAAAGATTATTACTATTACATAGAATTTCATGTATATATTTACATTTGTGAAAATTAGTATTTAACTGTCATTTATTAATTATTTATAAATACATTATGATTATAAACATATAGCTGCTGATATTCAAAACGTATAATGAGCTAATATCAAATTTAAAAATTATCTATTTAGAGACTTTGAGTATTCCACAAATCTTTCAAATCTGCAATAAAATAATAGATGCTATTTATGAGATTAATATCGCTATTATTGTAACTTTGGTGATTTCGATCACTTCAAGATTATTATTTTATATTTTATATTTCTAATCCGTGGATCCGAAGTTGTATATAAATAAATATTTAAGGTTTATATAAATATATATTGTAACGAATAACAACACTCATACATGAATTTTGCAGAATATTCAAGGTTGGTATGACGTGAAAATCAAGATATTTTAAACTTATCAGAATTCATTTATATATGATATATATTTGAGAAAATAAATTTTTAATCTATTTATTCATTATACATATTAATTGTTTATTGTAGCAATATTATATTAACAATTATATATAATAATTTAATAACAATAATTTAACAATAATTTAATAATAATTTATATTAACAAAAGATAGATGGCAGACGAATTCTTTTATATTTTTTACGGATATATTTTTATAAATGTATATATATGTATATATATATATATATATATATATATATGATGAAATTCTATGTAATAATAATAATTTTTTTTGTAAATATCTCGAAAATTAAAATCAATCGTTGTTTATATATATATATATATATATATATATATATATATATGTTATTCGTTGTTTATTATATATGTTATATTATATATATATAATAAAATTCTATAATAGTATAATATACAGAATATAATTATATAATAATATAATATAAAATTCTGTATATAATAATATATAGAATATAAGTAGAATATAGCAGAATATAATATATATATTATAGAAATAAATTCAAAATCTCATTGTAACATATTTAAAAATCATCAAAATCGGAGAAAAAATAGCTTTTTTGTTCCAATTTCATATTTATGATTATAGGTTTTCAATATTATTGTTTTTTATATGTGTTTATAGATATATTAACGTTGAATTTTTATATGTTTCTTTTGAATTATGCTATTAAATGATATTTTTGAATAATTTTTAATCTTATTGTTAATAATGTGTATTTTTATATTTTTTTTTATTATAATGGTATTTGATAATTAAAGTAAATAATATCAATTAAGCAGATAGTCTATTTTTGTATAATGATTTTAATGATTTTCAATCAAATATCAAAGATCATTAAATATTATTAGATTTAAAAAAAATATACAAATTGTATTTTGTTGTAGCATCAACATGCCATTATTGAAACAATAATGAAAACACAGGCAATACATAAATGATAGTTGATTGCCATAATCGAAATATATTAAATGAAATAAATTCAAATAATTTTGATATAGAATAAATAAATTTTGTCCAAGATAAATTTATTATACATTTTCTAATAATTTTCGAATCATTATGTATGAATTCTGTTATAAAATTTGATCTAGTTTGATCATTAAGTTTGAATTTTTTTTTTAGTCTCTTAATAACCAAGTCATAAACATTGAAAATATGATTTTACGATTTACCATTTATCTAATAATCATTCGAATTCGCAATATGAAAATAAAATATAACAATATGAAAATAAAACAACTCTTAAATAATTGAAATTATGATGATAATAACAATAACAACAACAGTTTTATTAAGTTTGATGTAACATCGATCATTATAATTTTAGTCGCAATCGTTCTATTTTATTTTTTTGAAGAATTCAATGTTCAAATTCTTTATGAATATACTATAGGTACTAAATATAATGATTTTCGCGCAATATTCAATTTTCAGTATAAATTGAGATTTTAAGACAATGTATGAGAAAGTAGATTTTGATCAAATCTATCTTTTATATTAATATTAATTATTTATTGTCAATATGCTTATATTAATGGAAGATAAATGGCAATTTTATACTTATATAGCATATGCTATCATAAATGTATATATAGATAAATGTATAATAATAACAATTCTTTTTTGTAAATATTTTGAAAACTAAGATTGATTGTTATATCATTATATGTATAAAAAAGAGTTGTTTAAAATATTGATTTTTTACAATACATTTCAAAATCATCAAAATTGGAGAAGAAATAGTTTTTTTAGAACTTTATTAATTTTTGTTATTATAGATTTCTAAAATTTAATTCAAAATTAAAATTTGTAATGTGCATCAAATATATAATATATGTATATAATATGATAAATGTACATAACAAATGTATAATAAACTGTCGTTTTCGAAATTATAAATGCCGAAATTCAAATGAATTTTTAATAAAAAATAAATTATTAAAATAAAAAATAAATAAATGAAATAAAAAAACCAATCATTTAAAAAACAACATTTTTTGAAATGATTCTTATAGTTTTTTTATTATTTTTAAATGAAATACATATTATTATATTTATCATGCAGATTGATATTTATTTTGTAAATTGAAATGAAAATTTTTATTTTCTGAATTTTTTCTATTGGACAAAATCCATTACAAATAAATCTTTACTATTTATATTTTTTTGTTCTTCTAAACATAATTCATTATAAATAATTATTAATATTATCCATAATATAGGCTGTCACATAATAAAATTTAAAGACAGTATTTCTTTTCATTTCAGTCCTTTCGTTTTCACTACTATACGTACAATTTTTTTGCTTTATTTTCACTTGAATTATTTCACTATTGCTTTCTTTACTTATTATATAATTTGATTAACATTAAATAATAAAATTAAAAAAGAAGAAATTAAAAATAAAACTTGAAACTTAAAACTTGATACTTGATACAATGTCTATAAGCTACTAAGCATTCGCCTAATATAAGAAACGAAGAAAAAAAAATGTTTTGAAAGACCAACAGCAGAGATGGAGAATGGTTTTACTTTTTTTCCATCTCGCATCTAATTTCAATTATTTAAACTTAATATTTAATAAATAAAATTTGACATCCATATTTTTTTATATATCAACTTTTATTTTGGCTTTTAGAATAAATTCTTCAAAAATATGGATTACGGATATATTAACACTTTGTTATTATTGTTCTAGCTCATGAATCTAGAATTATAATCTATAAGAAATATATTCAATTTATATTGTGTGATTAAATAAAATAAAATAAATTATGATAAATTATTTTGATCATTCAATTTAAGAAATTTATTATACTTAGACATTCTGAAAATACATGTGTTCAAAATAATATTCATACATTTATGTAATATTTATGTAATAATTAAATCAAGTAATTTATACAAGCCATATTTACAGACAAAAATATGTTGATTTCTTTACAACTTTCTCTACTCTTTTTCAATAATATTTTGTAGAGTATGTAATTTCAGCATGATGAGTGTTCTTCATTATTCTACAATAGTAAGAATAATATTCAATTTCAATTAAATTTATATGGATGTTGCATTATATAAAGAAAAACATCTCCAATCTCAATTCCATTAAATTTTTATATATAAAAAATTTTAAAATATTATTAAAAATATTAAATATAATATAATACTATTAAGTTTGAATATAATACTATCAATCAAATCTATAATATAATTAGAATATAAAATAAATTCAAAGTAATATACCCATTAATTATGCCGGAAGATTTATTAATTATCAATATCAATATCAATCTATTTATTATATTATATATGAATATTAAATCTTATATTATATATGAGATTTAATAATAGCTATCATTTTAGATACTATAATATGTTTACGGAACATATAAATAAAATATAAATTTTATATATAAATTTTTTGAATTGAAAGATAGAAATGCTAATAGAAATAATAGAATAGAAAATAATAGAATAGTTCATTATAAGATTTATGGTTTTTGTTTTTTCTGTTCTATGGAGATAAGAAAAACATGGAGTTCCGTCAAAAAAAATATTAATGATCTTGAAATCTCTAAATAAAAAATAACTTAAAAAAATTATTTTATATATAATATATATATATATATATATATTTCTTTAAATAATATAATTTTGTCCTAAGAATTTTTTTCATAAAACAGAGTATCCTTTACAAGATAGGAAGACCATTCTTATTTTTTTTTAACAGAATACCATAATTAATTTGTATTTATTTCATTTATTTATTTTATATTAATTTTTAAAAAATAGCTTTTATAAAGTTGAATAATGTTTGAAATATTTTTCATTATTCTGCATAATTAAAAAATTATGATAAAAAAAAATCTAAAATCTAAAATGCAAGACATTAGAAAGTAATTAAAATAAAATTATTCTAATATAAAATTTTAGCTATTTAAAATGATAAACTTTTTAGTATATATGTATTTATGTTGTATTAACAATAAAAAAAACTTGAAAATAAATATCAAATATTAGTAAATTCGTAAATCAATGCTGTTCAATATACAGAATAATATAAAAAATATAACTAAAATATAACTATTTAGAAGCAGAATCACTATTTTGAATATATAAATTGAATTTCAAAATAAATTTATCTTAATTTAAGTTTTTGATGTTTTAAAATAGCAGGATTCAATTTAAAATCTACTTTTTTTGTTACTTGTGTGATTTTAACCTAAAGAGTAATAATTCGAAGATATAATTATTTTGCAATAGTGAAATATCTCATAATTAAGAATTGAATTTATCAAAAAAAATATATATTTTTATGAAATTTAATTGGTATGAAGAAGAACATCATATGGTGCAAATTATATATCAAATAGTGAAAAAGATTCCAAAGTCAAATTCATTTTTATAATAAATAAAATTATATATTTTTTTTCCGTAACACGATAAATCTTTTATAACAATAACAGATGTCATATAATACATCATTAAATTTATCATCGTATTATAAAAAAAAAAAATATACGATTTCATTAATAAACAAAAATTATTTAATTTTAATTTTGAAATTTTTTCCATCATTTGATATATAATTTTGCATCATATAATACATAATTTTTAAAAAATATATTTTTGATAGATTCAATTCTTTCTTCAAAATTATTATATTATTACATTCTTCAAGATTATATATTATTTCAACATTACAAGAAAGAAAAAATCATTTTTTATGTATATTTTTACATACTACATAAAATCATAACAAAAACACTATACTATTTTGTTAAAATATAGAAAGAATTTTGAGGATTCAATAAATAATCTCCTGTCAAGTATAGATAATTTAAAGAATTTATGTTTCTTTCAGCATTTTTTAAATTTATTTTGTATACTAATATTTAAATAATAATAAAATTTAATCAAAATAAAATATGATTTAGTATCGCGAAAATAGGCTCTTTATTTAACGAAAAGAAACGGATTGAAAATATTTAACAAATATCATCAACAATCTTGAAGAAACAAAACAGTTTTAATAGATAAAACATTTATTTTAAAATTGATTGTAAATATTTCTTTTATTTAAATTTTTATTTTATTTATATTCTCAATTTTTAAATTAATGGATATTTAAAAAATAAATTATTATATTTAAGGATTTATTATTTATTAAGACATTAAAGAATTAATTTATTACATTCAATAAATATCAATATAAGAAAAAAATTTGCTTTTTATTGCTTGCAAAAATATCATTGAATTTTATAATCCGAGCTATTATATATTATTAGAATTCAATGATCATTATTTTTCATTTCTTACAATTTCTTACAATTTTTTTTTACAAACTTATATTATGTATATTAAAAGTAAAAATTATGTAAAATATATTTCTTTTTAGAATTTCATAAATGATGCAGAAATTTTATTGGCATCTCCAAAAACACCCGAAGGATCTGGTGGAACTTCGATTACTAGTAGCACACCTGGCGTTATAGGTGCTCAAGAAGTATACAAGTAATATTATATTTTATTATTTGTTATTTTAATATTTTTTTATACTCAGAAAATTATTACAATTCCTTAGGAAATACTTTTCTATTTTTATAAATTCTTATAATTCATAAATCATTTCCAAGTGTAAATTGCCGATTTTAATGAAATTTATGTATGTATTCTCTATAAAAAATATTTGAGATGCAGTATTTTTTACATGTTAATATTTATGTCAAAGAATTGAAAAGCAACTTCTATTTGTGATTTAGAAATATTTATAGTATATAAAAAAATTTTTAATGAGTTTCATAAGAATGATTTAAATATAAATAATAATTATATATTTGTTTTCAAATATTGAATTTAGCTATATAAAAAACTTTTTAGAAATCTATTTGTTTAAAAAAATAAAAATTTAATTATTTTTATTGTAAAATATAATCATAAAAATTTATGAATATAAATAATTATATGAATATAAATAATTATAAATTTATTATGAAAATAAATAATTATATAAAATATGAATAAATTAATCAATTAATTATTTTGATTTTTGATATTGTAACAAAATGTATTCTATTTATTATTTTTTTTTATTTTATATGAATAGGACTCATGAATATAAAAATATAAAATATTAAAATATTAAATTATATAAAAATTATATAATTTAGAAAATCAAAATTATAAAATATTATAGTATGCTTATAATTTTTTATTTTATATTTCTAGTTTGCATAATTATTATCCTAAATATAACAATATAAAATACATGTAATTGCTTATGCAACTTTAAAAAAGATTTATGATAATTTATATAGCAATAATTCCTTGTTACAAAATAAATTCCGAAGTTAAAACATAAGACAGAATTATCATATTAATTTTTAAAATTTGAGATCAAATTTTTGATATTTTATTTTATCTTTTCCATAAAATAACATTTTAATTTGTGATCCCGAATTCAAAAGATAGAAAATAAAATATGCTTATAATTCAAAAAATGCAACTCTTTAATTTTCTTTAAGTTGCATTTTCTAAGATATTAATATAATAGATATAATATAATCCTAAACGAACAATTTTTTATTTAATTATTTTTTTTTAGAGATCCCAGACAAAAAAGACTCGCGGAAAAACAGAAACAGCAGCAAAGTTCTCAAGTTGGGCAAGTACCTGAAAAGCTCAGTTTTAAAGAAAAAATGAAAATGTTTGCAATGGAAACCGGTGAAGATGGAACTCCACGGGATAAAGTGAAAATTTCACGTGCACAGCGTGAAATAGATAATATTGGAAATCCCGCACTGAATAATAATTATTACAATAATAGTAATAATAGTATCATCAGCAGCAATAATAGTAACAATCAAAATAATAACAACAACGGCAATAATATCAATAACAACAATAGCAATCGACAACAATAGAAATTAAGACTGAAAATTGAGATTTATTTTTTTTAAAATCATATTACATGGATCAGAAAAAAATTGGTGTATCATACCGAACTATTATTATACCATATAAAGAATGTGTGTATTATATTGGTAATGATTCTAACTATTTCATACCGAATACCGATACCGAATTGTTATTATACCATATATAGAATGTGTGTATTATATTGATAATACTAACTATTATTATATAAATACTAACTATTTCATTATGAATATGAACATATATGCGAACATATATGCATTCCAACAATTTGCCCAATTTTGACCAAAATATTATATATTATAAAAATGAATATAAATAAATAGAACAATTAAAAATATTAGAATAGAGAATAAATGCGTTCATATGATGAAATCAGTCTTCATATTTTTAGTATTTAATAACATAATGAATATTAAATGCATTTGAAATCTACTTATTCGATTGGACCAATTTATGATTTTTGATAATAATAGCTATGAATAAGACTTATAATAAAATATACTAAATAAGTCAATAAGAAATAACATTTAAAATAATTTATTATTTCTTACTTATCTTCTTAAAATTTTAAAATCAAAAAATTAAATGAATTTAAATGATTTAAATGAAATATTTAATTGAAACAAGTAAATGCAACTAAATTTTTTTATATCTCATTATTTCTGATATGGTTTTTTTGATCAATAATTTTTTTTTTAATGCTATGACTTTTTTTTTAATGTAATGCATTGAAAAAATGAATTTAATATTTTATAATAAATTGATTTATAATTGATATATTTAGATAAAATATTTAATATAAATCACATACTTTATGCGCTTTTATTCATTATATCTGTTAAATATATCTATCGTTAATTTTTATATATTTATCTAAGCATTATCACAATGAATTTGGATTAACTACTAATATGGATTAATTTCTTCAAACGCTCTTCGAATATGCTGTTATTTTCATAAATGGAATATTAAATGGCACAAAATATATGAAATTTTTGTGAAATGAATTATTACATAGAAATTTCATCCATTCAATCTAAAATCTAATATTATAAATGAAATATATATACGAATGCTTTGTTCATTATTTTTTAATTTCGAGAAAAACTGCCCAACAACAATTTTAAAATCGATGAATTAGTCGAAATAGATTTATTGATTAATCCGCATATTCGTCGTTGAATTTCTTCTTATGAAAAATAATAAAAGATATTGTGATATAATACAACTGCAGAATATGCAACAGTATATTTAGAAAACAGTTCGAAATGTAACGGAAGTAAAGTGAATGCATAAAAGTTAATGTAATAGATTAAATACATACTATAAAATAATAAAACAAAATAAATAAAATAATAAATTAAATATTTTATCTCAGTTTGAGATTCAAGATCAACTAAAATTTTAAACTAAATTTATTATAAATTGTTGAATTCGTCTTTTTCAATATTAAAAAAAAATCTATTGATCACGCAAAAAATTGAGGCTAAAAATCGTAAAAATATAAGATATAAAAAAAAGTTGTATTCATCTCCTTTATACTTCTTGCAATATATATTTTACATTATTATATTATACGTTATACATTTATATCATACGTTATATATTATATTTAATTATTTCATTTTTGATATGAGTAAAAGATAAGTTAAGACAAGTTATTTTATATGTTAGTTATTGACTTATATATTTATATAAGTCATAGTATATTGAATTTCAGAATTATTAAATCGATTTATGAAGATAAAATATCATAAAGATTATATATCATGAATTGTACATAGATAGAATTAGTTAAATTTTTAAAATTACTTGTTATTTACGATGTTGTTTCGTATTTATATTTGATGTAACGAGTGTCGAATAGAATATTTTGATTTATGTATATGCATTTTTTCGTTTTATAGCCAAAAAATACGATAGTTTTAATATCAACCGTTATATCAATCGTTTATTATCAATTGTTGATAAAATATACAGATAAAACATAGACGAATTTATTAATAATATTAATTAATCAAATATGACAGATTTTAAATAAAACAGTAATTATGCAAATAAAAAATGAAATAATGGACATATTTGATTAAAAGAAATTTACTATGAAAAAACATGATTATATGCAACTAATTTCATATTTTATGACTATTATAATTCTTCTGTTTTCTCAATTTATTACATAAATATAATAGTCATTGTAATCATGATATGGTATAATACATTTCATTTTAATTCATTTCATTTTATTATATAAAAGTAATAAAAAAAATCCTTTAATTAATTATGTTTCTTAAAATTAACTTTTTAACTTAAATTCCTTTTTTATTTTTGCAATTGTTATTATATATCCTAAAAAAAGTATTAAAAAATTATTAAAATTAAATTGATAGAAGATAGATAAAATAATAAAAAAGAATTTGCAATAAATAAAATATCTTTTTTGTTATATATCGAATATAAAATACATATATATATAAATACATACATATATTTGCACTACATTTTTTTTAACAAAACAATGATTTAAAATGAATATATTATAACTGTATATGTTATTGCAAACCATTATCACAGTTTACAGTTTGTAAACATTAACAATTATATCTATAAATCACGTATTTTTTAATTATTGTAAAAAATATATAATGCAATTGAAAAATAAAAAAAATTATTTGCAATCTATAGTGATAAAAAAAAATTATATTTTATATAATTAAAATTATTACAAAATTAAAATTTTTTTTAATAATACCTAGTTTCATAAAAATAATAAAATAATTTAGATAAAAAATAATATGTAATTGAAAAAAATAATTATCGAAATAAAACTCTATCTCTAAAAAAGTTCATTTGCATATGAAAATATTCTTTTATTACATCAAATGGATATTTCGAAAGATATGAATATATAAAAATATTTTGAAAGTAGCAATAAATAAATGAAAATAAAATGAATGAAAAAATAATAAATAGATAAAAAATAGATTTAATGAAGAATTAATTAATAAATAATAATTAAAGATTAGGAAAATTAATTTGTAATTATAATTTTTAATAATAATTCATCTATTTTTGAAACATCCGTTTGTTCAGAAGATTTAATTATTATAATATATATTTAAACAAAAATTATAGACAAATATATAATTTTAAAATTACTTTTCTTACAAATGTAATATATTCAACTTAATGTCATTAAATAAATTTTAAAATATATAATATAATATAATATTTTTATAATTAAATATATAATATAATATCAAACATATATATGTATAAATTGTTATAAAGAATTCATATGTATATAAAGAATTGTCATCATATATCAATGTATATTATATTAATAATTTAAAAAAAAAAAATAACTAGAATTCTATCTTATTCTATCTTAAATATATCTTATACCGTGTCCATAAATTGAAAGTAAATAATTTATAATTTTCAACAAGATTTAATGATGAAACTCTTAAATTAAAAGTAAAGAATTTTATGGTGAAATTTTATTAAATCAAATTTATTTTATATTAAAATAAAGTATTTTTAGATTTTTAGACGTACAATGAGTCAACCAATCAAAGATGTTTTAAACGTATCGACTTTTTGTACTATAGAGAGCGCATGCTACATACATATTACAATTTAGCTGATATTGACTAGAAATTTGCCGAGAGAGGCGGCATAGTCGCAGTCAGGTGGAAGGAAACATTTTCTTCTCAATTCATAAAATACGGTCATATCTACTTCAAACTGAATTCAGAGTCAGAGAATTGATTGGATTGTGAGTGATTTCTTGTTATCCGATTACATGATACTCATAATAGTGAATTATTTAAAACAATAATAAAAATTTACTTAGTTTCAAGTGATTTTTTACATTGATACAATTGTTGGATACTTGAAAACAATAACTAGAAAACTGTTTCAATAATGAATAAACTTTGAACAAAATATTAGTTGATTTACTGGCAGTGTATTAATATACAGGAATTGGTTAGAAAATCAAAGAAAAGATTATTAAATATAACAAACAAAAATTATATATTAAAATTGAATGTGGCAACGTAATTTGCAGTTTTGCGAACTAACCATTACGGATTAAGCACATGTATATTAATCATTGATACGAATTGATAGGTAAATTTTTCTTTTATTTTTCTATTTTAATTTTACATAAACATATGTTATAATTAGAATTATATATATATATATATATATATATATATATATATATATAAGATGTATATAAATAAAATGAAATTGATTTAATTAATCTAAAAAATATTGAATAAAACTGGCTATATGAGATATATAATTTAAAACATTTAAAATATGAAAGTTTATTTATAGATATTTCGTTATTTTAGTGAAACAAATAATAGAAATATTAATTTTATAATATCTTAAATGGGATATATGTAAATTATCGATCGTTAACGTTATAGATATAGAATCATTGACGTCGTTTGTGCATGTTATGTGCGTGCGCATATTATATATGTGTATAAGTGATTGATCGGATTATAAGGATCATGTAAAATTGATTGGAATCAATATTTATTTGACATTCAAGTTGAATTCATATAATTTTTATTATTCATAAAATATTCTTGCTAATTCAAAATATAATAATTGTATAAAGTATAATTTTCATTATAATAATTTATCGAAATTTTGAAGTGATATATTAATTATTTTTATTTATATAAAATTATATATTCTTTATTCAATCTTTTCTCCATTAAAATAATAAATAATCTATAAATCTATAAAATAATTAATATACAATTAGATTAGCAAAAATTAAATGATGAAGTAATAATTAATTATGAATGATTAATTAAAATATTTTCAAAGATATCATAAAATTTAATTTAATTATTTATTAATAATTAATTATGAATGATTAATTAAAATATTTTCAAAGATATCGTAAAATTTAATTTAATTGATATTCTTAAAAGAAAAATATTTAGATGAATATTTAGATGTGATTGAAAAATTAGATTAAATAATATACGCATTTACATGTTATTATATATATATATATGTTATTTATATATATATATATATATATATATACATAAATACACAAAACATATATTTCTTAATGTATCTCTATTGCATTCATAACGATAACGAGTTTTTCTGTTCTGACATTATTATTATCTTTAAAATTAAAATTTCCCAAGAGGAAAGTTTCAGATAATATTTTTTGATATAAATATGATATTTAATATACATGTAATGGAGAAAAGAATATTTTCTTTTTTTTCTCTTCTTTCACTCTTCTTTCTCTCTCTCTCTTTCTCTCTTCTAATTATTTTAAATTAAAATTATAGAAATTTATAAGATAAATATAATATATATTATAAATAAAAATTTAGTATGTTGTATATAAAGATAATGTAACTTTGATAAAGATAGAACACAAGAGAAAATAAGAGAAAATAGAATAAAAAGAATCAAATAGGATAATTAATATTTATCTAAAAAAAGAATAAATGATGTTATAAAAATATTTCATTACAAAAAATTTACAAGTTAAATTATTTATAAAAAATTTACAAACTAAAATATGTAGCGAATAAAATATAGAAAATATATAAATTAAAATGTAATGTTATCAATGATTTTCGCGTTAAAATGTGAAATGTATTTTAAGAAATGTATTTTAAGGGAAACTGAAAATTTTCGAGATTCTATTGATGCATTGGCAAAATGCCAAATATCTAAGTACATATGTATATCTACATCAGCTAAGCTCGTCGTTGTATACGTATTTATAAATTTCATAATTCAATATTTCATAAAATTATCGTATAAACAAAAAATATTATTGATTTGTCAAATATTGAAATTTGATGTGTCGCGTATGGGTATATATAAGAATAAAATTTGTGCGATGAGTATTAATTATTAATATTAATATAATATATATTGACATTTAATTTTATAGAATAAAGATAAATTTTGTGTTTTTTCAATTCTTTTTAAATTTTAAATTTTAAATTTATATTTTTTTTGCAATTTCATGTAATTTCATGTAATTTATTATATTCATATATTCTTCAAAATCGAAATATTTGAAAATTAGAAAAATTTTTTAAAAATTTTGAAATGCATTAGTAAATAAGTTATAAAAGTATATAATGTTATAAAGTTATTATAAAAATACATATATTGTAAAATTGTATCAAACAAATTCTAACTTTATTATGTTTAAAATTAAAAAGATATATGAATATATTTAATGTATTTAGATGAAATTCGATGAAATAAAAAAATTTATATAGATAAATTTTGCGCGATAGATACTCGATAGAAAATGCGAAATATAAAAATTTTACATAAATTTTGGAAAACAGATAATAAAATATAAATATATTGAAATTTAGTTGAAACATAAATGTAGAATATTCAGATTTAGATAGTGAACTAGAAAAAGCAGAAGGAGAAAAAGATAAAAGAAAAGAAAAAAATAGAAGAATGAAATGATAGTGATTGTAGTATGATGTTAAGCGGATTAAGAAGATGAGAGGAAAAGAGAAGAGACGAAGACAGACAAAAAGAAAATAAAGCTAAACAAAACTGAAATAAAATTTACATATAGCGAATAGAATATGGTAGTAACATGAATCGAAAAAAAAATAAGTATTTACTTATTAGTAAAGAATATTTATATACAGTATAATATAATTATATACAATATAAGTGCAGACAAGTTTGAAGAAATTCAACAACAATACGTAAAAAATCCTTAAGAAAAAATAATCGTCATTTTATCCATATCTCGATATGACAATAAAGGCGATATATGGCACCAATTTCAATGATATTGATAATAATATGACAAAATAATGATGAGATGTCAGAAAAATAAAGAAAATAAAATATTAAAAAAAAAAGAAGAAAGAAAAAAATGAAATATAATTATTGAAGAAACAACAATAAAATAAAAATTTTTCGATAACCATTATAACAGTATTATTATAACAGTAAAAATTTAGTCCATACTCTTTTTAAAATTTCAAATATTTATAAATAATTATTTGCAAATAATAAAAAAAAAATATATTTGTAAACTGTTTAAAAAAAGTATAAATGTTATAAGGAAATTTAATCAAGGGTAAGCATGTTCAACTAATTGCAAATTATACTCATATTTTATAAATCTGTTATTAAATGTGAAATGTGAGAAATTATTAAAAATAATTTCAAGAAATATTTATTTGTGTCGCATGAATATTTAATAATTTAATAATTTTTATTTTAATCCATTTTTACACATATTTGAAATTATCAAGAATCTATCGAAAACATATTTTTTGCTCTCTTATTTTTTTAATTTTAATGGGAAAAAAAATTGAAATTTTTTTCTTTTGAAAGTTTTTCAGTATATCTAATATGTTACTATTTATACATGTATATATATATATATATATATATGTAATATATTTACCTTTTTTATCTTCTAAAATAGATTTTTCTATTTCAACAAATCTTGTGTTACACATAGTATTTAATTATGATTACTACAATTTATTGATTAAGAACTAATTATTATGTAACTATATGAAAGCCATATATGAATAAGAGTTACTAATTGAAAATTATATCAAAAATATTGATGAAAGAGTAGGTGAATTTTTGCCTATTATATTATTCTTCTATTTCTATTTAAAAAAGGATTTCTATTTAAAAAAATATTTATTTTAAATGAACACGTTTTTTTCCCCTTAGGTAAAAATTTATCGTGATAATTATAAGCGTTATAATATTAATAATTATTAGACAATAGTATAAAGAATGAAATTTCTTGTTCTCAATCGATCAATTCGGTATAATACAATAACAAGGTCTAGTTTTATATTACCTTTGATAGAAGAATATGTATATAAGAATCTACGCCTTCGAATTCGACCGCAGAGGTGACCTCTGATCAATGATATCAACAATTTACCATATCGGATTCGCGACACATCAAATTTCAACTTGAATATTGTATATGGTGTGCGCACGTGCGCGTGTGAGAGGGAGAGAGAGAAACTAAGTAAGTAGTGCTTAAAGTATTCTATACCATGTACATATATCTATGTATATATAGAAGAGGAGCAACGCAAAAGATCAAAACATACGTATTCAGTTTTATTCTATACTTGAATCTGAATCTTCTTGTAAATTTGTTAATATTTTTTAAATAAGTTATATAAAAAAAAGTATTAATCAAATTTCAAATAAATTCTCTTTTCTGTTTAATTTGGATGTTTCGAACAATTTACGCAGCACCTGTTTCTTTTACTTTTTGAACGCGGCAATTTCCCTCTTCACGGTCATAGTTTATCTTTTGCAATAGACGATTAAATAGACTTTACGCGCATACAATTTACGTAATGAATCAATGGGGCAGGAGTGTGCGCCCAAGTATATTCAGTTTTCGTATTTCTTAGACGACGTATGTAACTTTACGGATCTCATTTTGGTAAAATTACGATCATAACAATTCAATTATATTTTTATCATTTTTATTTTTTTCTAATAAAGTTTATTTTTTTTATTTTTTTTTTTTTTTTTTTTTTTTTTTTTTTTTTCTAATAAAGTTTATCATTTCTATTTTCTTTTTTTCCAGTCATAATATTTTATAAATTTTTTAATTCTATTTAGTGTTTTAGTGAAAGTGAAATTTCTACGAGTTAATTCGAAATTGGTAGAAATTTTTAAATGAAAAATATGAATGAAGCCAAATTTTGGAGTCTTCCTCCAAAACAAGCTCTCTACGATCCACTTCTTGAAAAAGATGCTTGCGGTGTCGGATTTATTGTTGCCATAGATGGAAAAAAATCACATAAGGTAAGATAGTGATAGTCATAAATTTTTATTATATTTGATTAAATATAATTAGAATTTTATTTTTTATTTATTTTAAACGAATAAGAAAGAAAATTGAAAGAGATGGCAAATTAATCAACGAATTGATTTTTGTTGAAAGGATTGTTTTATTTCTATTATTTAAATACTTTTTTTTTATGTTCGATAATATTTATAATTGATTTAATTTAATTTAATTTAATAGACATGAATTTGTGATAAGTAGAAATTTTTCATCCATGTTCACGCGAATTCGTATCTAGTATAATTATTGTATATAAGATCATGGTTTCTATTTATCGTTTGCTCGAAATATGCATACTTCTCATTTTCTTATCGTAGATTGTTCGCGATGCGGAGGTTCTTTCAGCGCGCATGAACCATCGGGGTGCCTGTGCTTGTGATAACGACACTGGTGATGGAGCCGGTGTTTTATGTGCAATTCCACATGAGTATTACGCCGATGAATTGCGGTAAGAGATAACCACAATTCATGGATTTTCTATTGCTTTATCATTCTGTGATATATTAATAGAATGTACTGGTTCAATAATGTATGCCCGCAATTTCATAATTTATGCATATCGATGATGAAATTGTAATTTATCTCGCTTTATGTTTATATTTTTTATATAAATATTGCATGTTTATTTTTTTATTAACTTTATTATTAATATTAATATTATTATATATATTTATTTATTATTTTTATTATTATTAGCAAATAATATCACAAATTATATAATCATATATATATAATGAATTATAAAATATAACTATTTCAAATAATTCATAAATTAAATTGTAAAAAATTTTTCATACAAAAATTTCATGGTGCAAAAGAAGGACATAATTTGATACTTATCAATTTTATGAACATGTAGAAAATCTATAAAAATCAACTTTGTTTTCTTATATAAAATCGTGAATTTTTAATCAATTAATTGATGCATACAATAAAAATCATTTCTTATTGTTCATTGAACATAAAATTAAATTACAAAGAATATATTTATAATAAAAAATCATAAGACGATATTTTAATTTGAATTTTATAAAACTTGTATTGTGAAAAAATACTTTTCTGTTCATATTTTTTTTTTCATTTTTTTATATATCAAATAATTTATGAATTATTTGAAATAACTCATCTTGTATTTATCGTTAATATATTTTACTTAAATGTATTTAAAAAATCCGAAGATAACTTAATTCTACACGGAAATAGTAAAACAAATACATATTACATATAATATATGTATTGTGTTACAAATATTAACGCATTTACTGATAAGACTCATGTTAGGATATAGCAATTTTGATTTTTCATTTTATTGAATATTGTACAAATTGTGATGTTTATAAATGCAAAAACTTTTCAAATTACATATATAATTTTTAGATCAAATTTAATTCTCAGTCTGATTTATGAATTCTAAAAACTACTATTTTTTTTAAAACATGATTATTTCAAAGATCTTAATTTATGTAAATTTTATTATTATTCTCTCTGAAATCTAATTATTTCAACAATGTACGATTATTTTATGATTCTATGATTCTATGATTTTATAATTCTATGTCTTATTCTAAAAATTTCAAAACTATATATATGTACATTATTGGTATTTTCTTCATATCTTTAACTGACTTTTCCGAGAAAAAGAGAAGTAATGAATGTGTTCTAAAATAAGGATAGAACAATTGGTGCCATAATGGAATTTTAAGATAAATAATTTTCTAAGAAAGATTTACAGTTATACTTCATATCATTTTTTTCAATTGATATTTTGAAAAGTTATGGCAAAACATAATTTGGTATGTATATATATGTCTATTTCTTCCTTATAAAACAAAAAATATAAAACAAAAAAAAAATAATAAAATTGATAAATAAAAAAAGCATCATTATCAAAGAAGAATCAGATTTCCTAATTTTTTCATGGTATATATCTGAAATATGTAACTTGATAAAATCCATTGACATTAACTTGACAATAATTTGAAAAATGAAAAATATTAGGATTACTTGATGAAAATAAAAAGCCATAAATCTTTACATAAGCTCTAAATCGTAATGATAGATTAAAATGATTAATCTATCATTAATTTTATTATTTTATTCTTTTTTCGAAGGATAATATTGTTGTTCATTTTATAACTTAACAATTTATTGTCATCTTGAATTTTTCGTCCCGTTTTAGAATAAAAGCGAATAATAAGTATACCTGATAAATAATTGCTTTTTTCGAGCGAATTGTTTATTTTCAGAACAGAACTGTATTTGATTGATAATAATCAAAAAATTGATCGCTAAAAAATGATTATAAAATTCATGTAATTTTTCAATGTTCTATTTGATTTTGAATAATATTCATTATGAAATTAATTTTATATTGTAAAATTATATTAACTGATTTCATATTATCGAATTAAATTGTTTGTTTTCTAAACAAATATTTTCTTAAAATATTACTAAAATATTCAAATTACTAAAAATTTCATTCGATTGTTAGTTCATTAAGAAGTGGCACAAATTAAAATATTTTTGTTTGATTTTAAATGATTTAAATGAAATTTGAATTAAATGAAATATTTTTTTCTTTCAAATATTTAATCTTGAATTTTGTTAATTATTTCATTTATAAACAAATGAATTTTTATTAATTATTATATTTATATTAATTAATATTTGATAATTATCCATTTAATATTTCTCTAACTTTTTATTAAGAATTTTAATTGATTTTTTTTGAAGTAATAATTTAAAAATAATACAAATATTTTCAACTCAATAATACAATTTATAATAAATAAAAATTTTAATTTTCTTATACGTAACATTTCTTTTGTTTCTAAGAATTTACGATGTTGATTTATTAAATTATAAAAAATCAATTAAATCATTAAAATATAATATAAAAACTAAAAAGCATTGCTTTATTTATTAATGATTTTTTTCAATTTAAAAAAATAATTATTATGTTATCAATTTATTAAAACTTCAATATGTCAACTTTTCTTATTCTGATGTACATAAAAAATGCTTTTTGGAACCATCACAAAATTAATAATTCCTTTAAATTTATGATATCTTTATTAGTATATGATATCTTTTTATTTTTATTTTTTGTTTAAAAGAAACATTAATGTTCCATTTTAGCTAATTATTTTTTAAAAATTAAATATTATCTATCTATTTACTTTTTGTTCTAGTATTGATATTTTAAACAAATAGATTAGTTTATTTTTACTGAATATAATTTTATTTCTCAAAATATATTTTCTATTTCTTATAACTCTTTTTAAGTCCGTTAATTTTCATGCGATTAACTAATATTTTATATTTCATTTCTATATTCTTTTATATAATTATATATAATTATCTAAATTGTCTTTTTTTATAAAATATATTTTTATATTTTATAAGTATTATATTATAGGCGTTAATTTTTTTTTATTTTCTGTTTTATTTTGGAAAAATTAAAATTTTTATATATTATTAATTTTATTAATAATATAATTAATTAGTGTTAATAGTATTTATAGATTGTATTAATAATAATATTTTATTATACTTTTGCATCATTAGTACTGCAAATTTTAATTTATTAATCAGAATTTTATCTTTGATTAAAAGGCAAAATTTATCATATTGTATTATAAATTCGTAAAAAAAAATCGTAAAATGTAAATTATATATCTAATTATATTTATTAAGTATTACTAATCTTATGTACAAAATTTTCCAACTATATATTATATTTATAATTGTTTTAATTATATTTATAATTGTTTTAATA
Source organism: Apis laboriosa (assembly GCF_014066325.1). Lineage (NCBI taxonomy): Eukaryota > Metazoa > Arthropoda > Insecta > Hymenoptera > Apidae > Apis > Apis laboriosa. The sequence continues at coordinate 482,909 of NW_025222686.1, forward strand.
ATAATTTTAAATATCAAAATAAATAAATTTAAACATCAAGTTAAATCTAAATTATTCAATTTTAGTACATGTTGTATGTTAATATTGTCAGAACTTTTCATATTTTTTTTTGTTAGTATAAAAATTTTTTCTAAATCATTTGTTATAAAAAATATAATCTATATAGCATCCAATATCATCAGTTTATATGTAATAAAAAAAAAAATATCTGAAATAACTTATCAGTTTATTTAAGTATTTAAAAAATTTTCTAAATTATTTTCAAATTATTATTTACATAATTAAAAAATACATGATAAAATTATATATATTCTAAATTATATATATATATATTCTAAATTTAATTTTATATAAACTTAGAATATATTTACTATAATAATATTTTTAACACTGTTCTTCAACGTATTAATTCTTTTGTATACTATATGAGCTATACACTATACATGAAAAAACTAAAGCGCTCTCTCTCTCTCTCTCTCTCTCTCTCTATATATATATATATAGTAAAAATATATATAAATAGATATGAAAATCTATTATGATGTAGTAATGAGTTTAATGATTCATATGAGACTGAAAATGATTATATCATTTCCAGTATGTTTCCATCGTTGTTTTAAATCTACTGTTTATTGATGCCTATCATAACATTATAGTTCGCTTTAGAAACACAACAGTAAATGAACATCAGATATTCACATTTGTCGCATTATAAATGTTAAAACATATCAAAAGAAATCAAAATTTTCTAAAACCTAATGAATGGAGAATATTATATAGTACAATGCATTCTTGATTATTTAAATAATTTCGTTATTTCAAATGATTTCAAGTCTAAAATTGTATTAATATGATTTCATATCAATTTTATTGATAAATTGAAATAATAAAATAATATTTAAAAAATAAAATAAAATTTAACTTAAAAATAATAAAAAATTTAATTTAATTTAATTTAATTTAATTTAATAATAATTTCATAACTGACCAACTTTTCACTAATAATAAATATGAATAGACATAAAAATATTATTCTTATATATATTATATTATTATCTTATATTATTTTTACCTAATATTATAGCAATGAATGTATTGTATGAAATTATTATTGATATTGATGATTAAAACTAAAATTTATATGTTGCATATTTTATACTGTATAAAACTTATTATAAGTATTTTCCTCAAATCTTTTTATTTTTCAGCAAACAACAAAACATCGAATTACCAGAATTTGGTCATTATGCTACTGGTATTCTGTTTCTTGATAAAAATTCACATCAACAAGCTGAAGCTGCATTTGAAAAATTAGCTGAAGAATGCTTTTTGAGGGTATGATATATTATTTTTTTTCAATAATTTTTTTGATTCATTATATTATAAGCATTTTTTGATAAAAATAAATATTGTATAATTGCAAAAAATAATAATATTAATATTCTTACAAATTGTATATTTTTATTAAAGAAAAAATTTTTTATTAAGTCCGTTTGCTGTATCATTTTGCAATTATTGCTCACAAACACTTCATTTACAAAAATATTAGTGCTCGATAATCGTAATAATTCCCATGCAAACAGCATATATTGCAAATATTGTTCACTAAATTGATTAGCAAATAATAAATGATATTTGTTTGATATATATATATAAGAAGCAAGTGTAAATAAAAACAAAAAACAAAAATATAAATATTCAATGTTTGTCTCATGAAAAATGCTCCAATTTCAAATATTTTATAAAATTAAATTATTATAATTAGATAACCTCATAAATGAAATATAATTTTTTATTTTAGTTTATATTAATAATATATAAAATATTTTCAAAAAAAATATAACGCAATATTTTGTACTTTAATATTTTATATATAAATCAACTTTTTATTGTATTTTATTATTATTAATATTATTCATTTTTTTTCAATGTTTATATTCTAAGAAACATATTAACTTATTTATAATTTCTATATTTTTTTCATCCCCTATCATATCCATAACTTATTGATAGATTCTCGAATTTACTTAACTTTTTTTTAATAATAATTAATTCATAAATTTTCAATTGGATTAATATTAAGAGTTTTATATCGTTTCATTCGAAAAATTTTAATTATGAAGCCAATTTTTTACTATTTTTACTGTATTATTTTTATGTATTTTTGAATTCTCAATTTGCAAAGAAACGATTTTTATTATAATTTTTATTATATGATGAAATTGACAATTGTTGGTAAATTATTTCGTAAAATATTATATTATTCTTTCAATTTTTATCAAAAGTCTAATATTTTTGTATGAAAAAACTTAACTCCATAATAAATTTGTTTTTAAATTTCATAATTCGTTTTATTTTCGATATTTGATCTATTTCTATTTATGAAATTCAATACTAGTATTAGTTTTAACGAATTATATCATTTTTTCCTAATCATTTACAATCCATTTTTATTAATAAATTAATATTTTTATTAATAAATTCTTTTCATAGATTGTATTATATTTTTATTAGAAAGATATATATATATATACTTTCTAATAAAAAAATAACACACATATCAGGTTTTTTTGTTCTTTAATTTTTAAATCAATACTTTTTTAACAAATGATAAATGATCTATTCATTAATTTATTTCTTATTAGTAGTTTCTTAGGCTGCTATTCAGTGTTTTTCCATTTTCATCGAATGTAATCGCAAAATTTTTTGTAATATATTATTTCGAAATTAAGACATAATTATATATTTGCTTGCAATTTCAAAAGGAATAATCCTTTTATCATATGAAAAAAATGATTTTTTTTTTCTTTCGTGAATGACTTCATGTTGAATTTCATAATTCAAACTTGAAAAATCGAAGAAATGATTTTAAAATAAAATTATTTTCTACAATTGTCAACAGATAATGACTAATTATTTTTCTATTTTTTTATTTTTTATTTTTTATTTAATTATTTAATTATTATTTATTTAATTATTATTATCTATTTTTTAATACTATTCGTTCTTTAAATTTTCAATGAGATATATAAAATTATAAATTACATTATATCAAGTTACTATTTTTTTTATATTTTTAAATTATTAATATATAGTATATTATTAATAAAGAAAAAAAATGTTATATTTTATTTATTAGATTCATTTTATAATTATCTTAATTTTATTTTTTATTTTTTATTTTAATTATTTTTAAAATAATTATTATCACATTTTTCATAAAACAAGCATTGAATTAAGTTTTTATTCGTTATTATATGTTTATTCTAGCAAATATATTAAAATTAGATTTCAACTCTTTGATCATTCAAGTCAAAAAAACAACAAAGATATATATGTTTTTAATTATTTTAAATTCATACTGTAATTTATAATTTCTATAATATATATCTAAATTTTCGTAGATCACCATCCTTTTTTTCTCTTGTTTGTGTTCATTCTAGATATTTGTGTTAATTCTATAATAATATTTAAAATAAAAAATAAAAATATATCTTAATTTTCTTAGATAAGATTAATTTGAAATAATATTTATATCAAATAAAATTACTATTTCAAATACTTATTTGATTTTGCAAATGTATAATAAACAATAATAAACATTTCAATTAGATATCTATTTTTTAATATGTATTTGAAATAATGATTTAAAATAGAAATCAAAGAGAAAATGATTGATTAATCTTAATCGACAAACAATTTTTATAATGATAATTTCCTAAAATATATTATTAAGATAATTGAATTAGATAACAAATTTTTATAAGTTTATTAAAAGTTTCTATTTAATTAGTCTCTTTAATTTATATGATAAATATTTTTATAAAATATTATTTTAATATTATTTTATTTTAAAATAATATTTTAATTTAATTTTAAATTTTATTTTAATATTTAAATAATCTTATTTTTAATATTTTTATTTTGCATTTACAAATTGTTTAATATATCGATACATTCAGAGCCTTACAAACAAATACAAAAATTGGTATATAAAAATATGGAATGAAACTTATTTATTAAATTATGAACAATTAAAATTTGCATTAAATAAAGTAAAATGAAAAACAGACCTCAGTTTGAATGGTAACAGATAATTGTTCAAGTATTGTTCGCTGGCGTGATAAAAAAGGAGAGTACTCTAAGAATAAATTCGCGGGAAATATGTTGATTTACTTGAAATTTCTTTATTTCTGATTTTTTTTTATTTCAAAAAAAAAAAAATATTTTTCATTTATTTAAAATATTTTATTATTATCATTTCTTGAAATTCACATATTTAAATTTTGTTCTTAATGTAGAATCAAAATGTATATAAAATATGTATATGTAGATAAATTAATATTAATAAATTAATATTTTTAGTTAAATTTTATTATTATTTTTAATCATCTTTTTAAAAGATTAATATTTAAATCATATTTTGTATTTTTAATTTTTTTAATATTTTAATATTTTTTTTAATTTTTTTAATTTTTTAATATTTTTTTTCGTATTATTTCATATTTCTTTGTTTTTAAAAAATAATATTATTTTAAAATATTAAAAGTTTGTAAAGTATTAAAATGTTAAAATGTAAAAAATAAAAATTACGAATATTTAGCAAACGAAAAAACACATATTTAAAAGAGTATATTATGTTTTAATATCGTTACATATTACAAAATATGTAAAAAAATTAGTAAAACATTTAAAAAATAATTTTTTAAAATCAAAACATTCATAGATATTTATGAAATCATAAAGATCGCATGATATACAGAAGTAGTACAAAATTTTCATTTCATAAAAAAATTAAGATTTGAATCATATCTTCATAAGAAAGAAATGTAATATAAACATTATATAAAATAATGTTTCTTTTAAGTTTTTTTTTTAATAAAATATATTTTAAGAGATTTGTGTATTTCCTAAAAAAAATTTACTTATATAAAAAAAATCATAGATTTAGAAGATATTTTAACTAAAATTTGTAAAATTTACATATAAAAGATAAAAAAAACAATATAGTAAAATATAGTACAATAAAGTAAATAAATAAATACAAATATAGTACAATAAAGTAAATAATAAAATATATTATAAAATATATATTATAATTATATATCAAATTTTAATATTATTCAAATAAACGAAGATATTTACTACTTCGTGTAAAAAAAAAAATGGAAAAAATTTTTAAAATAAAAATTAATCGATAAAAATTTTATCTCAACTATTAAATATAGAATTTTGTTATTAGTGATTTATTTATCAATGAATTAGTAATATTGACAAAATTAGGGATTTATGAATATTCTATCACATTTTCTATCACAATTTAACAGAATTAGTTAATAATAATAAAAAATAAATATTTTTATATTATAAAGCACCAATTATTTTAATTATAATTAAACATTAATTTTAAATACATAGATAAAATTAGCATTAAATTTTTCAAAGAAAATAATATTAATTTTAATATTGTGATGATCAGTATAAAATTTTGATTTTATCTAACATTCATAACATCATTTTTATAAAAATATACTAGAATATTGAAAAATAATAAATTGCTATTTCAAAAGATATTATCAAAGACATGATTTGAAATTTATCAAAATAAATAATAAATTAATAGAAAATATATAAAAAAAAATCCATATTCAAAAAGTTTTTTAAAACAATTGAAAATATCAAATTTCATATTAAGTTATCTATCATATATTTTCTATTATTTAAAATTTTATTTCTTACATGATTTACCTTATGTCAACATATTTTTCGAACACGATTATATAAATTATTTATTATAATTCTTATTATGTATATTATAATATATACGATTATACAAATTATTTATTATAATTTTTATTATAATTCTTAATATAAATTCCATGTAATGTAAACTTAAATATATGAAATACTTTAATATTTATTATCGATTAACTATTTTTTCCATTCAATTTTTAATTTCATTTTTAATTTAGTTTAACAAAATATAATTTTTAAATTTATCAACTTACTTTCTGCAGCGAGTGTATATTATCAATAATATGGATATTTTTGCAAATAGCGAATAATATGCAACAAATTATTGACTTTTAAATATTGTTTACGAATAATGTTCTTGAATTATTCATTGATATATATATATGTGTATCTTAATTAAAGTTGATAATGATCAAATAAAGTAATCTGATTTACTCGAATTTATGCCTCGAATAGTAATATAATAATAGAATTTTTTTATTTCTTATTTTTTTAATGAAATTTTTATGAATATTTTTAAGATTTTTGAAGAATTTTTAAGATTATCATTAAAATATAATTTATATAAATAGAATATAATAATTTGAATTATATTTATTTATTTATTATAAAAGTTAACAGATGAAAAAAATTATTATTTATTAAATATATTTATTACATAGATTATACATAGATAAATACGATTTAAATTGTATTAAATTTAATTTAATTTAATAAATCTTTACAAATAATATTGATAATTTTATTTAATAAAAAAAATTTCAATATTGTATTAATATTGTTTTTTTACATTCGATTTTCAAATTTGGCTTTTATTCACTATCCATTTTTATATTAAAAAATATTTACAAAAACTTTGTTCAAGTTATATCAAAAATAAATAAACAAAAATAATGTTTAAATTCTGAATTTTTTGTATTTATTCAATATTTATTATATAGTATAACATAATTATAAAATAAAAAATTAAAATAATAATTTTTATATCTTTTTTTTACAATATTATTTTTAGGTAATTTGTTGGCGAGATATTCCAACAGACAACATACGAATTGGTCAAGTAGCGCGAAAATGTGAACCTTACATGCGTCAAGTCTTTGTTGTTGGTAATGAAGACAATATTAATCTTGAACGTCAAGTATGTATTATTTTGAATTTTATTTATATCTGATATTATTTGAATTATATTGTTCAATATTCAATTGTTCAATTTACTAGATAACTTACGTTAAATTTTTCATCTTAAATAAAATTAAATTTTTTATATTTAAAATATAAACTATCTCACTAATTTTCATGTCATAAAATAATATATTTTAATATATGAAATATATATGTTATCAACATTATCGTTTTGAACGATATATATATATATATATATATATATATATATATATATAATACATAAAATAATACAAAATAATACAAAAAAAATACAAAAAAATATTATGCATATCATATACAAATATTTAAATAATATTTGATATCATTATTCTATATCGCTAAAACAAAATTTTTAATTCAAATTTATTATAGATATTTTCTAAATAAATTTGGTTTGATTGTAAATTTTATAGTTATGAATTTAATTATTGTATTGTCTAAAAATTATTTTATTTTTTAAATTGCTGCTTATCTACATCTTGCAGCAAATAATATACTAATAACGTTCGAAATATTTTATATAATAAAAATCACTTATTTCTGTGACAAATGAGGGATTTAAAAAATCTTTAAAATAATAAATTTTTTATAATATTTTTATTTATAATACTTTTTTTAATACTTAAATTAAATTGAATATTTATTTAAAAGAACTATAAAAAAACTTTTTTTAATGGAAATTGATAGTGATTTTTCAAAACATATTTTAAATTTTTCAATCAATCTATTGATTAATTTTCTCTTCATCGATCTTAATAAATTTGAAATATATTGTGAAGAAGTTTTGAACTTTTTCCTTTAAACATAACTATCGATTTTAATTTTCGAGTTATTCGCAAAAAACTGTTATTTCGAAAAGCTTCAGTTGTTAATCATTAAGAAATTTTAAAGTAATATAGGACAAAAGAAATGAATCTTACAATTAAAAGTTATAACCTTATTTGTTAGATCTAAAACTCTAATTTGAATATTTATTAATTTCTGAGATATTAATAAAAATTTTTAATATAATTGAAAGTTGTATATATAGACATTACTAATATGTTGTATGCTATTATTAATATAATAATTTTCACTATAGTAATCAAGTATTGAATAATTGATGATATCTAATTATATTCATCAGTATCTATTATCTAGTATTTTAAAATGTACAATTTACTTCAACTTGTCCACTATTATTACATTATGAGAATCGCTCATGCAAAAAATAAATTGTTTGCTAGTATGTAGTTTTTACAAATATCCCATCACTAATATTTATTAAGTAAGTATACATCTTCGAATTTTTTCATATATTCTTTATTTTCCAAATGTTTGCAAAAAAAAATGCTACTTTCATATAGAATTTTGTTACACATATTTTTTATTTATATAATATGATACATATAATATAAAAATAAATAATATATTAATAATAATATATCGTAATAGTCGATATTTAAAAAATATAACAAATAAAAAGTTAACCAATCAAAAAGTTATTCTCTTATGGATTTTGATAGATTTCAAATATTTCAATTCCGACATATAGATTTTTCAAATTTGCAGAGTTCGAAAGAAAAATATAAAATAATCCTTTGACAACCAAAATATATATATATATATATATATTATAATATTCATTAATGGATCCTAAATATTATGCTGATATTAATAGTTTATATTGTTATGATTATCATTGTAATCATTCGATTATTATAATTTCAGTTGCATAAAAATTTTATATTTTATTTTCGTTTTTCACAGATTCAAAAAATTCAATTTCTAAACTTTTTATAGAGTTATTTTTTTTTTAGAGTATATTAGATTAAAATATTTCAAATTCATGGAGAAATAACTTTTTAATCAATTCATCTGGATGTCAACTGCTGTGATGTATTTTTATTTGTAAAAACAATTATATATCACGAACGTATATATTCGTTTGAATAATAATTTTTAAACATATAATTTTTGTAAATATTTTTAAAAATTAAAATCGAATTGCTTATTTGTACAGAAAAATATTGCTCAATATTTGATCTTTTTATGTAAAATATGTAAAAGTTTGTAAAAAAAATATCGATAGTAATCGTACACGCAAATATATTAGAAAAACTCTATAAAATTGAATTTATTGATAATGTTCAAAACAACCAATGTTTTTTTACTTTAATTAATCTTTTTAATTTTTCTTTTTCTCTATTTCGACCTATTTTCATTCGGTTTTATTATTTGTGAACGAAGAGACGGGATCATTGCCATATTTGCAAGTATATATTATCATATAAAATATTATCATATATTATCATATAAAATACTTGAATTTTTCCTATTGTTGCATCATTCGGTATCTTACATACAATATATTTGAATTTATCAAAAATAGTAACATTCTTGAATTGTGAAATATTTTTGATTTTTGATTTTTGATTTTGATATTTAATTATTGCATATTTTTAGTAAAATATTGAATTCATATAAACTATTTATAGCGATAATATATAGTATGCATATGTTCCTTTGAAATATTTTTTCAAAAAATACTAATTTAAAATTCATTCCTATATTTTCTTTAGATACATTTTTCTAGATAAATTCATTCCTATATTTTTTCTAAATAGATTTTAGATAGATTTTTCCAGAAATATTTACGAAATTCCATAAAATATAAATAATTTATTTCAAATAAAAAACTTTTCATTAAAAAATGTAAAAATAATATAAAATAATATTGCAATAAAAATATGCATGTTAATTGTTCTTTGAATTTTTTATTTTTTACAAGATTTTTATTTGATTTTTTTTTTACAAAACTTATAATAATAATTATTTATGCTCATATATTCATAATTGTCTTCTATTCTTATTTTAAGATTAAGTCGAATTCTTTAATATTCTTACTTTTGATATATAATTCAATTTTAATATTACCAAAACATTAATAAAATTATATTATATTAATTTATATAAATGCAAAATAACTATTGAATAACTGATAGCTTTAAAGAAATACAAAAAAATAAATAGTTTTAATATATAATATCTCGATAAATAAAAAAATAAAATAAAAATAATTATGTCGTCTTAATATTTTAATTTTTCATTTAAATTTATAATGTTAATTTGTTGAATTCTAAATCTAACTTAGATTTCCACTTTTTTACACACAGGTTTTTATTTTGAGGAAAAGATCATCCCATTCTATACCACAATTAGGAATTAGATACTACATATGTTCACTTTCTATACGAACAATAGTTTACAAAGGACAATTGACGGCGGATCAATTATGGCTTTATTTTTTAGATTTGAAGGTATATAATAATATATAGTTTATTTAGAGATATAATTAGATCGTAAAATAAATCTAATTAAAAAAAAATTATAAATATTATTTTAACACTGAATACAGTCGATTGATATATAAATAACAATTATTTATGATCTTTTTATATTTTTATTCAGATTATACATATAAATATATAATCATCTTATAAAAATACCATATATATAAATAATATTTTATTTATATTTATTATAGTCTCCAAATTTTGAAACCTATTTGGCATTAGTTCATACAAGATTCTCCACAAATACATTTCCTAGTTGGGAAAGAGCGCATCCTCTTCGGTAAACAATGTTTAATCATAAATTGCATATATAATATATATGCGCATACACATGATATTATATGAATATTCATATAATTCGATGTTTATAGATTATTAGCGCACAATGGTGAAATTAATACTTTAAGAGGTAACGTGAACCTAATGAAAGCCCGTGAAGGAGTGATGAGTAGTAAACTTTTTGGCGAACAATTGAAACAGCTTTATCCTGTAGTAGAGCCAAATCTCTCGGATTCAGGAGCCGTTGATTGTGTTTTAGAATTTTTGGTAATGGTGGGTCAACGATCTTTACCAGAGGTACGTGAAACATATATATAATATATAATTGTGAAATTGTATGATATTATATAGTATAGTAGTTTTGATTCGCTTTTTCATTTATTTATGACGATTGAAGGAAATCTGAAGAAAATATATATTTAGGCAGTAATGACAATGGTACCAGAAGCATGGCAAAACGATTTAACGATGGCAACAGAAAAACGAGATTTTTATCATTGGGCTGCATGTGCGATGGAACCTTGGGATGGTCCTGCTCTTTTAACTTTTACGGATGGACGCTATGTTGGTGCTATTTTAGATAGGTAGAATTTAATATGTATTTAATTTTCATTTTATTTAGTTATAATTTTTATTTTTCATTTTTTTCTCGTGTAATTTTCTTTAATTTTATTTATGTAATATTTCGATAAAATATATGTACATGTATGTATGTGTGTGTGTCATAAACTTTACAGAAAACTTTATGTATTAAATAAGAAAAAGCGAATGATATGTTGCCATAATATTTCATAGATAAAATATACATAAAGTGTTATTAATAAGAATTATTTTTTTTTTTTCTTTGTAATAAATTTGAAATATTGATGAGAAACTCTTGTCTATGAAAATGATACGTATGGAATAAAAAAAAAATTTTATATTTTTTATCTTTTTATAGATTTTGTTAAGTAAAACGTATAATTATCTCTCCAATTTTGATAATTTTTAAATACACAGAGGATGAAATTTTAAATAATCTTTTCTTATAAATATAACTAGCGATCGAGTTTAATTTTCGAAATATTGAAATAAAAATAAAAAATAGTATTATCACTATATTGAATTTCGTTTATACATATATATTTATAGTAGCATGTACATGAAATGCAACAATTATTTACAATACAATACAATTATACGATTGATATAATAAATCATTATCATTTCGATCATCATAATTTTAATCATTTAAGGATTATTTTATATTTTATTTTTTGCATTTTGCATTTATTCTTTATGAATAAATATGTATTTATTAAATGTAGTCATTAATTCACCCATTATATATTCTGAAAATTATAATTTTAGTAAAAGATGAAATATAAAATTATCATTGGAATAACAAACAAATAACTATCTATTTTTTATAGTGTATATATAGCAAAGATTAAATTTATTATAATTTTGTATTAATTTATAAAAATTTATATTATGAAATAACTACTGTTCGTTTATTTTAAGAACAAATCTGAAAAATATCTTTCCAAAAATGTAATATATTTTTCTTATTGCACAATATAAAAATAGAAAATTTATAAATTCATTAATTCGTTTTAAAATTCAAATTTATTAATTCATCATATTAAAAATTTTGATGTTTCTAAATTAGATTTTTTTGTATATGGTAAAAAACCACATGACGAGAAGATATAAAAAGACTTGTAACACGTATGAGCTTGCAAAGCCATTAAATAATCAAATTCTTATATTGTGAGAATTATTTGAAAGTAAAAATATCACTTATAAAAATACTATTTTTTATTACATAAATAAAAAAAACAATTAAAACATACTATAGTTAACTTATAAACTCACTTTGCTATAGCATTATTAGCATTAGCTAATAACTAGCTTCCATAGCTACATTATTACAAAAAAAAATTTTATGCAAAATTTTTTCATTTAATGAAAATAACATAGCTTTGATACAATGTTATAATTTCGGTTTTTTTATAATTAATATTAATTAATATAATTTTTTTGTATTAATAATTAATATTAATACCATAATAATTATATAATTAATATTAATACCATTATTCGAAATTGTCCTATCCGATTGGATAATCTTATCCTATTTGGATTAAATGCAGTATGTATTCTTTGGCCGAACGAATTGAAATTTTAAAATGAGAAAGGAAAAAGGGATAGAATCTTAAATATAAAATTTTTAGTTCCGAATCGAATTAATTTTCGAAATATTAATAAAAAACTTTTAGTTACAATTGAAATATATTGAATATGTTAACAATATTATGTCAGCATGGTACAACTTTTTATCTATTATTTTTTAAAATATATTGCAGCAAATAGTCTAAAATATATAACAGATAGACAGTCAAAAACTTATTTTTTTATAGATTATGTTTCGAAATATATGTAAAATGTTTCGATTCTAATATCGAGTATTTCTTTGGATTTGTGGAATGCAAAAATAAAATATAAAACAACTTAAAATATATTAAAAAATATAAAACAATTTTTTTAGATAATTGAAATTATAATAAATATCATCATTCTTGATATTTATTGTTGTAATTATAATCCATAAAGAATTCTTATCATTTAATTTTTTACTCATCTATCTATTTTATATATATATATATATTTTTTGAATGTCGCGATGTATTTATAAAAACAATAGATAAACTATCATATCGTATTAATGCATACATTGTCAAAGATATAGATGTATATGTAGAATTGAATTGAATATATCAAAAGTTTTTTAGTCTCGGAATTAAGAAGCGCATATCACATACATCCTTCTATTTTTTCTGATATTTTTTTATCTCTTTCGTAATGGAAGTAATCATCTTGTGATTTCTATTATTTGATGATATTTTTTTTATAAATATGAATATAACACTTAAAATAAACACTTAAAATAAAAAAGCATATTACAAATTACTATAAAAAAATGTTATTTGCTAAAAAAAAGTTAATCAAATTTTTCTATAAATATAAATGATATTTCTTCGTAGATTTCATTAAAATATAGTTGTATTAGAGCAATACACAATTTATTTTTTTATCTAAGGCAAATAGGCTTTCCAATTTATTATTTTGTAAATTAAAATAACAAAATAAGATTTAATTATTTATTAAAATTTCATTTAACTTTTTCATAGAAAAATTTCGCAAAATATAATAATCCATTTTTTTTATTTTTTAAAAACATGATGTGAAATCAAAAATTAAGAAATAAAAATTTTTTTACAATTTTTTTACAATTTTCAAAGATATTAAAAAAATAATTTGGATATTTTTTCGAAAAGCATATAATAATATTAAATAAAATTTAGAGGAGAGAAAAAAAAGAGAATATAGATTTTAAATCTAAAATTTTAATTTTGAATTTTTATTAGTTTTTAAAATATTAATAAAAAATTCTATCTATCTAGACATAATTAATACAATTACTTTCATAGTAGTCATATTAGTCGAATAGTCAATGATATGATAATGATAATGATATTTACAGAATATTTCATATAAAATATTGGAAATGCGATGATTACTCTAATACATATTTTTTTATTTTTATGTAATAGTATATTCATAATCCTAAATGTATAACAAATACGATATATTGATAACTAATATTTTTCGATCACTGAAATAATATTTTGAAATAGAATTATCTTTTTAAAATTCTTAAAATACTTATAAAAAAGAAATAAAATAAATAGAAAAAAAATTGTTTACAATGACTCACATTAAGTCTATTGTATCCCGAAGCATCCCCCGATCGAAAGTTAATTATATGTATAAAAAAGTCAAAAAAATAGAAAAAAATAAGTAAAATGTATTAAGAAGAAGTTTTAATTGATACTAATACGCAAAAATGAGATAATAATATAAAATTTTTATTTGACAGAAATGGCCTGCGCCCATCGCGTTTCTATGTCACTAAGGATAATATGATGGTAATGGCTTCTGAAGTGGGTGTTTATGATACTCCATCCAACAACATAGTTCTAAAGGTAAATGAGAAAATATATATGATATCGATCAGATCTTATCCTTGAAGAAACAACAGTTCATATATAATCAGCCATTCACATGTTTTTTCTCTATATTATTTTCGATATACAGAATTTCAGTTCTAGAAGGAATACTGCATGCACACAAGGAGCAAAGCTTTTTCTGAACAATTAGCAAGTTAAATACAGTGCTCGGAACGAATTCGTGTCTTAAAGCATATTTATAAACGGTAATTTTTTCTTATGAAGCAAATTAATATCTTTTTCTAATTCTTTATTTTGGGTGAGTTCTTATTTGTACGCTTTGCTCTCTATTCTTTTTAATTTATACATTTCCTTTTACATTTCTTTTTAAATTTTATGTTATAAATTTAAAACTGATCACAAGAAATTATAAAATATATGCGCATCTGTCTGTATTTTGTAATATATGATATTCTATTTATGTAACATAGCTTTTTCTATTTATGTAACATAAATTAATTTTATTTAATTATTTTGTTCTCGCAGTAAAATATTATTAATTTAAAATATTGAAATGGTTAATCAAATATTTATATTTTAAAATTTATTATATTACTATTATTTTTTAAGGAGTAATTTTATAAATGAATGATTTAGTATTAAATCTAATATAATGTCCATTTTTTATTATGTATTATTCTTGAATTTATGAAAAAAAAATTAAGTTATATTTTATTAATTTTTTTTAATATTTTTTTAATATACCATAGATATAATATAAAATTAATTAAAAAAATAAATTTATACAAATTTATTTAAATCTATTATTATATAATTTATAATAATAAATTTAAATCTATTTTAATTTTAGAAATATGTTATAATAAATCACATATATGATTTAATAATAATTATTTATATTTCATTTTATAGAGTCGCTTGAAACCTGGTAGAATGCTATTGGTTGATACATATGAAAAGAAGATCATAGAGGATGTAGAATTGAAATTGCAAATTTCGAGAAGTAGACCACATTCTAAATGGCTAAAAGATCAGGTATTTTTTTTTATTTCTTTTTTTCCGATTGTTAAATAATATATTATTAATATATGAAATTTAATCTAATTTTTTGAAAAATTTCGATGATTGATTGACATAAAATTTGATCCCAAATATAAAATTTCATTAATTATTTTTCGAGATATTAATAAAAAATTTCCAGCATCATATTGAATACTTCATATGTAAATGTGATTAATATAATAATTTTTAAGATTATTGTTATTAATATAACTATTTTCATTGTAAGAATTATCAGATAATATTATATTGGCTTTATATCTATGTATAAGATTCTGTATAGGATACAAAATTTCAGCGGCAAACATTGTAAACTGTAGCAGTTAAAAAAATGATATCTATAGTATAATTCTTCGCGCTATTGTTTTCAAATATTTCATATATTTTAATTAATATAATTCAAAAACACATTTGATGACGATCAGAGTTATACTGACTTTCTATTTCTATTTCATAATAATTTTTATTCTATTATTATCATGCTACATTTTAATTTTGATAGTCCAAAAAATCCAATTATTCGTTATCGAAGAATTAAATATACTTAAGTTACCAAATATTGTCATTCGAATAATTTTGGGCTAGATTAAACTGGAAAGTCAACAATATCAGGTTTTAGCGTCGAAATTTTGTATGGGACATTTTGTAAAGATATTGAGGCTAATACATCAAATATATATCAAATATACAAAATGTCATCAGTTATGATATTGTTATCAATCTATATCGATAACTGATGATGATATTCAAAGATGATTGTATTAATAATATTTGAATAAGCAGCATTCATTGTATTAGTTATATCTATATACAGTATTCAATATATAGCAACTAAAAGTTTTGTATTAATATTTCAGAAAATATTCGAATGAATAATTTTTCGAAATTAAAATTTTATTAACTAATTTAAACTCCTCTCTTTCTTATCTCTCTTCTAAATTTCGTATCAATTGATTCGAATTTTTCGAGATTTATCTTTTAATCTTTTCTTAAAATTAACTGAAATTTAGCCAAATCGATACTTAAATATTTATTTATGTTTATGTCTTTTCATTTACAAAATATATTTAATAAAAACAAAATGTTTCTTTTTTGCAAACAATTTTATATACTGTGATCATACTTCATATTATGTATAGATGGTGAGTATATTCTTCATATTTGTTTCTTCTAATAATCGTATTGTATGTTTTATAGTTATTTTATATTTATTCTATGAATAATTTTTATAAAAATATTTTAATTTCTAAGTAATTCTAATTTTATATATCAAAGTGATTTATTTAATAATAAATAAAATTATCTTTTTTTCAATTGTGTAAAAATACATTTTGTTTGAAATTGTAATTGTAATTTGAATGATATCAAAGAATTTGTTATTTTTTTTAGAGTTATTTTTTTTTCAAATCTATTGAAAAAAAATTTCCTATTGGATCATTGTAGTAATATAGCTGATATTAAAATACATTCGCATATGAAATATTTATGGAACATTTTTTTGATAATATTTAAATATATTATACAAAACAAGATTTTCTATAATCATAATTTTATCTATATTCATAATTTTCTATACATCTCTAAATTTCCTATACAAATAATTATCATATCGCTCAGCTTTAGATTTTGAGATATTTATAAAAAATTATTATTATTATTACTATATTGAATTTCGCCTATATATATATATATATATATATATATATATATATATAAGTTATATATTGTAAGTAGTATGCATTAATCTCATTCTTAATATCTATTATATCTATTATAATTTCGATCATTCAAAGATCTTATATTTTATTTTCATATTCCGTTAATCCGAAAACTTGTTATTGATTGGATTTGAAATATTTTAAGCCTTCAAAATCTATGAGAAAGCTTTTTGATCAATTCAATTATTATATTATTATAATATATATATTATAATATATTATAATATATTAATTATATATTAATATCTATTGCTACGATGTATTTATATAAACTATTTAGTAAATAATAATCATATGCTGTTATGTATCATATATATACATATTATCATAGATGCATATGATAAACGAAATCTTATATAATAGCAATCTTTCTGCAATCTATCTTGAAAATTAAACTAACCGGTTATGTATATCGAAAAAAATTATTTAAAATCTCCTCTTCTACAACTTCATTGAAATCAAAGAAAAAAATATTAGATTGAATTGAAGTTAAATTAACTTAGACAAGAGAAAAATACATAAATGTATAACAGTATCAAATATTATATATGGAAATATTAAATCATTGAAAAAATTAAAGTAAAAATAAAATTCTTAAAGCTCTCTCTTCCTTCCTCTTTCCCTCTTCCCTTTCTCTTTTTCTTTTTTTAGTACTATTTTGAAACAATTGAAAACACATTACAATCTATTATTATTCTTTTCAATTTATTATTATTATTTTTAAAATATATTGCATAAAGAAAAAAAAACATTTAAAATATTTATTAAAATGATAAATTAAAAGAAAATGGATAATAAATGCTATAAAATGGGGAAAAAATAACTAAACAAATAAATAATAATTGAAAATCAAATTAAAGTAATACAACTTAATATTAATCAATAGAAATAAATCTTAAAAATTTGAAATCTCAAATTTCAACTTAAAATCTTTATTATTAGAGTAATTACTTAAAATAAAATATTTTTAAAATATATTTAATTTGTAATTTATGCTTTATTTCCTATATTCCATTTTTCATAATATAAAATTATGAAAAAAATTGAGAATTTTTAGCATATGGAATATATGTCTGTGATTTTTTTTTCAGATTTTTTTACTAGAAAAAATTTTTTAAAATTAAAAAAAATTAAAAATAGTGATTTTATCCAAACAAATGATATCTATATTTTTACAATTATAAAAATTTATTATGGATATTAATATATTATTTTTAAGATTTTCGTAATTAAAAAAATTAAAAACCTATATAAATATTTCGAAATGCTATTTTCTTCGATATAAAAGACACTTTTTTAAATACTGTATCATAATAATATAATATAATGAAAAAAGTTTTTTAAAATTAACGATCGAACAATGGTCAATTAAATTAAAATCAATTAAATTAAAAAAAGAATATCATTTTATTATATTATATTATATTATATTATATTATATTATATTATATTATTTAAGATAATTATATGATAAAAGAAAAATTTTTTATCTATATGCATATCGATAGCTTAAAAATTATTATTTAAAATCTTATTCTAACTATATTTATGTGAAAACATAACATTGGTACTTATTAGTTATTATTACACGTTCATTCTACATATCAATTGCTGATCAATTTGATATGATATAAATAATTGGTAAAAAATGCATACTGATGCATATATTGCCACAGATATATGAAGATAGAATTCAATGATTTAACACTGAGTTTTTTGCAAATAATCTGAAAGCTGATCACTAATTATGTATAAAAAATGAAGTTACTCAATGCATATTTCAAATAATGAAAAAGGTGCTAATTGATACTTTAATCAAATATTGATATAATTAGAAAATACAGAAGATATAAATATCACCATCATAATTGAAAAAGATATATTTAAAAATATATAGCTATCAATATAAGAAATAAATAGAGTAAATAGAGTTTGAAGATTCTTTTATTATATAATTATCGAAAAAATATTCTTCGATTTTTTTATATTTAAATGAACTGTTTTTTATAATAATATCAATTTGATTGATATAATAAATAATAGTATAAAAAAATATATATTCATAGATTACAATGGAAGAACTTCGTGCTGCAGACATTGATTATAAAAAAACATCGAGTACAATTGAAAACGGTTCGGCCGTAGATGAAGAAGTAGTTAAAAAAAATATATTAAATGATGCAAATCCAATATCTGTCGTTAATCGAGTTTGGGGAGGAGATAAAAGATTATCGCTCTACGGATATACTCTTGAAACTATTAATTTACTTCTTTTACCAATGATGCAATCTAAGTATGTAACTTTCATATTTTAAATATTTTTAATTATAATCAATATTATAAACAAAAATACATATATGCATGTACTATGAATTTGCTAGAAAAAGATAAGATAATGTTTACATTTCCTGGACCAGTAGGTGTAATGAAAAGAAACAATAGATGATAACGAAATGAGGATGTAAATACATCATCTTTTTCTGCTTAATGTATATTGATCTTTCTTTTTATTTATTATATGCATATGAATTGAAATTATAAAATTTTTATATAGGAAAGAATCATTGGGTTCCATGGGTAATGATGCTCCATTAGCTTGTCTTTCTCAATTTCAACCACTTATTTATGATTATTTTAAGCAATTGTTTGCTCAGGTATTTATAAATAAACATTATTAGCATCATAAGTATAACATTTTTTTCTGTTTTTTTTCAAAATTCATTTTCAGGTGACAAATCCACCGATAGATCCGTTTAGAGAAAAGATCGTAATGTCAATGCTTTGTCCTATTGGGCCAGAAAGCAATATCCTTGAACCAAATGAACTACAAGTGCATAGATTATTTTTATCACAACCAATACTTTCTTTAGATGATCTTGAAGTAATCAAACGAACAAAATATCGCGGTTGGAAAACTAAAATAATTGATGCAACATATCCCGTACAATATGGTCCATCTGGATTAGTTGATACATTAAATCGTGTCAGTCAAGAAGCTAATCATGCCGCAAAAGAAGGTTATCAATTTCTCGTTTTATCTGATCGACAAGGTAGTTCTGAAAGGTAAGATTATTATTTAATAATATGTATATATTTGTACGCGTTTAATTATTATTTTTATATTAATATAATTTATTAAATATTATAATAAATATTAAAAAAACAAAAATATATTATACTAAGTATAATATTTTATTATTATTAGAGTGCCTGTAAGTAGCTTATTAATATTGGGTGCAGTACATCATTATCTAATCGAAGAACGACAACGTATGAAAGTTGGTCTCATTTTGGAAACTGCTGAGGCTAGAGAAGTGCATCATATATGTTTGCTACTTGGCTATGGAGCAGATGCTATTTGTCCATATCTTGTATTTGAAATGGCAAGAAATCTTCGTATGGATGGTGTATTAGATTCATCATTAACTGATAATGCTTTATGTTTGGTATATCTATTAATAACGCTATAATTAATATATTAATAATGTATAATATTACATATTTTAATAATAAAATAAATATAAAAAAACAGTGATAATAATGATCATGGATAAAAATAAACAAAAAATATTACAGAATTATGCAGAAGCAATGGAGAGAGGAATAGCAAAAGTAATGGCAAAAATGGGAATTTCTACATTACAATCTTATAAAGGAGCTCAAATTTTTGAAGCAGTCGGTTTATCCGATGAAGTTATTGATAAATGTTTCAAAGTATGTATTATATTATGAGTTATTGGAGTTTTTAATTATAATATATAATTAAAAAATTTTTATAAAAATACGAATGATTAAGAATTGGATCCAATTAATGAAAATTGATTATTATGATTCAATACTTTCAATGACGTACATATTGTTTTTAAGATTCAATTTTAATATATTTAACTTTAATATTAACTCTTTAAAAACAATATTTAATTTTTTGCAATTTTTTCTATTTTTTATATTACAGGGTACACAGTCTCGTATTGGTGGAGTAACCTTTGATATTTTAGCAAAAGAAGCATTTGAAAGACATCAAATTACATATTGGGAAAAATCTATGGACATGCTTATTATTCGCAATCCAGGAATCTATCATTGGAGATCTGGAGGAGAAAAACACATAAATGATCCTGAAAGTATTGCTAATTTGCAGGTAAAATAAGTTAATAATAAATATCAAAATTTTTCAATTTAATATATATAGGAAATATAATTGTTACTATGATTTTTTTGAATTTTTGATAAAAAAATGTTTTGAACAAAAATTAATCTATTTTTAAAATCTTACAAATGCATACAATTTATAAAAAATTGAAGATTTAAATAAAAATCAAGGTTACATTAAATTTATATAATATTGTGTATTTCTAATTTTATAGTATTGTATGTTCAAAACAATTTAATAACTTCTATATCATTAAAATGATTTTTAATTTAAAAATATGAGGTCAAATGATTTAATTGTAACAAAATTGAGATCAATAATTAAATATTTAAATCCTATTCTCCTAATTTTATATTTTTAGAGTCATATTAATCCTATTAATCTTATTTCTTGGTTTCCTGATTTGTCTTTATTAGATTTTTTTTTCATGGAATTTCATGGAATTTATAATTTATACTGAGCAGATTCAAATACAGCAAATTCATATTATTAAGAAGTTCGTTGTGATAATATTATAGTAACAATATTAACTTATCTCATCAATTGTGTTTATAATTACAATTTGAACAAATTTATTATTGTAATTGGATATATAAATATATTTATTATTATTATTTATTATTATATTAATTTGATACATATATATTGATACATATAAATTAATATATATATTATATTAATTTGATACAATTAAAATAATTTATCATAATAAAATTTCTTTTTATTAATTCCATATTTTACAATAATATAAAATTAGAAATTAGAAAATATAGTATCATGTAAAAAATTCAATGTGATTTTAATTTTTTATTGAAAAAAATTTTATTTAGAAATTTTTTATATTGCAATTTATAATTTATTTTGTTTGAAACATTTTCTTCTTATAAATTTTTTTATCAAAAATTTATGAAAAATCGGTGAGATATATCATACATTCTATATATAAAAATATCGACAAGCATTTATTTCAACAAATAGAAAGATGATAATTACTATTATTTCTTTTCAATATTTTTTTTTAGGATTATGTGAATTCAAAGAATTGGAATGCTTATGATAAATATCAAAAAACTACAATGGAAATGATAAAAGCTTGTACTTTGCGTGGTCAATTGGAATTAGTAAAAAAAGCAGAAAAGTCAATACCCATTGAAGAAGTTGAACCAGCATCTGAAATTGTGAAACGATTTGCAACAGGAGCTATGAGTTTTGGAAGCATTTCTATAGAAGCACATACTACTTTAGCAATTGCTATGAATAATATCGGCGGTAAATCAAATACTGGTGAAGGAGGTGAAAATGCTGATAGGTATTTAATTAAACTATAAACTTATAAAAATTATATTTTTTATAAGTTACATACATACATACATATAAAAAAATAAATAGTCTTTTTTAATTTTTTTGTTTGTATATGTTTTCTAAAATGTTTTCAAAGAATCATATAATAAATGATAATATACATAAAATTTATTATTTTTAGATATTTAAATCAAAATCCAGAATTTAATAAACGATCAGCCATTAAACAAGTTGCAAGTGGTCGTTTTGGTGTAACATCGAGTTATTTGGCAAATGCTGATGATCTTCAAATCAAAATGTCACAAGGAGCAAAACCAGGAGAAGGAGGTGAATTGCCTGGTTATAAGGTGAACATATTTTTTAAATTAGATTTTTATTCATCAATTTAATCATCAAAAAGATGATACATGGAAATTGTTATTTAGAGCAAACAATCTTACAATCTAGATATTTATTATATTTTATTATTATTATTATTTATTATATATTATATATATTATATATATTATTATATTTATTATATATTATTATATTTTATATTTATTATATTTATTTTCTTAAAATAATTTATTATATCTTATTCGAGTTCTTATTATAAAGAATTGTTATTTATCATTAAATAAATATCGTATTATTGATCAATATAGATGAGGTTCAAATATTGATGGTATATTTGAGATAAAAATTTCATATAAATTAATTGTAATTATCAAGCAAAAATTAATTGTATTGCATATATAATACAAAATTATAAATATCAAGTTATATGAATACAATTTATACAGGTTACTGCTGAAATTGCTGCAACTAGACACTCAGTACCTGGTGTAGGTTTAATTTCACCACCACCACATCATGATATTTACTCAATTGAAGATCTTGCAGAACTAATTTATGATTTAAAATGCGCAAATCCAAATGCTCGTATTTCTGTCAAATTGGTATCAGAAGTAGGGGTAGGCGTAGTTGCATCAGGTGTAGCTAAGGTAATTATGTAAATAAATAAGTACATAAGATAATTATATTTAATAAAATATGTATTTCTTTTATTATGTCGTTTTTCAACTCTCATTACATTTTCTTTTATTTAAATTTTATGCAGGGTAAAGCAGAACATATCGTAATATCTGGTCATGATGGTGGAACTGGTGCTAGTACCTGGACAGGAATAAAGTCCGCTGGATTACCGTGGGAATTAGGAGTTGCAGAAACTCATCAAATTTTAACTCTGAATAATCTTCGTTCACGTGTTATCGTACAAGCAGATGGTCAAATGCGTACTGGATTTGATGTAATAGTTGCAGCTCTTTTAGGTGCTGATGAATTTGGTTTTAGCACTGCACCTTTAATTTCCATGGGTTGTACTATGATGAGGAAATGTCATTTAAATACTTGCCCTGTGGGTATTGCGACTCAAGATCCAGAACTTCGAAAAAAATTTAATGGGAAACCAGAACATGTGATTAATTTTTTCTTTGCACTGGCAGAAGAGGTATGTTATATTAAGAATAAAATAAAAAACTTCCAAATTTGATTAAAAATATATTTATTAATATATATATTATAATAAAAAATGTTAAAAAACATATAAGACAATTTTTTTTTTTTATTATTATTTAGGTACGTTCTTATATGGCTGATCTTGGATTACGTAAATTTCAAGATTTAATTGGTCGTACAGATTTGTTAAAAGTTCGCAATGATATCATAATAGAAAAGGCTAAAACATTAAAGCTCGATAATATTTTACGTAATGCACTTGAACTCAGGCCAGGAGTAAATATTCAGGGAGGATCAGTAAAACAAGATTTTCAATTAGAAAATAGATTGGATAATTGTGTGATTGAATTGATCACAGATGTATTGAATGGAAAACAAAATCATGTTGATATTGAGTTAAATATTAACAATGAATGTAGAGCATTTGCAGCAACATTAAGCTATCATATTTCAAAGTAAATAGATTTTTGTTACATTTTAAAATTTTTTTCTTAATTTCTTTTTAAATATGTAAACATATACTTTCAATAATTAATTATTTTTCTTTTTATTTTTGCATTGATAGATTATATGGTGAAAATGGTTTACCTGAAGGTAGTATTAATATAAAAATGAAAGGTTCTGCAGGTCAGAGTTTTTGTGCTTTCATGACCAAAGGCGTTCATGTTACTCTTGAGGGAGATGCTAATGATTATGTTGCCAAAGTAAATTTAATTTTCATTCAAAAAAAAAGAAAAAGATTATCAACATAAGTATTAATACATTTATATATTGTATACTACATTTTTATAATTTTTAGGGTTTATGTGGAGGAGAAGTTGTTATATATCCACCAAAGGACTGTACTTTTAATTCCAATACAAATGTAATCGTTGGTAATGTTTGTCTTTATGGTGCAACATCTGGCAAAGCGTATTTTCGAGGAATTGCTGCTGAAAGATTTTGTGTTCGTAATAGTGGTGCAATAGTAGTAGTTGAAGGTGTTGGTGATCATGGATGCGAATATATGACTGGTGGTTGTGCGATAATTTTGGGACTTACTGGTCGGAATTTCGCTGCTGGAATGTCTGGTGGGATAGCCTATGTTTTAGATGTAGATGGATCATTCAAAAGGTATGAATCCTTCATAATTTGTGCTTTTTCTATTTCTTATTATATTATTATGCTCTGTGTATACATATATAGAATGTTAATATATTTGGAATAATATATATGAATATAAAATTCATTCTTTATATGTGCTTGTTTTATTCAAACTTAAATTGCTTATAGACTTGATAAATAAGTTCAATCGATATTTTTATTTATTTATATTTTTTTTTATATTTTTATATATTTTTATATAAATATATTTTTATATTTATATTTAAAATCGATTTTAAATATAAATTGATCTGAAGATATCCAGAAATATAACATCTATTAACTCATTAACATCTATTAACTTATTAAGAATATAATGTTTATATTAGTAGTGCTTCATTTATATTGATGATTTATTCCATTTCCATTAATCATTCTTTATTCAGAGATTTTATTGCAGATCATGTATTAAGTTTGCAAATTTAACTTCATATTAAATGTATATTAAATGTATTTTTATTTAAAAGTTTTGATCTAAAATACATAATGAAAGAGAAATCGATACAAATAATAAATATTCATCTTCTTTTAGCGGATATACTATACTATACTTTCATTATTTATTTTTGTATATTTTTTTAATCTATAATTTTTCATATTTAGTAAATGTAATCCTGATATGGTAGAATTGCTTCCTTTAAACAAGCAAGAAGATATTGCATATGTGAAAGAACTTTTAAAAGAATTTGTTGAGAAAACTGGTTCTTTAATAGCTCAAGATCTTTTAATGTTATGGCCTGAACCAACAACACGATTTGTTAAGGTAATATAGAACGTTAATTAATTAGATTAAAAAACATAACTATTACATAACTATTATATATAAAATGCACACATGCTAATTATTAATATTGTTAATTATTTTGAAGGTATTTCCATATGAATATCAACGAGCATTAAAACAAGTCAAAGAAACTAAACAAATACAACCAATATCCAATGGAAGTTCTCAAACATTAAATGTTCAGGTTAAAGATATTGAAGATGCTATTGCAAATATTGATATGACACAGCATAAGTTGGATAAGATAAGGTGCTAGTATTTTTTAAATTCAATGTTTTAATTAAAAACTAATATTAAAACTTAAAATTGAATATTTATTTTATATTAAAAAATTGGTATGTAATTTTTTCTTAATTTTTTGTTTTAGAGGATTTATGAAATACAAAAGACAAATGGGAGTTTACCGACCAATTGAAAATCGAATTGCCGATTGGAATGAAATCTATAACTTTCAAAGTGTCCGTAAAGGATTGCGCATACAAGCCGCAAGATGTATGGAATGTGGCGTACCATTTTGTCAAAGTAGCCATGGTTGTCCATTAGGAAATATCATTCCTAAATGGAATGATCTTGTTTTTCAATCAAATTGGAAAGAAGCTTTAAATCAATTATTACAAACTAATAATTTTCCAGGTAATTACAAAAAAATATTAATTGCTAGAAACTATTCGTAAATTAATAAAATTAATAAAAACTAATTCGTATCTTTTAAAATAACTAATAATTTAATATATATAATAAAATTTATATATTTAGAATTCACGGGAAGAGTTTGTCCTGCTCCGTGTGAAGGTGCCTGCGTTTTGAGTATATCGGAACCAGCAGTTACAATAAAAAACATTGAATGCGCGATAATTGACTATGCATTTGAACAGGGTTGGATAATTCCATATCCACCAAAGATGAGAACTGGTCGACGAATAGCTATAATTGGTTCTGGTCCAGCTGGTTTAGCAGCAGCTCATCAATTAAATAAAGCAGGCCATTTAATAACTGTTTATGAAAGAAATGATCGAATTGGAGGTCTACTACAATATGGTATCCCGACTATGAAATTATCTAAACAGGTTGTTCAAAGAAGAGTTTCTCTACTTGCAGCAGAGGGTATTATATTTAAGACTGGTGTCGATATTGGAAAACATATTTCTGTTAAGGTATGAAATTTTAATTTTCTATTTATGCATTTTATAATTATACATCTTTAATTTTTCATTGAACATTTATTACTTATTTGTACATGGAATTTTTTGTATTTATATATTTCATAGGAATTACGTGAACAATATGATGCAATGTTAATATGTACGGGTGCTACTTGGCCAAGAGATTTACAAATACCTGGTAGACATCTTGAAGGAATTCATTTTGCTGTAAATTTTTTAGAACATTGGCAAAAGAAACAAATGGGAAACGATGCCTCATTAGATATATGTTTAATGGCTAAAGATAAAGATGTTATTATAATAGGTGGCGGTGATACTGGTTGTGATTGCATAGCTACATCTTTACGACAGGTTAACATTGTTTTTATTTTTAATATAATTTTTTATATTTAAAATACAATATAAGATACAATAAATAAGTATTCATATTTATGATAAGATACAATAAATAAGTATTCATATTTATTAATTATGTTACTATTTATATTTTTGATCGTCATTATAAATTATATAATTATAGGGTGCTAAATCAATTACCACTTTTGAAATTTTGCCGGAACCACCAAGTAAAAGAGCACATGATAATCCGTGGCCTCAATTTCCACGTGTATTTAAAGTAGATTATGGCCATGAAGAAGTTTCCCTGAAATTTGGTCGAGATCCTCGTCAATTTAGTACATTGAGTAAAGTAAGTATGTAAAAAATTAAATATATAATATAAGTATTCTTGATAAATATTATTTGCATACTTCCAATAGGAATTTCTAGATAATGGAAATGGTCACGTAAGTGGTATCAAAACAATTTCAGTATCATGGATGATGGAAAACGGACGTTGGAAAATGGAAGAAATTTCTGGAACAGAAAAGGTAAAAATTATGATTAATGACAATTCTTTATTATTAGATAATTTTTACTTTATTTTGATTCTATTATGTTTATTTAGATCTATAAATGTGATTTAGTTCTACTCGCAATGGGTTTCTTAGGCCCTGAAAAATATATTGCAACAGAATTAAATATAGCAATGGATGAAAGAGGTAACTTCAAAACATCACTTGGTAAATACGAAACAAGTTTAACTGGAATATATGCAGCAGGAGGTACGTTCTCTTTTTACATTTTAAAGTTTGTTAGTTTTCTTGTGCTCATTTATTGCAATATTTTATTAAAAATTAATATAATAAAACCAGAAAATCATATTGATAAAAATTATTCTGAAATTTAAATCACAAAAAGTAATAAAATAATAAAGTAATAATACATATATATGATGCAATTTTCAAAAAAATATTTAACATGTATTTTTCTAGAATAGTAATATTCATGTCGAAAAAATAATCTTCAAAATTAAAGGATTGAAAATATATTTCATATTTCATAAAATATCTCTAACTATTAGATTAGAAAAATAATTTAAATAATTGTTTACTCTTGAATAAAGAATTCAATTATTTAAACTATAAAATTATTATATAATTATTTTATTCAATTTAAATATTAAAAAATTCATTTGATTAAAAAAATTGTTTATTTTACTAATTTTTCCATATTTTTCCATATATTTTAAAAACTTTAAATAATTGGACAAAATAAATAAATTGTCATAAATTGATTTTTAAAAATTTTATTAAAATTTTTATTTTTTAAAAATTTTATTAATTTTTTGTAAAATTTTATTTAAATAAATTAAATTTTTTGAAGTAAAATTTTAAAAAAAGCAATTTCGATTTAATAAATTATTTCTAGAATAAAATATATTTTTATGGAAATTGGTAAAAATTGTAAAATTTAAACTTTTATATTTTTTAAAAGAGATTCAAAATCAGCAAAGTAATAATTCAAATTTATTTTTAAACTTCATGTAATCTATATATTTAAGTGTAAAAAAAAACTTTGACAATATCAAAAAATGATCGATTTATCGAGAAATAATTTTATGTATTTTATGTAATTGTTGATGTAGAAATATAGAAGATTTATGATGTCTATTTATATTTCATTTCACTGTATTTTTTATTTCAAAATCAAATTTTGTTAATATTTTATTAAAAATTGCATAATTCGCGATTGAATAAATTGTTTACGATTATAAATAATACAATGTTTACAATTATAAACAATTATAAATAATAATTATTAAATATTTTATATATTATTAAAAATATATTATATTTATATTGCGTTATACGCACTCATACATAAAAGATCATTTTAATATTACTATAAACTAGAAAATAATAATTATTTAATTATATAATTATTTATTTAAGAATATTAATCATAATAGCATTAAATTATTTTATATAATTATTTTATATTTTGTATTAACAATTAAATTTTATATAATATACTAATAAATTGTTGAAATTTTCACAATTTTTTTATTAACATTCTTTATAGTAGATATTTGGCAGTATTAAATATTATACTCAAAATATTAATATACTTAGAATCAACAAATAATCCTCTTTATTATTAATATTAATAAATTCACAAATAGCATCGTCTAAATATGATAATAATAATAATAATAATTATATTATGATTTATCAAGAGATAGTCAAAATTGCTATTTCAATGATTAAAATATTCAGAAATCATGTATAAATGATCTATGCGATCGAATATTAATAAAAGTTACTGAAATAATTTCAGAAGAAAAAAATAATTTGGATTATCATCTTTGCAAGTATTTGCAAAGAATATAAAAAAAAATATAATATAATATAAAAAATATAATATAAAAAATAAAAAATTAAAAGAATATAAAAAAAAATTAAAAATAAAGAATTTGATTTGTTCACAAAAATAATTCGATCAATCCGAATCGTTTATTCGAGAACTGGATACTAAATAAATTATTATTATTTGTCAATTATTATTTTGATCTAATTACCAATCGATATATAAACTTGGAGGAAAAATAGATTTTAAATCTAAAACTTTAGTTTTAAATATTTATTAGTTCTGAGATATTAATTAAATTTTTTTTATTTCTATTTACATTTATTTATTTACATATTTTTTATATTGAAAGTTATAAAAATACAAATGTTATAATTTATATTATTATAAGTTAATAATTAATACTTCCTCTAGATATTACTAATTAAAATAAAATAATCTTCATTATATAATAGTTATCATTGTCAATAATATCTAATTAATTGAACTCACTATCTATAAAATATTTTATTCAGAATATATCAAAAATTTAATCATTCATCTCATAAATACACTGGACTTACTATATTAAGTACGATGTCAAGTACGAGCAGGAATAGAAAAAATTTAATTTGCAGATAAAAGTATTTGACAAATGTAATTATTTATACACAATTACTATTATTTTATTATTATTATATTATTATTAGACATGCTTTGAATAGATAAATAAATAATAAGATTAAATTATAATTTAAAAAAAACAGTTTTCGTGAAGAGCAGAATATGTAAAATTGAATTGATATCGAAAATTTTTTATTAATATTTCAAAAATTAATAAATTCAAAATTAAATTTTAAATTAAAAATCTATCTTTTCTTTTCTAGCAAATATCATATCGATGATAACTAAATTCTTTCAAAATATAATCATTCCTTTGATTAATAATAAATATCAATAATATTTTTATAAAATAATAATGGTTGATTATTTACAATTAGTTATCCAATTTTCGAATAAACTTTTCGGAGTAATTGAATATTTCCTCTTCTATTATCTTTCCAAATTTTGTGTTGACCGGACTACAAAGATTATTCAATTAACTATATTATATTAAATTTCCAATCGTTGTAAAATCATTGTCTCAGCAAGATAATACACTACACTAGAAAAGATGACCTAAATATGAGTTAGCAGTTTTATTTCAAGATTTATTGTCAAAAGATTTATTGTTAAAAATTTTTAAGATATAACAGTTCAATAAATATTAAAAATATATTTACTTTACAACATAAAATCAAAATAAATTAAACAAAAACAATATATATTGTAAATTATATATTTAAAATAAAAATTGTCTTAGAAATATGGTCTAAATGTGATATGAATTATTGATAAAATAATTGAAAAAAAAACTATATATATTGAATTAAAATATTTAAAAATATGTTTAAAATATAAATAAATTAATTTAATTGTTATTTAGAACATTTACGTATATATTTCAACAGATATAAGTATCATTATATAAAATTAAAAATATTTTATCCAAAATTTTTTCTTGAGTCATCTGAAATTCATCATAAAATATACAACTTGTAAAGACTCGTGTCCTCTAATGAATTTCGCTATTATCATGATTTTGATTAACATTATCTTCTAAATTTCTTAATAACTGTTTCTATTTTGTTTTTTATTTATTTCCATTTTTTTATTTTGATTTTATTATAATTTTTAAAATCATCGAATTCTAATTTTTTTCTTTTTTTTTTTAAATGAATTCAAAGTAAAAACAATACTTCCTTATAGAATATTTTAGAAATAACAGATAACAAACAGATAATTATTCAGTAATAATATAGAATTTATAATTTGATAGCTACAATTTACAATTTTTTTTATAAAAAGAATTAGAGAAATATCAAAAGAATTTATTTGAAGTAGAAAAAAATAATTGAATAAGTTTCAATTGATATATCAAAACATATATATTCTGAAAATTAAGAATTATATTTGCGGTGTTATACTATATGTCTTCTTTCTATTTCAATCTAAAAAACTAAAAAATTATTATTAAAAAAAATATATTTATTAAGTAAAAATATTCTTGTTTTAAATCTATTTATTATAATTTTTCCAATCTGGATTAATCTTTTTCAAACAGCTCCATAATGTCGTATGGTGAAACAGAATGATTTCAATATTTGAAGTTATTATTATTATTATTTTTGAAGTTATTATTTTATTTCTTCGCTATAAAAAAATTTTAATGATCCTATAAATGTCTTATTAAAACGAGTTTATCC
Source organism: Apis laboriosa (assembly GCF_014066325.1). Taxonomy (NCBI): domain Eukaryota; kingdom Metazoa; phylum Arthropoda; class Insecta; order Hymenoptera; family Apidae; genus Apis; species Apis laboriosa. The sequence continues at coordinate 515,249 of NW_025222686.1, forward strand.
ATGGAATAAAGAGAAAAAGAAATTATTATTATTCTAATCATATCAGTGATGAAGAAACATGAGCATTTGACTATAAATGTTTAAAATTAGTAAAACTAATAACTTATCTTTTGGATCAAATTTTTCAATCAAATTCAATAAAGATGATTTTGAATCCAAAAGGATAGGCTTTGCCAATCCAAATTTGAAGGACATTCTTTCATTAGTATCTTTTATTAAATTATTCTTTTCTAAAAATAATTAAAGGAAAAATGAAATATCCAGAAGCATTGCCATCATATGGCAATTACTATATATTATACAATTATTATACAATCTCTTTTTGTAGAAGTTTCTGTTAATTCTATTTACTTTTTATCTTTTCTTATAATATGAAAGATTTTATTTTATTGGATAATTTAGTCTATTTTTTTATGAAAGAGAGATTTCTATTTTTTATATTTTATATTTTTATTATATTTCTTATAAAATATTTAAAAAATTTGAACATTTTCTTTATTAAAATGCTCTTAATAATTCTTAATTTCGTATGATTTGTAAAAAAATAGGCAATTTTTATGCTGATTCAAAAAAAAAATTTATCCAAGTCCTATCAATTTTAGCGATTTGAGAAATAATTTATAAACTATTTTGAATTAAAAGCTGATATGCCATCCATCAAATTCGTATAAACATAAGAAGAATTTTTACTTTCTAACAAACAAGTAATCAGCTCTTCTTAGATTTTTTTATCCAAATAAGATTTTCTTTTTATAGATTTAATATTAGCTACTTGAGTTATAAAATCAAGTTTTTTATTTAAAATTTAAAGTATTGTACGAGATATACTGAAATATTTCATCATTTAAAATCTTCATTTTTTTCTTTCTAATTATAATAGCTATAATAATTTTTTTTTTCATATTCTTTTTATTTCAATATTCCCTATTATTTTGTCAAACGTATTGAAATAATTCTGGAATATCCTGAAATATGTATCAAAAAATAATCTAAAATATTGATTAGCTTATATTTGAAATTAACATGGTAACTCATATTTACATTTAATTATGGACATTTAAAACGATTATTATATATTATATTGTTACGCGATGATATTTAATAAAACTTAAAAATGAAACTTATAATATCATCAATGTAATGCTTCTATTCAATACATTATAGTCAATTAGTTTTTAATTCAATAAATTATTGTTGAAAAAAATAAAATGAACTTATTTGAAAAAATATTTTGAAATGAAAAAATGACATTTTGCAATATAACATGCAAAATAACAAAATATCGATCTCCATATTTCTTTTCTTCCACATACCTTCTTTTGTTCATAAAATATAATTTTATTTCATTTTATTCTCAATAGAGTGAAGTATTTAACATATCTGAATATTTTAAATAATCTATATTTAAAACATCTTCTCTATATCTTTTAAACACATAAATTAAAATTTATTTTGAATTTATCAAATATAAAATTTAATATTTGAAGTCCATTTTTTCACACTATGAACCTTCTTTTTTAATCCAACTAATTTGAGATCATTCAATAATATTAAAATCAACATTTTACAACAAAAATTAATAAATACATTCTAATTTTTATTAAATTTTCCAAACAAATGAATTTTTTAACACAAGTTCGATAAAACATATCAACAATATTGTTTTGATAATAGAAAGATGTTCTGAATCCGAATCTCTATAAAATTAGTTAATATGTTATTCTAGCTACATGTATTCAAATTTTTGTCAATGTATATTATTATATATTAACTATATATTAATAAAATACATATATTAACTATATATTAATTATTTAGTTAATGCTCGCTTTAGTTTTTATTTGCTAAGATATCGGATAATATGTCAATATCACATTTATATAGTACATGTTTAGATAATATAATAAATAATAATTATATATGCCAAATAAATATAACATAAAGAGTACTCGTTTCAACATTCACTATGATCGGTAATAGGCAACAAATAACAATATATATGTTAATCTATTGGTCATTAGAAAGATAGCTTAATTATTGTAATATATAAAAATAATATTAGATTTAAAAAATAAATAGATAAAATATTATAGATAAAATCGATTTATGTTATATTACGAAAATATTCCAGAAAAAGTAAAAAGTAAAAAGTAAAAAGTTTTTTTAATATTTTTGTCAATTGTATCATATAATAATAATTTTTCTATAAAATCAAGATTGAAATTATTTTATTTTTAACTTATTATTTTATTTACTAACAAGACTAAGATTTAATCTTATTTTTTCGAGTTAAAGTCTAATAGAGTGAAAACATATATTTATGATATTTAGAATATCAAGATAAAAGATTAATATTATAAACTTTTATTCATATTGATATTCATATTAATTATTCCAAAAATTGAATAACTCCAAAACAACATAATATCTCTATAAAATAAATCTTATGACAATAAATCAAATTTAATTTTATAAAATATTAAAAAAAATTATTGAAATAAAATATTAAAAAATATTTTCTTTGAAATATTTTTGTAAATGTAATAATTCTCAGACAATAAAAAATTTATTGATTATATCTATTATCAAAGTTTTTTTCATAAACAAATCAAATTTATAAAAAAAATGTAAACTACGATTAATCTTCTATATTATTATATAATTATATTATATAATTTTATGTAATTATATTATATTATATTTATATTTATGTAAAATACATTGCATTAGTCTTTTTGAAAAATATTAAAAATATTAAAAATGATAGGATGATTTTTTTTTTTATCTATTTTTTATCTATTATTTTTTGTTTTATCTATTTCATTGAGTGATTAATATATTAAGAATTTTTGTTTTGCCTAGATTGCCGGCGTGGACAATCTTTGGTAGTTTGGGCAATCACAGAAGGTAGACAAGCCGCAAGAGAAATAGATCTGGCCTTAATGGGAAAAACTGGTCTTCCTGTTTCCGGTGGTATCATAAATAGTGTCGTGAATTAAAACAGAAATATTTTTCATTGTTAATCAATTAGAAATCAATAATTTTTTTCTAACCTTTTTCTTCTACCGTACTTTCTTATTTTTCTCTTTCTATCTTCTCATATAGTTGAATTATATAAAATATGCGATATAGAGGTAGAAGAATAAGTACATTTAATAACTAAGAAAAAAGCACGATCAATACAAGGAAATCAGTATTATTTTATCGTGAATTTTCACGATATCGAAAGATCTTATCGTCATTTGTGTTCATTCACGAAAAGAATGTTAGTTGGATATAGAATAGTTGAAGTACAGAAGATTTGCTCTTTTGTTTTGAATTGTCATTTTGTGTAATATTCATTAATATCTATAAAAAAGAAAGAAACTATAACTATTAAATAATAATATTATAAGCCAGAAATCGAAAAAAAAATAATTATAAATATATTATTATTCTTTCAAATTTATTTACTTCATGAGGTAATATAAATTATTCTATATAATTAAAATCATTTTTTACGATCAATATGAGAAAAAAATTAAATTAAATCATTAAATAAAATAAAATTATTAAATATTTTTATCAAAATTGAAATCAAATTAAAATTATAAATTATATTTTGAGGATAATATTACATATATTTTATGAATTTTTAAATCTATAATTTGTTTATACATTATAACATATGTATAGCATATGTATCATTTTTTGAATTTATTATCAGATATTTATAAAAAACACTAATGATGATATAATTTCTTGATTATTAAAAAATTTTTCTTCAATAATGTTTAATTATTTATAATGCAAATTATTGTACGTTCAATATCAATATCCAATATAACAATATTATTGTATATTCTATTGTATGAAGAGAAAGAAAATACTTCGAGACAATAAATAAATAAAATATTTAACTTCTAAATAAATATAATTTAATTATATTTATATTGTGTGTAGAATTGTAACATGTTACATTTACAAAATAATGTACATACAATTACATATGCACAATATATATTTACCCTTATAAAATTAATGTATTAAAATATTTAAACTATTTAATATTATTAATTTCAGTATTATTCAATATTTTCTTATAAAATTGAAATAAATGAATAAAAAAAAAATGAATTCATTATATATAAAAAGCAATCTTATTTTTAGTTGGCTGGATTATCAACTAAGTTAATAAGCATGTATCATTTGATTCCGTCTAATATCCGAGAACAGAAGTGGCAAGAATTCTTACAAGATCAATTACAAGAGCATCGAATTGCACATATTCGCGAAGAAATTATTAATATAGCAATCGCAAATGGACTTGAGAAAAATCATTTTGAAAAGAAACTGTTCGAATTTAATAGTCAATGTGCCCGTATAGTTTGGCTTCGCTTATTCAATGCGAGTATTGATTTTCTAAATTTTTCTAACATTCCTTTATTTTGTTTGCTTTTTGCTTATTTATTTTCTAGTGGGTGTTCTCAACATTAGATTCTTATCAGACACATTACATAACTGGAAAAGCAATACATTTGATTGTTGATATTGAACCGCAATCTTTGCCAATGGATTCTTGGATATTTAAAAATGTTTTGCAAATTTTAACTCAAAAACCATCTCCACAGACACTTATTTCTCCATTGTTCCCATCAATAACTTCTATAAAACTTTCAAATCATCTTGTTGACAAAAAGAAACAGCATCAAATAAAATCAAAACATATTAACAAAGAAAAATTGAAACCAAACAATAAAGAAAAAATAACATCTTTCAAAGCAAAAAAATTGCATGGTATAATTCATGAAATGAAAAAAACAAATCGTTATTTAAAAAAAAATATCTATTCTTTATCTTTGCACGAACAACATATCGTAAATAGTCCAACAGGAAATAAAAATGATAAGTCAAATAATATTGAAAAGAATAAAATCAATATTTTTGAAAAAAATTTGAAACACAATAGAAACAATAACAATCATAAGAGTAATTTTAACAGCAATCCTAAAAGTAAACAGGAAAATATAACAGATATTTTTCGATTATCAAAAAATTTACAACAAAATGAAACAATTACAATATATGATAAAGAAACAATGCAATTTCAACCATTATCAAATAGGTAATATACAAATTATCAAAAAAAAAAAAAATTAAGATGAAAATTTAATTATTATTTTAAAAATTTTTATATAATTCTTCGTGAAAAAAAAATTATAAAAAAAATTATAAAAAATTAAAAATTATTTCAGGGTAGAAATCTTGTATACAATTTTACCAGATCATATCGAACAACTTGAGTCAAACAATTCTATAAAATGAATTAAATAATTTTATGTATACAGGTAAGATATTACTTTTTTATTTATTGTTAAAATTACAAATTAGAATTCATATCACATATAATAAATTGAAAAAAAATTTGAATATTTTGTAGATACGTAAGATCATGATAAAAGAATATAAATATAATATCCAATATAATAAGAATATTTTATTACAAGTTTTTAAAAAATTTATAATTCAAAAAGTCGAATATACAGGATAATTTAAATAAATTTAAATTGAAAAATGAGGAAAATGAATAAAAACAATGTCAAATAATAATTTTAAAAATTTCTATTTTTGTTATTTCACTTTTTGCCATTTTTTTTTAAGCAAATAATATTTAACGATATATTAAGTATAAAAAAAATTAAATATATGCACACACACACGTGCAAATATGCGCACTCTTTTTTCCACTATACTTCTGTCCTTAACGAAATACAAAAAATATATAATTGCGTCTTATACTCTGAATACTCCTATATAACAAAATGAATCACGAACATCGTGCGTTCTTTCTTCTTTTCTTGGTTTTTGTTGTTATCTTAGCAAGTGCAAAAAAATCGTATTTTTTATAACTATTTTTTAATCTACGAAATTCGTATAAACATAATCTATTCTTTTCAAATTGTAACACATTCGATGTGTGATCCAATATTTCAATTTTTATCATTTCAATTGCTTTTGGATGGGTATAAACATTGTTTGGAAAATTGTAACGCTGATCAGTCTTATAAAGTTATACGCGTGATTATTCTACATATTTTTTTTTTTTTTTGTTTAAATGCGATTATTTTAAATTTCGAAATTAAAATATAACTAGTCAATAACATGATTATACAAAATGATGACAATGAATTATATGATAATTAGACAAATTATTCTTCTTAATATTATAGATATTATATATTATATATAATTTTATAGATATTGCAATCTTTGAAATTGTAGATTTGTATTTTGTAAATTGCGATTTTTTTTCTTTTTATTAATATCACAAGATTAATACCAATCAATATCTAAAATTATTGTAATTTTTTTAGAAAAAAAAAAAAAACAAAAACAAAACATATAGAAAATAAAAAAATTTCGATAGGATTGAATATATATATGTATATGTATAGATAAATAAAGAAATGAATATAACTATATCCACTTATTATAAGTGGGTAAAATTATATAGATATATATCGATTAATAATCGATATATAAAAAGAGGATGTCACAAAAGAAAAATATACAAAATTTGTATCAAACAAAATTATTTTAGATATCCATTGGTATTTTTGAAGCTTATAAGTGTATAACACATGTATACATTATTTTTACTACTACTACTAGTTTTATCATTTAACAAGAATAATAATTCTTGCTAACAAAATTTGATTTAAATTTTACCGCATTATTACGTACAAATGCAGAAAAATTATTATTACAAGTCTTATGACAAGTCATTTCTTCTTTGAATGAAGATATAGATTATATCTCTTATGAAAAAATGTCTCTTTACGAGAATCTAGAAATTTTTATCACCAATGTTTTTAAAATTAATTCACAAAATATATCAACATATATTTAAAGAAATATATTTTAATTTACAATATCATTTGATCAGATATGTTTATATTTTTAAAAAAATATTATTCAAACCGAGTTATGAATGTTAGGCAATATATAAAATCTAGATATCACGTAAAGAAATTTTTCAGACTTAATAGTATTACAAATTTTTTTTAATATCACAATTGTTAAAACCCATGAATTTCGCCCCTTCCCATTCTATCTTGCATCTCATGTTTATCTTCTTTTCATTATTTTTATTTTTCTGATCCTTATGTTGGTTACCTTTAAATCAAATATATTGTAAAATATGTAAATATGTAAATGTAAATCACAAAAATCCATCTTCGGAAAATAAAAATAGCCATGTTGGAGCCCACCTATAGTTAGAAGAGCTTAGAATAATCATTTTTATCAAAAAAATTAATCAATGATTCTCAGATCTCATCAGATTATTCATTATACTTGTTGATATGATCTATATAATTTTTTTTTCTCCAAAGTAAAATCTCTACTGATCATAATAGTACCTCCTCGTGTAAGATTTCTAAAAAGAAAAATAAATAAATCAATAATATATATTCATAAATTATTATTCATTATAGTGATTTGACTTACTTTAGAAACTGAGGTAACAGAATATGCCAAGATGTATGATCTTGTTTCAAAGTTAAATAAAGTTCAAAGGTAGATACTGTATTAGGGTCACATTGTATTTTTGATAGTTTTCTACATACACTGTCCGTTTCAAAACTAATAAACAATGTACATCCTCTGTAATAAAAATATAAAATAAAAATATAAAAAGCATATAAAATATATATATATATATATATATATATATATATATATATATATATNAAATATATGTGTGCACTTGGAGAAAAAAAAAAATATTACTACTACTAAATACTACTAAACATAATATCAAAACTTACCTAAGACCACAAGGTTCATTTTCAGCCATGCTAAGTACATTTTTAGCTATTCTTGGCAAAAGATCAGCAGGTAACAAAACTTCACCACATGCTAACTGTACATGCTTTGCTCTTCTTAATTCAACTTCCAATCGTTTTGCTAGAGCCTGGCAGGCTCCATCAAATTCTTCAGCTGTTCCAACTATAATGATAAACGTATTTAATTAATTATAATTATATCATTATTTCTATTTTCTTTTTACAAACGAATTTTCGTACAATTATATAATAAATTCTAATGTCATGTTATTATATAATTAATATTAATAATAACAATAATAATAAATATGTTATTAAGAATATATTTATCTTATGTATCCTTATATATAGATTTAACAATAAGCAAATGCATTTTATTAGCTGCGCACGCATGTATGAATACAAATATCTACATAAATATTATGACAACCGGCCGGCTGTACCAGTAACCGAATAACTTAGAAAGTTAAAATTTTTTTGATATTGTAAAGTAAAACGTTCCTTATAATACATATATATATAATTATTATAATATTGCTTGTTGATTATTTTTTTTAAGAAATTTCTTTTTCAAAAAAAAAAAAAAATAACTATAGATTATATATATTCTGTTCAATTTTATATAGATTTATACATATATATTTCAAGCATGATGAAACGAAACAACGAAAAAACAAATAATTGAATAAATGACAAAAAATCGATTCTAAATAATCTTTGAATGTTTTAGAAATAAAAAATAAATACCGTACATTAAAATGATCATATTCATTTATTATTATTTATTATTATTTATTTCATCATTATAATATCATATAATATCATATTCATATTTCATCATTATAATATCATATTCGTTTATTTTATAAAAAATCAGTCAATTTAAAAAACTTAAATAATTTCATAATAATAATAATATCGATTATTGTTTCTTAATAGCTAAGTATAATATATATATATATATATATATATGTACAGATATAATATGAAAAAAAAGTTAAATTTGAAAGAAAGAAAATCAGTTATATTAAATTATGAAAATTTATTGAAAGAATAAATAGAAAAATATACCTCTCGTGTTACTAAAATTCACATTTACAGGACATGGTAAAACTTCCATGTCGAAAGATGTTACACATACACAAATAACACAGAATACAGTTAATGTCAGAATGACCTTCTTGAAATACACAATATATATATTATTTCTTCAATGCTGTGAATGTATTCAGAGCTTCAATATTATATTTTCACTAATAATAATTCAACAATTTTTATAAACCCGACAAAATCACTTTTTTTAATTATTTAAATATAAATATCAATACAATCATAACTATCCTTTCTCTTTAACTTTCACTGGAAACTGCAACACTATATTGTCAAATGTAACACACTTCTACTCATATCATGCTTTAGCCGACACAACTGATTTGTCGACCAATGATGACGCCTTTTATATAAACACTCCCCTCCTTCTTAATTTTTCCCTTCCATCGTTCTTTAACAGACCGCCTAGCAACACCAGCTACGTGATGTTTCGCACTGCATCCACTTCGGGTGTTTCCGTTTCTTGTCGTTCGGATATCTTCGGTTCTTAATACATATGCTTTCCTCCATTTCTTCTGATTGTTCGAAACATCTCATTTTAACTTAATCACGTAGCTTACTAGTATTTTCAACATTATTATGTTCTTTTCTTTTATTTTAATCCATTTTTTTTTATTATTTTTTTAGAATCTAACTGCAAAAAATTTTGTTATAATTACTAATTTATTATTAATAGAATATAATTTTAATTAATTATGTACGTATGTATAATAAATTGATTTTTTATAATTAATTTTTCATTTTTAAAATCAATTAAAAAATAATAATAATCATTTTTTGTTAAACATTTTTATACTTTAATTATTTCTAAATTACTTTTGATTGTTTATTTATTTTATTATTATTGTTCGATGATTAATCTTTTTAAATTCTTCTTTTTCTATTTTTAAAATAAGTCATCGTTTTTTTAAAATAAAAAATCCTTTTTTTTCTTACTTTGTAATAAAGTCTTCTTACAATATAAATATATTATATTTATTTCATTATTAAATCATACTATCATTTATATCCTCATTTAAAATACAATTAATATTCGTAAAAATAAAATTAAATAATTAAAATTAAAATTTCTTATAATATATTTCTCCAAATATTCATTTTTAGAAAATATATTTTTATATTCTCTATTCTTTTATATATAATATGTCTTAAATATATATATATATGCCTTAAAATATGTATATATTTTATTTGTAGTCTTATTTTAAAAGATTATGTTAAATATAATTTTATAAGAATATATTATATTTTTGATATCATAATAAAGATTTCAATAAAAAGAATCAAATATTATTTTTTTTATTGTTTTTTGATTATCCAACATGATTATAAAAATTATATTTTTATAGCGATTAATAAAAATTTATATTCATGTCCTACATATGTATGAACAACATATAAAGTAATTAAGTAATTATCGATACAAAAAATAATTGGTTAATAATTGATGATGACTACATAATAGTAGTTAATATCAAATGCCAGTAAAAAATATCAATGCCAGTAATAATAGTAATATCAAAAAGGGAAGTGTGAATTGAAGCTGTAAAAAAATTAAAACATGATATTATGTTTTATATTATTATTAATCGGTGTTTCTTATTGAAATTAATAAAAAACATAAATTTAAATGTTCATTAAATATGAATATCATAAAAATTATATCAAGATTTAATTGTTAGTTTGATCCTGAGTTTATTTTGCAATATATTTTATTTCAATAACAAAATTTTTTAGCTAGCATAAAAATATATAAATATTTAAAATTTTTCAAATAAAAGTAGAAGAAAAAATAATATTCATATATTATAATAAATATAGTAATTATAGTTTCTTATATTTTGAATACTTACCTTGTGTTTTTATCTACTCTTTATAAAAATAGAACTAATATCAATGATACAACTGCTTTTCTATCATACATTATATGTTTAATATGTATACAATATATGTTATTTGATTGCTACCTTACATGAATTCATGTTTCATGCAAAAATATTTATTTTTTCATTAAATAATTTTAAAAGATAATTTATTTTTATTCGTTTGTTTATATTCATTTAAAACTATTAATAAAAGAATTGATAAAGAATTAAAAGAAAATATATATAGATAAACAAATTGATTTATTACTATATTGATTTTATTTTATTACAATTGTTTTATTACTATTTTCAAAAGTAAATACTTTTTTGAATCAATTTTATTTATATTATTTATATTATATATATTTCAAAAAACGAATAATTTTGTTCTAAAGGAATAATAAGTTTTATAATTGTTGATTTTTTCTTCCTAATATAATATTAATAAAAATTACTTTAAATCAATTTGAATTAAAATAAAATTATTCTAATAATTTTTTTAATTCTACATAAAATAATAATCTTATTTATAATATTAATAATATTTATAAATAATATTAAATAATATTATTTATAATTAATAATTAAATCAACTGATTTTATCTTATTAATTCATTAAGTAATTTAGTATACATATATCAATAAAAAAATATTTCCATACTATATCTATATAGTATATGTATATCTATATACTATATCTATATAGTATAATATAGTATATGTCTTTATATATGCGCATGCGCTTATATATATATATATATATAGGTTCATAGCATAAGCATATATATATAAAAAAAGTATGTATATAAATAAATGTTAGCGAAAAATATAAATATTTTTATTAAATTTTTTTTGATTCTTGAAACAAAAATTTGAATTCATATTTTATATTAAAGTGATTATAATTTAAATTATTTTATTATTATGATATTTTAAAATCATCAATTCATTTCTCCTAATCTTTTCTTTAAATTTAATTTATTTTTAATTTAATTAAACTTGATTTTGAAATACTAAAAATTTTGATCTTCTTTTTATATTTTTTAGCAAGTAAAATCTAGAAATAACAATCTTAATTTTTGGAATTCATTAATTTAAAATTATATGTACATAAAATTGTTTTTTAAATATTTTATGAATTACATTTACATTATATTAACATTTTATATAATAATTAGACAAGAGAAACATTAACATACTAAATTCAAATTATTTTTTTTGTTAAAGAATTTAAATTTTAAAGATTGTTCACGAATATATTAACATTCTTTATAATATGACATTAATTTGATGATTAATGATCAATAATTCATAAATTATAATAAAAATATAAAATTTATAAAGATATATTTTTTAACTCAATGTCTTAATTTATTTGTCAACATCTACGTTTTTAAATTTTTTTCATTAAAATGTATATAAAAATGTAAACAAAATTTCTATTAAAATAAAATTTCATCTTTAATTATATAAAACACACTTGTAAATTTATAATAGATATATTAATTTTTATATAAAATGTTATTATATATATTGATTATTTGAAAAGTAAAAAAATTATTTTAAGTTATTTTGTTAATTTAAGTTGATAGTAATATTTAATAAATAAATTATAAAATTTGTTATTTTTAACAATTATTTTTGATGATAATAAGTTATTAAATCAATAATTTGATTATGAATGTAATTATGCATATTTTACTATAGAATACAATTTATTTAAGTTTATATATATTTTATATGTTTTTTTATAAATTTTTTATAAGTAAATATCAAATATTTTTATAAAATCATAAAAAATAATTGTGAAAATGAAATATTAAAATCATACTTAGAACAAAATAATATTATTATATATAATAATATTATATATATAATTTTTTATATAATAATTTTAATTTATTTTATATATAAATTATATATAATAATTTTAAGATTTCATTAATAAAAAAATTTTATAAGTTCATTATAATCATCTATCAAAAATTCTATTTTAAAATGTTGATTTTTCATATTTAAGATTACTGTGAAAAATTCTTATTACTAACGCCCTCTATTAAATCATCATTTGTTTCGGTGAGTTTAATGAAAAATGTCATCGACATCTTATGACGTATATTACAATTTTTAAGTTGACGACAACAAAATGGAATATTTTAAAAGTAGCTTAAAGTCTGTTTTGGGTTCTGCATCTGTAGAAAATGAATTATCAGGCGGTGATACGGTATTTCGAATTTTTTAATAAATTAATTTTATACCTTTAGTCTTTATAAGTCTTTTTGTATTCTAACACATGATCACAATATTTTCATGTAAAAAAATAATTATCAATTATATTATTGCTTATTTAATTAAACAATTGTATTTCATGAAATATGAATATATTATATCATGAAATAATTAAAATAATTGTATAGGTAGAGCGATTAGTAGATAGGTTACAATCATCGACATTATTAAATGATAGACGAGATGCTTGTCGAGAACTTAAAACTCTTTCACGAACTTACCGTGTTGAGGTAGGAGCTCAAGGAATGGATGCATTGAGACAAATTTTAGAAATGGATAGAACTGATTGTGAAATTATTGGTTTAGCATTAGATACTCTTTGTAATATAACAAATCCTAAGACATTTGATGAAGAAGGTAATATCTGCATATAATTATATGTTTATATAAATTTTATTATTTTTTTATATATTTTCAGTTGATAAGCATGGACCCAATAATAAAATAGGAGAACAATTTACTGAAATATTTATTAAAAATACAGATAGTGTAGGATTAGTATTAACACTCTTGGAAGAATTTGAATTTAAAGTTAGATGGCCAGCATTAAAATTATTGATGTATTTATCTACTAATAGACTAAAAGATATACAAGAAATAATTTTAGTTAGTCCTATGGGTGTTTCTAAATTAATGGATCTTCTTGGTGATAGTAGAGAAGTCATACGTAACGATGTACATTTTTATAATTTTCTAATATAAATAGTTTTGTTTATTATTTATTTATTTATTGAATTAAAATATTAAAAATTTATTAAAAATTATATTTTGTAATTTTTTAATAGGTTTTATTGCTTCTTATTCAATTGACAAAAGGTAATGCAAATATTCAAAAAATTGTTGCATTTGAAAATGCATTTGATCGTATTTTTGATGTCATTGCGCAAGAAGGTAATATAGAAGGTGGTATTGTTGTTGAAGATTGTCTATTACTAATGTTAAATCTTCTAAGGGGTAATATAAGCAATCAAAATTTTTTTAAAGAAGGTACATATAATTAAGCTAGTTACTTTACTATATCAATGTGAAAATCAATGTTATTATATTTTAGGCAGTTATATTCAAAAATTAACACCAATGTTTCAAATATCATCTGAAATTGATGATAATCCTCTAAGTGCATGGAGTTCACAAAAAGTATCAAATGTTCATTGCATGGTCCAAGTGATTCGTGCGTTAGTGGCACCAAGTGGACCTGCACAGGTAATTGTTATAAATATTGTTAATAAATACGTATATATTTCTTGTTTTTTTACATATTTGAGTGTTAAAAAAATCTCATATTTAAAACCAATGTATTAATTATGATACGTACATATAAAGGCAGTATCAAATTGTCAACGGATTATGAAAGCATGTGGACTTTTACAAGCTTTGTGTAATATATTGATGGCTAGTGGTGTACCTGCAGATGTCTTGACTGAAACTATTAATACAGTAGCTGAAGTTATTAGAGGAAATTCCAATAACCAAGAATTTTTAGCTGGAGTAATGGCACCTAGTAATCCTCCTAGGTATTTTCATACTCTAATAATAAAATATTTAAATATTCTAAATTTATTGCATTATTATATTATTATAAAATTTCCATATATATTTTTTTTAGACCTGCAATTGTTGTCTTACTTATGTCTATGGTAAATGAAAAACAGCCATTTGCTTTACGATGTTCTGTTCTTTACTGTTTTCAATGTTTTTTGTATAAAAATGAAATAGGGCAAAGTCAACTTATTCAAACTTTATTGCCTCAAGGAAATGAAGTACCATCATTAACGACAGGTTTGTTTTTTTTTAAAAAACTATTTTCGTTTATTTTATAAATTTTCTTTTCATAATATATTAAATGATATAATAGGAATATAAAAGGAATAAAAAATATTTTATAAATGTAATATTGCTAGGACAGCTGCTATGTGGAGGTCTATTTTCTTTGGATTCTTTGTCAAATTGGTTTTCTGCTGTAGCATTGTCTTATGCATTGATTGATGACAACACACAAAAAGAACAATTATTACGTGTATTGCTTGCAACAAATATTGGAAAACCACCAGTAACTTTGATGCAACAATGTGTCATGTTACTGCAACAAGAGAATAAAACACAATGCAAATTAGGTCTTCTAATATTACTTTGCAGATGGATTGCACATTGTCTAAAAGCTGTAAAATCATTTTTGCTTATCGATTCATCTATAGCTTATTTAACAGCTTTATTATCATCACAAGAAAATAATGATGATTTGCAAGAAACATTATTACAAAGTATGTGCGCCATACTTATTGGATTGTGTGTACATTTCAATGACAATAGTATTTCTAATTATACAAAGGTAACGAAATTGTGAGATATAAACGAAACAAAACATGTTAAAAAACTATATATTATATTTTTCTTATTTTATTTTAGGAAAAATTATGTAATTTAATAGAAAATAGAATAGGATTAGAAAGATTTCAAGATGCTATCGGTGGTCTTGCTAGACATGAAGTGTATTCTAGAACTTTAAAACATCCTCAACCTTCAGCAAAGAATCCTTCAGAACTTTTATTAGATCATGAATTTTGTAGATTATCAAAAACATTAGAGGGTAATTACTAATCATATTTCTATATTATTCTATTAATGCAAACTTTAAAATAAGCAATTTTTAGGTGTTATTATAAAGTCTGTTCTAGACGGAAGTAGCTTACATAATAAAAATCAGATAACAACTCCTATATTACCAGATTCTGTTTTAGAAACTCAATATAAAGAAGTTATTCGAGAACAAGATTCTCAAATACAAAAACTTAATCAACTTACAGAATCACTCATTAAAGAAAAACACGAACTCGAAGTATAGTATATATATTTATAAATAAGATTTTATAATGAAATAAAATTTATAAATCTTTAATTTATAATTTATAATTAAAGATTGATAATTAATATTATTCAATATAGGCACAGATACATGATCTTCAATCAACTGTCAGTCATTTAAAAGATCAAAATTTAGTTTTACGAGCAGCACAAACTAATTTATTATTAGAAGAAAGTGAATCCAATAATGTTGCATCCAATGAACTTTGCACAAAAGAAATAGAAAAGAATAAGACCTTGATTACAGAATTAGAAAATCGTTTAGAAGAATATGCATCAATGATAAAAAAATATGAAAATGATTTTGAATATAAATTAAAAGAAAAATCTGAGGAACTAGAAAAATTAAAAAAAGATCAAGAAGATCTTCTAGAACTTTTAACAGAACAAGATAGTAAAATTATACTTTACAAAGAAAGATTGGTTGCATTAGGTGAAAAAGTATGTAATTCTATATAAAACCTTTTATGTATATATTTATATATATATTATTTATATATTTAGATAAACAATAACAGCTTATAATTTTAATATTATTTTTCATCTTTAGATTGAAACAGATGAAAGTTCTATTGAAATAGATACTGATGACCAACCAGAATATATCAATTCTGTCGATCGTGTTGATTGATATAAAGATCTATCTAATTTTAAAAAAGAACTATTATAAAAATAATAATGATGAAAAAATTTTTATTTCGATAATTTTTTACTTTATTGTTTTTATCTTCTTTATTTGTTTAAAATAATAAATTATTGATAATAAATTAATAGATCTATTATATTATGTATATTATTATAACATGATAAATTATAAATACAAAAATTAAATATTATTTTTATTACACATATTATACAAGATAATTATTATTTATATAATATAATATCTTTAAAATATAGAATTTATATAGAATTTAGAAAAAATAAATACAAAAAATGATATATAAAAAAATTGGTTATATGAAGCTTTAAAATATTTAAATTTACATTAGATTTACATTAGATTACATTATTTTTACATTAGAAGTGAAGCAGAAATAAAACAAGATGGCAAGAGCTGCTTCAGTCTATTTTTATTATTTATTATTATTTATTTTTATTATTTATTATATATATTTTTATATTTATCTTATTTCGTCTAATATAAATTTAAATTGTTATTAACTTAATAAACCTCAATTAATATTTTTGTACATCAATTTTGTGTTTGTTTTAGAATCGATTCTTTAAAAATATCCCAATATATTAACATTATCTATATATATTTTATTTTATATATTATAAAAAATAAAATTTATTTCATGAATAAAGGGATAAATAAATTTAAACAGCATTGATTGAAAATAGATATTAATCATAATGATTTAAATTAAATTATTTAAATTTATATCTTAAAATATTAAATAATAATATTAAAATATTTTCCGAAACGATATAAAAATAAATATTGGAAATGGCTGATAAAAGGCAATCAAGGAAATAAAATTGATTTTGAAAATATCCACAAATAAAATTATTAAATACCATGTATCAATGAGCAATAAAAAAAAGTATATTCCTTACCATGTCATTCCCAATTCTCAAATATCAACTTATTACACGTAAATATTTTAAATTAAAAAATAAGAATTTTAACAAAAGTATATATGTATTCTATTAAATTAAATACTATTTATATATATTTAATAAAACTATATATTATTACATATTTACCATAATACAATATGTACTATTTTATATATATTAGATATTATATATACATATATGTATACATCTATATACATATATATATATATGTATATATGTATATATATATATATATATAAGTGTCTATAAGATATTTTCCCGTTGCTTAATAACTGCTTGTACACATTTTGCCATTGTTTGCGAAGCACGAGATATCGCATCTGTCATAAAAAAATTATCTAATGTTTTCTGTTTAATTTCTATTGGATTGGAAGACAATGAACCTGACACTTCCTATAAAAAACAAATAAAAATCAATATTATTTATTATATAACAAATCTCATTGAAGTATATTATTTTTTAAAAATTATTTTTTAAAAATTTATTTTTAAAAAATTTTTTAAAATTAATTTAAAAAAATATTTACCTTTGATAATTCCAGTACTTGAGTGAAATAATTAGCTGATTCTATATTACCATATCTAATTAAATGTGGCGCTATTTCTTCCAATCTAGATCTTATTTCAGCCAAATTATCATAAGGTAAACAAATTCCACAAATCTATAAAAATATTAATTATTTTCTTTTTTCCAATTTACTTTACATTAATTTAATATAATTTAATAATTGCATTAATTTAATAATTTAAAATATTAAATTAATAATATGTTATGTAGATAATTATATGTTATATAATAATTATAATAACAATAAACTAAAAAAATTAACTAAAGAAAGTAATTAATTATATATTAACTTACTTCAGAAAGAGCTCGTATAATTTTCCAATCTGGTCGAGCCATACCCGGTGGTGTAATTGCAGCTTGAGTTTGTTGTGCACGACCTTCTGTATTTACATATGTTGCAACTTTTTCAGTATATGCAGCTCCAGGAAATATGACATCTGCAATCGAAGCTCCTTCGTCACCATGGCTACCTAAACCATTAATAAAAATCATTATTTATGTTCTACTAATAAATAATATTATTATATACTTATAAAAATAAATAATGATATTTCTTGCATACCTATATATATGATAAAAGTATTTGGAAAATCTTCTTTTTTAATATTTGAATCATCAGCTGATAATAAAAAGAGAATTTTCGGTTGTTGCTCCTTAACTTCTTCAACAGATGATGAATAACCCACATCTAAAGCTGCCACTTGTGATGCATTTGTATGAAGAATATTTAATATTTTCCATTCTTTGGGAGCCTAAAAAAGAATATGTAATCAACATTCATGATAATTATGCATATAATTACAATAACAAAAGATATTTTTATCATTTTTTTCTTACTTTTATGTTTTCTTCTATAGTTTGTGCCAATAATTGTGTTTCAGATAAAATTTTTGCTCCATCTTTTCTGGTTAATTGCTCAACACCCAAGATAATTAAAGGTTTCTTAGCAGATTTCAAAGTACTTGAAAATGAATGAGTACCGTTTTTTAATTGTGTTATAATTTCTGGAGATTGACCTAAATGCTAATATTTAAATAATATTGATCTTAAATAAATATTAGCTAATAGAAAATGATATATCAAAATATATATTATGAGTTTCTTCACTTACTTCATAATTATACGTTAAATCTATTTTCGGACCAATTTGCGCAATGATTTGTTCACCGTGAATATATCCTTTTCTTATTCGAGTATTAACTAAAGGTGCTTCATATCTTGGATTAGTACCAATCAATAATACAACGTCAGCATTTTCTACTGCAGCAATTGTGTTATTTAGTAAATAATTATTTCTTATATCAATACCTGTGCCATGCTTTGGAAAGTTTTGTTCTGTTGCAAGAATTTCACTGCCAAGTCTATTTACTAAATCTTTCAAAGCCACAAGAGCTTCAGCATCAGCTAATTTTCCAGCAATTACAGCACATTTATTTGGGGCTAAATTGCGAATAGCTTGAGCAGCTAAAAAAAGTATATTATCTCAATATAATAAATAATAATAAATAATATATCTCAATATATTATTATATATAATATATTATATGTATGTATGTATATATATATTGATTAAAATTATGTAAAAAAAAAAACATAATAAGATTTAAGAATTTAGAATATTTTTAATATTAAAAATTATATAAAATTAATATAAAATTATATACAACATACTTGTTACAAGAGCATCTTCCCATTCAACAGCTTCTAATTTTCCATTAATTTTTATCATCGGAGTTATAAGCCTTTGGCGTTTCAATCCATCATAAGAAAAACGAGCTTTATCAGATAACCATTCTTCATTTATTTCCTGTATAATATATCATAAAGAATATTTATAAATATATTTCATCAACAGTTATCATATTAATACCTCATTAATTCTTGGTAAAATTCTCAAAACTTCACCAGTCCTATGAGATATAACTATATTACTACCAACAGCATCAAGAACATCAATACTATCTGTACGACGTGTTTCCCATGGACGAGCAACAAAAGCATATGGTTTACTTGTTAATGCTCCAACAGGACATAAATCGATAATATTACCAGATAGTTCAGATAAGAACATTTTCTCTACATATGTTCCTACCTATTATAATAATATAAAATAAATTATAATATAATAATATAATAATAATATATAATATATATATATATATATGTATATATATAATAATATAATTAATATAATAATATAAAATAAATTATATAATAAATAAAATAATAAAATTTAATAGATGATGTAATAGAAATAATTATATAATTCCAATAATAAAACTAAGAATGAAAAATTGTTAGACATACTTGCATATCATTTCCACGACCTGTAGTTCCTAAATCATCAATACCAGCAACTTCAGATGCAAAACGAATGCATCTTGTGCAATGAATACAACGTGTCATAACTGTCTTTATTAGAGGACCAATATCTTTATCTTCAACTGCTCGTTTACCACTATAATTAATATCAACAAATCTACTCCGATCACTACCAAATGCCATACTTTGATCTTGTAAATCACATTCACCACCTTGATCACAAATAGGGCAATCTAAAGGATGATTTACTAATAAAAATTCCATGACACCTTCCCGTGCTTTACGAGTTAGATCAGAATTAGTTTTTATTCTCCACCCTTTCATTACAGGCATGGCACAAGCTGCAACAGGCTAAATATTTATACAATAAAATACATATATAATTTTAATTGAAATTTATTATGTTTATAAACATATATATATATATATATATATTAAAAAGAAAAAGAATAAATACCTTAATTTGTTTTTCAATTTCCACAAGACACATTCTACAATTTCCTGCTACAGCTAAACGTTCATGATAACAAAATCTAGGAATTTCTACTCCTATTTTTGCAGCAGCCTAAATGTAATAAATGTATTAAGTAATAATATAAAATTTTTTATTAAATATTTTTACTTAAGTTACTTAAGTTAATATACTAAATATAAATAATATTTGATCAATAAAAAAATTATATTACCTGCAAAACAGTTGTTCCTGGTGAAACTTGAACTGGTTTGTCATCTATGAATACTTCTACTAATTCTTGCTGAAATTTAGATGATGTTGTATATAATCCTACGGTAGGAAATCTGCCATTCTGTAATCCCGTAGATAATCTTATCACGGGAAATCTTAACATTTTGCTCCAATTACTGTTAGATGTCAAAGTTATGCTGTTATGTAAGAAAATTTTACCATTTCAAAATTTACAATAATAAATATAATAATGTAATTTATAAATAATAATAAATAATAATCTAAATATATAATTAATAAAATCATATTTTTTTTAATTGTTATAAAACGAATAAGTCAATATATATTAAGTATTAATAATAATTACAATATTATATTAATAATAATTAAAATATTCATTTGTTTAATCAAAATTACCAAATCTTTATCCGTTATGCAAATTTCTTTTAAACTTCGCAAACCTAAAATGGATGATCTACAAAATCAATGTAAAATAGAATTCACCACAAATAATATATATATTGTTTAATTATATATTTTCGAGCATTGACAAAGTAGTATCTGCATGATTTGAGTTAATTTTAGAATACTTCACGACATCTATCAAAAAAATTACTCTAATGTAAATAAATTCAATTATAAATAATAATTATTCAATTTTATTTAAAAATCTTTATATGATCAATCTTTATATGATTTAAAAATAATTTTGAATTCATATGCAATATTTAAGTATATACATATTTATAAATATGTATATACTTAAATATACATATATATAAATTTTAAATTTTTAAAATGAAATTTAAAAATAAGTAAATATCATATTACAATTATATATTACAATTAAAATTTAATTAATTTCATAAAAAAAAAGTACAATAGATAAAAGATTTTTATAAATATCTGTATCAAATCTTTATGAAGTAGAATAAATTAAAAAAATAAAATGAATAGAGATTAAAATAAATAGAATATTGTCTAAATAAAAATTGAAATATTATAATGTATAAATTAATTATATTTTAGAAAAAAATAATTAAATTAATTAAAATAATTTTGCAATTAAAAAATTACAATTTATAGTTACTTTCTAGTTATTTTATTATTTCCCAAGAATTGCCGGAATGACGTCATGCTACAAATAATGAACCGTCAATTTTTCATTGAACATAGCTCCGTTTTCCGGTAAGTAGATAAGGGGAACAACAAGTACTTACAAGTAACTTCAGTTAAGTGTCTACATTTTATTTAATCTTCCATTATGGCTATTGGTGATCTTAAAACTGATAAAGGTATCAAAGATTTGAATTCTTATTTGGCAGATCACAGTTATATCGAAGGGTAAGTGTATTTTTATTTTTATAAAATTTATATTGAACATATTTATATACACGTGGTTCTATACTTATCAAAATCTTAAGATCATTGAACCATTAATTCATTTTTTTTTCATTTAATTTGTATATACAATACTTTGAATTATATATTTTTTTATATATTTGTGTTTTAGTACGTATTTTTATCTTAAAAAATACTTTTGAGTATTTTTTAACATAGTAATTTATTCCATTTATATGCATATTGAAATATAAATTAAAATTAAAAAAAATATAAATATATAAAAGATAAAAGGAATAATTATTATTGACAATTAATAATTTTCATAGTTTCTTTTGAATTTGAGTTTTTCATAGAAAACTAAAGTAAAATTGGAAGTGAAAAAAAAGAATTATGAAACTGATGAAAATGAAGATAAAAAAAAAATCATTGAAAAATGAATAATATTTTGAATAATATCATCAATGAATATGAAAAAACTGTCTTCGAATTTGTTTTCAAACATTCTGATATTATTTATTCATTCTAATATATCTATAATAAAATATTATATATTATTTATATTTTATATATTTTAAATTCAATAAGAATAAATAAGAAAAAATAAATAAAGAAATAAATTTTTATAAGAATGTCAAACATATATTATTATATTTTTTAATATATTTTTTTATATTTTATTTATTTATTTATTTAATATATTTTTATTATATTTTTAAGGTGGCAACCTACTCAAGCAGATGTAGTAATTCTAGAAGCTTTAGGAAAAACTCCAACATCTTCAAATCCTCATGTTTTACGATGGTATAATCACATCAAATCATATGATTTAAAGACACTTCCAGGAGAAAAGAAAGCACCTGTCATATTAGGTAGCAATAATATAGCAGGAAAGAATGAAGAAGATGATGATAAAGACGTAGACCTCTTTGAATCCGATGAAGAAGAAGATCCTGAAGCTGTAAGACTTAGGGAAGAAAGATTAAAAGAATATGCAGAAAAGAAATCTAAAAAACCAGTACTCATTGCTAAGTCCAGTGTTGTATTAGATGTTAAACCATGGGATGATGAAACTGACATGAAGGCTATAGAAGAAATTGTGAGATCTATTCAAATGGATGGTCTAACTTGGGCAGCATGTAAATCATTTTGCTGTTTTCAAAATCAAATCAAAAATTCAATTTTACAAAATTATCAGTTTTATACATATTATGTTTCCAGCTAAATTAGTTGCAGTGGGCTATGGAATTCATAAATTCAGGATAATGTGCATTATAGAAGATGACAAGGTATCAGTAGATTCACTGATAGAACAAATAGAAAGTTTTGAAGAATATGTTCAATCTGTTGATATTGAATCATTCAATAAATTATAAATAATTGTTTATATCTATTATCTCCAATGTAAACTTAATAAATAATANAAAATTATAATTGGAGTATTACTTAATGATATTGCTTTAATATTTATAATAGATAATTTAAAAATTGATATTTTATTTTATATATTTTTGTTATTACAAAGAAAAACTTAAAACTAAAAAATATAAAAAAGAATTGTCATTTTAATTAAATGAAAAATATTAAAAAACAATGATAAACAAATTGTTTAAAATTAAATTTCAACTTCATATAAGATAAAAAAATTCTGAAACTTTGATAATATATCTTAAAGTTCAGATTATGATTTTGCAAAATAAAAATAGTAATTTCAATGTTTCATCTATATAATTTTATCAAAAATCACTAATCACAAGATATTATTTATCACATATACTTTACATATTTGTAAATATAATGCTTGGAACATTATCTATTAAGTTAAAAATTTTTGTTAATCAACATAGATAGATTTCATATGCAAATATTCTATTATTCATGACAGAAAGATCCAGATATCTCCTCTATGTTCAGTATAGACAGAACATAAATATTGTCATGTTTTTTCGCAGACACATAATTTTTTTATATATCACTAAGTCTTGTATAACATATTGAAACTCTCTAAGAAAATTATTGAAATTATAGTATTGCTTAAGTCTTCTGAGAATATAATATTATCAAAACTTTGGAATACTTTTGCAGTAAAATACAAATTTATTATGAAAGTTTCAAATGTTAATATAAAAAAATGATTAAAAATATCTAATTCCTATTAAACATTTCAATAAAAAATTCAGTAAACTTATAATAAAATCTTTAATATCTATATTATCATAGTATTTAAATATCATAAAATATTTGATCAAACTTAAAATTTTATTTTTTATTTATTTTATATTTTATATTTTAGCAGTTTATTCTATTGATTAAAACTTTCATTTTTATTTTTATTATTATAGTCTAAACTTATTTTATTATTATTATGTATTATTATATTTTTAATAATTTTGTTTTTTTAAAAATGATATTTTCCAGTTCTATTTGTTACTAATGATTAGATTGAATTCATATTGCTCATAATAAATAATTCGCAATGTGAACTATATTTGCTGATAATATAGAACAATGAATTATCTAATAAACAGTGAATTGGTTATTTGCAAGCAAATTTTAAAAAAATTTGCAAACTATATACAGATTATAAAAATGATGATTAATGAAAAAATATAGAAAAATATTAATAATTAATAACAAAAATTAAAAATTAATTTCCGAGAAAATTGCATTTGAAAATTTACTGATATGATTTCTTGATTGCATATGTTTAATCTCAATTTTCAAAGAAAATAAAGACTTGAAAATTGAAATTTTTTTTGAATGAAATTTTTTTTTCAACTTTTAAATTTTATTCTACATTTTTTAATTATTTTATTTTAATTATTATATATATATATATATATATATATAATAACATTCTATCCAACTTATATTTGAAAAATTTGATTAATTTCAAAAAATAAATTTATTATATAGATTTATTTTGAAAATCAAATGAAAAAAAATCTTTATTTTTTCATAAGTAATTCTTGTTCGATTATACCTATCATGGACAATGATAGAATGCATTTATTAATATGTTATAAGCAATTGAAATTTACGTTAAAGATAAAGATCATTAAAGACAGCTTTATCTCACTTTATTTTTGATTTACTTTATCTAATGCAAAATTAAATTATTTATAACTTAATAAATAAGTTTTAATCAACATTTATTATTATTTTTATGTTTATATCTCTTAAATTTGGTCCTTCAAAGATGATCTTTTACGAATATATTAACACTTATATTATTTGACATTGAAATCCGGTTTTAGTATAGTTTTTGTTTCATAAATAAATTTCATATGCAAATTATTCGCCAAAGAAAGATATGATACAAAAAAAAATAAATTAAAAAGTATTTTTGAATGAAATGAATTACGAAACTGAATAGTTCTTGATTGTTAGTAAATAAAAAAATTAATTATTTTTTTAAAATTATATTCAATAAAATTTAAATATAAATATTAAAATATAATTTGAAATAGTATATGATAATAAAATAGTTTCTTTTTTAAAAACAAATAAATATAAATACAATATATAATGTGTATGTACATATATATATATATATATATATATATATGTAATACATATCAATATATAATTAATATACAATATATACAATCGAAATATATAATTAATATCAATCTACAATTTCTATTTTAAAATACTTAAAATCACGATAAGTTGAATTCTAAATCGTTTTCATAATTTTTTCCAAGAAATAGTCCTTGCCACTGACTTCTGTTAAAATCCCCACTTCAACAAGCGACAACTCTCTTATATATAAAAGAGAACGTTAAAAATCCTGTATATATTCTTCCATTCATCGTGCAGGTATTTTCAAATAGCATTAACAAAATTGAAGATTCGAAAAGAAATTGTTGTTTTTCAAGAATTCATTAGTTAAAATGAGGATGGTTTTTTTGTTGAATTTTTCCGGGATTATGTGCTTATTATTGTTATCTTTGATTTATGGTAAGCATGATTTTATTTTTAATAATAAAGGAGAAATAAATTTCAATTATTATTATTTATAAACTAAATTAGAACAAATTTATATATAATTTTTATAGTAAACTGAATTTGTATAAAATAATCAAACTTTTTTTATAAAATAACAATTTAGAAATAAAATAAAATATATATATCAATTTGTAAGAATATAGAATAAAATTTTGCTGTCCTTTTTTTTTTGGGATCTTAAAAATTATAGATTTTTTTTATGTTTTCTAATATTTAAATTTAGATTTCAAATACCATTTTTTAGAAATTGATCGAACAGTTATGTATATGTAAAACTTAATATTAATATAGCTGATGAGATAAGTCTACTTATAGACAAGATTTGCTACCTGTAGACAAAAAATGCCTCCTACATTCGTTGATGAAACTGTAGATAATACAGTTTTTTTTAGTTTTCTGTATGTATTTCAAATGAAATTATAATTAAATTTTTATTTGTTGAAAATTTGGTTTATATTGAATTTAATAATATGTTATATTGAATTATTAAAGATTAATAAGTTCTATTAATTTTTGAATTTAAAATATAGATTTAGATCAATTTTAATTTATGTTTAATATTTGTAACTTTTGATAAAATAATTTTTTAATATTAAAAATGATATTTTATTTTAGAATCTATTTATCAAATTGAGAATTGAGAATTATAAAAAAGGCAATAATTTTTAGTATCCTGAATTAACTTTAGAATAAAAAATTAACTCAGAATTCGGCAATTTTCTTTGTAATTATACAACTGTTAAAGAAATAATTCTTTTATAATATATAATTATATATTACTTATACATATGACAAATTACGCTTACATATTATATATAAAAAAATTCAAAATAATTAAGACATATTTATTTATTGATTCATAATTATATTCTTTTAAATATATTTTATTCATTTTTTTTAAATTTATTTACTGAATTTGCATGTATTAATTTATAATAAATTATAATTATATAATTTATAATAAATATTTCAAAGAAATCTTTTTTTAACAAATATAACAGAGCAACAAACATTAGTAATAGCAACAGAAATGGTATCAAGGGTATGTCTGGGATGTATATGTGAAGCTGCTTCTGGATGTAATATTACAATTGGTTGTGATGAATCTGTTTGCGGACCATTTCGTATAACATGGAATTATTGGGCTGATGCCGGTAAACTAACACTTGATGATAATTTAAACGAAAATGGTTAGTATATATATAAAATTTAATTTATAAATTAAATTTAATGAAATAATTAGTGAAATAATTTGAAATAATTAAAAAAAAAAAATTTGCTTTTCATTTAGCGTATGCACGATGTGTAAACGATCCTTATTGTGCAGCTCGTACAGTACAAGGTTACATGATGAAATTTGCTCAGGTATACAAAATACATTAATATAAATTTCATTTAAGCATTCGCATGTGATTACTTATCGAATTCATTATTTTAAAGTTTATTTCAAGAAACTATATTTACTTATAACTAATTTTTTATTTTGTTTAAAAAAAATATGTGAATTTAAATAATTTTTCTATAAGTGAAAAGTATTTAAAAAAAAAGATTTTGAAAATCAATTTTATTTTTTAAGTATATTATATATATATATATTTATATTATATAAATATATATATGTACATATATACATATATATATTATATATATATATATAATATATATATTAATTGATGCAATTGGATTTTTATTTTATAAAAAATTAAACTTTAAAATATATAAAAAATTATTAATTTAATAAACATTTTAATTTTGTAAAATTTATTATAATGTAAAGAGATGAATATAAAAAGCTATGTATCATATTTTTTGGCATATGACAAAATTTTTCAAAATAAAAATTAAAATATCTTCAAAAATGATTTATTATAAATGATAGCACTTCTTTATGAGAAATGAAAAAATGTATCAAAAAAATATATGATTTTATTAAAAAAAGTAAAATATGTCCTTTATATTTCTAATAATGAAGAAATCATTTATATTAAATTATTTCCATCAAAGCATAACATTTCAAAATATGAGTTTTACTTGAAACATTTTTTGTAATAATGAATAATTCGATTGATAATTATATGTAGAAGTTTAAATGATTCACAAAAGATTATATATATTAAAACATAATTATTTACTTTTCTTCTCTATATGTTTATTTTTAGGATTGTAACAATGATGGTAATATTAATTGTGATGATTTTCTTCGCATTCATCGATTAGGTGGATATGGATGCAATGGTTCATTAAATTCAAAATATGAAAATATTTATAAACTTTGCATGCAGACTTTTGAAAAACAATAATTAACAATGCAGGAACACTCATAAAAAATATAAGATTATATTTTACATATATATATATGTATATTAATAAATATATATATAATAATAATAATAAATATATATATATAATATATATATAAAAAATAAATATATGATAATAATTTTATTTAATCCTGAAAAATTAGAAATTGATTTAAGAATTTTTGCTTTAAATCTTCATTTATGATAAATGATTAGTGATAAGAGAAATTAAATAATTTAGTGCTTTTATAAAGTGATTTTTTTTTTATTATATTTTCAATAAAATTACAATTTTTGTTATATATAAAATTTAAAACATAATTTTAGATCCATGTAAAATTAATATTTTATCTACAATTTCGATTCTCTTTTTTAATATTATTTTTTCCTTATCTAATACTGTACACATATCTATATTTTTTACCAAGAAACAATTTATAAATAAACGAAGGCTTTCCCTAAAAGTCTGTAATTGAGAAGAAACAGATATTCTTTCGAATACTTGGATAGAAGCCTGTTCATTTTCATGCAATAGAATTCCCAATATAATTTGTCTGAGAAATATTATAGTATGTTTTTCAAGTTCAGTAAATTGAATAACCTGTAATAAACAATTTAAAAATACAAGATAAATTTGTAATATATATTGTTAAATAAAGAATATAGTACTTACTTTCAAAATTGACAAAGCAAGACATTTTTCAATGAGTAAATGAATTAAAAATTGTATTAAATTAATTAGTTGTTTATTATTGTATGCTTCTAATGTTTTCAATTTGTCCCAAAAATTGCATTGTATTGCAAGCTAAACCATTATTATTATATTAAAGCATTAAAATATATTATTAATCATTTATACATATATGAATACACAGAATATACAAAAAAATTTATTAAAATTTTTGAAAAATAATTGAAATTAGTAAATATTATTTAACATATTAAATAACAATATTATTGTTGCATCTTATAACAATAGAAATACTAAATATTTATTGTTAATTTTTTGGATATCTAATATTAATTTAAAGTAAATTTTTATATTTTATATATATATGTACAATCAAATTTGTTTTAAGATGAAACAATTTTTTGACCATTTTTTTTATGTGCTATTTTTTTTTCTTGATATGTAAATAAATATAATTGTAATTTTTTCATAAATATTTAAGTGCTATTTCACTTCTAAGCTATAAATTTATTAATTTTAGTATCTAATTTTTTTTATATAATAGTTAATTTTATATATAAATCTCATATATAATCTTATACATAAGTAAATACATATGAAATGTATTTTTTAGATATTAATTTATTTAACAAATTTTTAAGTAAAAAATTTGCTAATACTGAAATATAATTATAATTTTTTTCATATATTCTGTACTGTTTAATATAATACATATAGTTATTACATACCTGATATTTTCTATTATATTCACATAATTTTTGAGCTAATATTGCATAATAAGGATTAAATTTATTTTCTTGTAAACAACAATGTATTAATACATGTATGATTTCTGTTTCTTGTTGATCTTTCAGACCAAGATGATGAAGTTTTTCAAAAGCATCTAAATAGTCTTCAGCTGTCATAAGAATGCAAAAAATATTTTTTCTTATATCAGTATTCATTCTTTGTTTTTGTGCCAATTTCAAAATTTGTATACTAAAATTAAAATTATTATGTTCTTTTAAATTTGTTTTGTCATTTATATTATTTGAACCAGACCAAGCTGATCCTATAATCCACCATTTTCCTTTTTCATCAACTATAATGAAAGTATATATAAATAAATTATGCTTTAGTATTAAAGTTATAAATATCATATACCATTTAATAAATCCTCTAATGATACATTGAATTGTGTTATTGTATTGCCTTTTCGTATTATATTTTTAATAACTTTCTTTAAGTGTTCCACATGAGAAGGATCATATTGAGGTATTTTATTAATATTATTATTTTTTATTGCTAATAAAATGTCCAACATAAATTTAACTCTTGAACTGCACAATTAATCGTTTGATTAGTTCCTAATAATTTTTATTCTATAGTTAAAATATATAAGAAAACTTACTTTTTTTCATTTTCATGAATAGCTTTTTGTTGTAAATTTTGTATAAATTCTTTTAAAGCATTTGGATCATCTTTTCTCAATGAAAATCCTACTGTCTTTAAGATAAGTAATATTAATTCAATTTCTTTTTCTGTAAATTTTATCATCAATTTGTTAAGTATTTCATAAAGAAGCTTGTATCCAAATACCTGTATAAAATAAAATTAAAATAACTATTAATTTCTCTTATATTATAAATAATAATATAAATTATTGTTTAACAAAATTTTCATACTTTAAAATTATATAGATGTGAGATAATAAGAACTATATTATCTAATTCTTTATTTGCTATATTTTGAAATTTCTCCGTGATTTCAATAAATTTTTTAATAAGCTTTTCTAAAAAATTTGCACCTACTTCAATACCAATATTAGCATGTAAAATCGCAATTAACATCATATGTTCACAAATAAGACGATCTGGTGTAATTATATGTGATATTAAACTTTCAAGTACTAATTCTGATAATATATTGTTCATATTATTACGACTATTTGTCATATACAATGCTTCTATCTGTAATATATAATGTAAATATAAATCATATAATAAGCAAATTCATTTTAAATATATACATTTATTTATATAACTATATTTTGTTTTATAATTATATGATTACCTGATTTACTATACTATACATATTATATTCTGCCACTCTATTCAAACAACCTTTTAATTGTTTTCTTAAAAAATGCAATTTTTCATCTTCATTTGAATTTATATTATGTGCAATAGTTGCTCGTATAGCAGGTGGAACATATTTGTTTGCATTATTTGCGTATATAACATTACCTTCTTTATCTCTTTTTCTTCCATAAATATCTTCCCAAAAATCTTTATCATTAATACTATAGTCAATACTATCAATTTTTTTAGTTTGTGTATTTAAAACTTTATCTGAACTATTATTATTATTCTGTTCTATAATCAATGTATAATTTTTTGACATTTTTGATTCGATATTTTCACTTTTATTTTTTTTAATATTATCTAATACACTACTTGTATACATATTTTTTTCTATTTTTAAAGAATTTATATTAAATTGATTGCTAAATTCATCTTCTAAAATTTCTTCTTTTGTTTCTATAATATATTTTTTGTTTTTTTGTAAACAAAAATCCAAAAGATCTATTCATATATTAAGGAAATATTATAATTTTCATTTCAAAAAATTAACAATAAACAAAAATTTATATAATTAATATTTTATATTTAATTTATAATTAATTAATATTTTATATATAATTAATATTTTTACTGTTAATAGGCAATTTTCTTCTATTTGCTGATGAAGTCTTTATAATAAATGAACTCATGATTTAATTAATCAGCGAAAATGATAATAAAATAATAAGTTATTCAACAAATATTTTATAATCAAAAAGGATACAATCTAAACCATCAGTTACAAAAGATTTAGGAATTGTTTTCTTTTTTCTTTTAGTTAATTTTAATTTCTTTTCCAATTTTTTAATTTCTTTATCTTCTTTTAAATTAGCTTCTTTGAGTAATTTACATTTTTGTATTTTTTTTTTATATTCAAATTCCTCATTTTTTTTGGTTTTAACCTGTTCGAAACAGTTGGTTATAGATATTATCGAGTGATGTACTTTTTCAAAACAATTATTTTTTGTACATTTTTTAGAACTTTCTAATCGATTTATCTCTTTGTTAATGATTTTGTTATGATTTGTTTTATCATCATTAACATTAGATATATCCACACAGAACTCGCGTTTATTTTTAAAATAAATTGATTTATTAATTTTTTTTTGCTTTCTAAGTTCTTTGCGCATTTGTTTCCGAGATTTTCCTGTTAATTTTAATTCTACTTTCTTAATATTTAATTTTGATTGTTTTGATAATTTCATTTTATATTTTATTAAATTATATAGGTTATGCAAAATGTCTCAACCGACATAAGAATTAACTCAATCAAGAATTGGGAATCATCAGTAGAATTCCCAAAAGCGGGCTCTGGCTAAATTTACAAAATTAAAAGATTTTAAATATGTTCACTAATTTAGATATGCCGAATAGCGAATGACTACTTATTATTAAATAATTTAATATATAGAAAAGTATTTGAATTAGTATTTGAGCTTTGGAAATTGAAAAAAATGAACAATAGAACTTGAAAATATATATAAAGAAAATTAAAAAAAAAGATATTAAAAAAAGAATAAATGATATATAAAATATATAAATATAGTATTTATAATATTTATTCACATCAATTTGTGAAAAAAGAGCGTTTTTATTTAAATATAATTCATTTATTCAAATAAAATAGAATATTTATGAATAAAAAACAAAATTATAACTTATAACTTAAAATTCATAATAATAATAATTTTAAAAAAATCACAATAAAACTTTCTTAATTATAGGTTTCAAAATTTTATACTTTTTTAAACTAATCTTCTTTATATATATATATATATTTATCATTTTTATTTCATTATAAAATTATGTTATTTTTTTATAATTATGTATTATTATATTTTTTTTCCAATTCTTTATTCCAAGTTGAAAATAATTTTTCTACATTTTTTGCTATTAAAAAAATTTCAATATTTCAAAATAAAATGCTAAATTATTTAATTGTTTGAAATATATTAGCCCTTTTAAATTTGATTTTTTAAAATTAAAACAAAATAAAAAAAGAATGGCTAAAAAAAAAATAAATTAGAATAAAAAAAGAGAATGAACAATAAAATCAAACAAAAACAATTTTTTTTTTAAACAGATTCTATTAATATTCGAATAAAAAAATGGATCCGGATAAGTATATTTGATTACTAATGAATGAAAAATTTAGTCGATCAAATCATTTTAGTAACTTATTCGATTAAATTCTAATATTTACATATAATAACTTACTAAATTATTTACTATTTGATTAAATTATTGAAACTAAGTTTAATATACATTTTGATTGAGAATAATACAGAAAAAGTTAATTAGAAAAGAGGAAGGAGTAACAGGACGCGACCATTTACTGGGATTTCTTTATTTTTTTATAATTTATTTTAGTTATTATAACTTTTACTATTTGATATCTGTAATAAATATTATGGTTTTTATTCATCGTTAAATTATCATAGCATTGAATTTGGTATTATAATATATAATTTCATTATAAAAGAAGTTACAATATTTAATGTTGAATGAAAGCATAACATTTAATGTGTTCCAATAGAATCGGAAGATAGCAATCACATTATATAAGTTCTAGTTAGCTTTTTTTCAAAGTTAGTCTTTTCAAATCAATTTATATTATATAATATATAAATATTCATTAAAAATTATTAGCTCGATTTTTATCATTATTATTCATAGTAAAAAACATAGAGTTGAATGATTTTAGAAAAAGTATATTTTGATGAAAATGGAAAATATTATATATTAAAAAATCGTAAAAATTATTTATCAGGTTTAGAAAATAAAAAATATTGATTTTTATCAATTTTAGCTATATTACATTGAATATAGCTAAAGAAAATATAAGTATAAATTGAAAAAAAAATTTCTATCAATTGTATCTTATAATAATATTCTTTTTATTGTTTACGAAACATAATATAGTTATTTTTAAGATTAAAATATATATTTTATTTTATTATATGTCAATTTTTACTTTATTCTTATAATTTTAAATAGTGCTCATTGTAACATGTATCTTAGAAATTTATTTCGAAAAAATTAAATTTTAATTAAGATATTGATAATATTCAATCTATAATTATTTCTTTATAATTTATCTTAAAAAGAACTTATTTTAAAAAAAGAAGTAAGTTCGAAAATAGAATATTAGATAATAATAATTTTTTGTATTATATTTTTATTATTTTTTATAATTTTTCAATATGTTAAACATCATTATTAATTATTTAAAAATTATTCATAGACAAATATATAATTTCACTTATACGTAATTGCTTGTAATTTCTATTTGATTTACATTCATCATTTTGAATTATCTTTTTTCCACAAGTAATGTTGTTATTTCCTGTCTTTTATTTGTGTCTATAAATGTGCAAAATATCTCAAAAATATGGAAATATCTATTAACAAGAGATTCCTGAGATAATTTTATTTATATAAAGCAATATTTTCCTTTGTAAAATCTTTCGTTATGGTTTTGTTAACGAGTTATTAACTCGTTAACAAAAAAAAAAAATACTGGCCAATCATAGAGTGCATAGCCTAGATAAGTCGCCATATTGGTTATGTACTATCAATCGAACAAGAATAAATCCAAATATACGTCGAAAGTGTGTTAAATATTATAATTTATTTATTATTCATAATAAAATTATAATTCGATATAATTTTTTAGCGATAAAAAATATTTGTTATATTATATATTTAGTTAACAGATATTTTCGTATTTTTGGGATATTCTGTATATGGTCTAAATAAATCAGAATGTAATATTAGACATAAAAAAATCTAAAGCTTTTGGCAATTATTGGGATTAAAAATTTTTTTTCATGTAAGCAACTTTTTGTAAAACATTTCATTTTATTTTATTAACTTATTAACGAAGGATACTATATTAAGTGCTAGTGCGTAATACTGTAACGTGTTAATGTATCAAAGTTTATTAGTTTATTCATTATTCATAAATAAAATAATACAATATATATAATTTTTGTCAAATAATTATTTTAGATTACATACTGTGATGCGTTAATGTGTCAAAGTTTATTAGTTTATTCATTATTCATAAATAAAATACAATTCGATATAATTTTTTGTCAAATATTTTGTCAAATAATTATTTTAGTTTAATTTAGTTTATTGTAATATTGTAATATTGTTTATTGTAATATTCTCCTCCTAGTAAAATATTGTTTTTCTTCTTCTATATATTTGTGCCATAGAAATGTCATAGCGAAGACATACTTGTCTTTATTTCGTTATCTTGATTCTTATTCTATATGGATTTTTAGAATATTTTATATATTGTATTCTTTTGTTGTTACAATTTTATTCAATTATATTCATGCATTTCTACGTAGTATTTTTTAATATTTATTTCAATTTTTTTATCTATATTTATACTTTAAATATCAAAGAATGTAGGTAATATAACTCAAATAAAATGTTTGATCAAATTTGTTATTATTTCGAAGGTTCTTTGAGTTGAATTTGAAAATTATGATCATTTTTTACAGAAATAAATGACTTTTAAAATATTTCAAATATGATTTAATAGAGAGGCTGATAGAAATTTAAAATTAAATAATCCTTAAATAACAGAATAATGATTAAACTTACAACATTTACAAATATCTGAAATTAACAAATTATTTAGATGTATTCGACGATTTATGAAATTATTATCGATTATCATCCATCGGAAAACGGATATAATATATTTATTACGTTAAATTTTTGAATTGAAATTTTCTTTTAAAAACCGTCAAAATTATGAAAGTATCAAAAATATCAAAATAACTTATATTTTCAATATGATAGTTTATTCACTTATATATATTATATTTATATTTATAATATTATAGTTTTTCAGTTTTATTATTATATAAATATATGTATATTTAATATTATTAATTATTATTTTAATATTATTAATTATTAATTATTATTTTAATATTATTAATTATTAATTTATATAAATATTTATTAATTTTTATAAACTTTTCACAATTTTTTTTTCAATATCTTTATATTTTCTTTTCTCAAACTGTGAATTTTATATGAATATTAATCTTGTTTATATATATGTATATAAATTTTTATCTTGATATTTTTTATTTCTTCTAACAATCTTTTATTTTTTTTTTATTTCTTTTTGTATTTTATATATTATACATTGATCATCTCTAATTACGATTCGACTCTTTTTTTTAATTCTTATCTTTTTTTTCTTTCATCTTCTCTTAAAATTTTTCTTTCTTTTTCTTTTTCATTTATTTTGAATTTTTATCGTTAAAAAAATAGAATTTGTTCTTAAGTTTTTTTAATTATTAAGTTTTTTTAATTAATTCTTAATCTTTCTTTTCTCTTTTTCTTTCCTACAGTTTTTTAAATTTCTTTTTTTCATCTTCAGTAGAAATGATGCCAGAATTTTTGTTATTCTCGTCTTTTCTTATT
The DNA here is from genome assembly GCF_014066325.1 of Apis laboriosa. Taxonomy (NCBI): domain Eukaryota; kingdom Metazoa; phylum Arthropoda; class Insecta; order Hymenoptera; family Apidae; genus Apis; species Apis laboriosa. The sequence goes on from NW_025222686.1 coordinate 552,265, forward strand.
AAATTTTATACATATATTCACTGTTGGTTGTATGTTTTTCCAATTTTTTCATTTTCTTTCATGTTTTTCACATATATTTTCATGAAATTAATGTCTTGCTTTTCTATTTCATATTTATATATTTACTTATTATTATTATTTATTTAACTTATTATTTTTTTTCTGAATTTCAATTAAATTATGGTTTATATTTAATAATGGTTTATATTTAACATTGTGAATATTTTTCTTTTTTATTTTTTATTACTGAATTTATTAAGCTAGATTATATATATGTGTTTTTATTTTCATTATTTTGTTTTTTATCATAATATTGTTTCATTTTTTTGTTATTTTTTTTTATATTTTATTCCATTTGGTCTTTACGATTTTCGTCAGAAAATTGATGATTATTTATATAAATTTGTTCTGAAAGATTTTTAAATATTTTTAACAATATTTAAATTTATAATAATAAACCGACTAATTTATACATTTTATTTCTTATTTCTCATGCTAATATTTAATTAATTTAGCTATATTATCATATTAAAATATCCAATTGTTATGCTTACATTAAAAATTTTTATTTTTGCCAATTTTAATATTTTCAAATATATATTTTTTTATCTTGTCATGTTTTTATAATTTGCAAATTAACAGTATTTGGAATTTATGAAATTCTTCAAATTCACTTCTAAATAATTATTATTTCTTTTTTACGTTATTTTATATTTATATTTATTTTATATTTTATATTTATGCGAAAAAAATTTAAATTGTTATAATATAATAAAATAAATTAGAGTCATTTAAATTAAATGTTGTGAAACGTACTAATAGTATAATATATCGATTTTAGTATCTTGATTTTGTTTCAAATTAATAATGCAATATCTAATTTTTTTCTAAAATGAATGAATGAAATGTTTGCAATTTTTTAGTGTAAATTCATTGTTGATTGAATATATATATGAAAATATTCTATTTTGCTTGATGATTGATATTGATTTTTTCCTGATTGTTTTGATTTTGTATTAAAACTCATCCGCTTTGTTTAGTTTGTTCAAAATGTCGCTAATTAATGAATTAATATTTTTTTGAGTAGTCAATTAATGAACACAATTAATATTCATAGTCATCTTCTCTGTTTATAGAGTGTTTTTCATTAATGAAAGTAGGATGATACTTGGAGATGTTGTGAAAAAGGTTTTCTTTTGAAGGTTTCGATTAAAAAAACGAAATTATAAATTTCTCTCTAATTATTCATTGGAAAAACTCAGTTTACAAGTACATATCAATTTACATATCATCGGTTTTTTTTTGTTTCTTTTATCCCTTTTGTTTCTTTTTTTTTTTCTAATTCATTTTTTCCTATTATTTCTATTATTTCTATTATAGTTTTCTATTATTTCTATTTCTTTTTATATCTTATAGTTTGAGATAAACTTTTTCATTTGAATCTTTTACTAAATCTTTTGTCAATCTTTTCTTATCTAACTTCATTTCATTTTCTTTCTTTTATTTTTTAGTATTTTTTGAGTGTTTCTCTCTTACATTTTATTTTTAAAAAAAAATTTCAACTGTTTCAACTCTAGAGAACATAGAGAAACTGTTGAATCTCTTCCTTTTTTTCTTTTCTTTTTTTTTTGTATTTTATTATATATATTACATTTTTTTTTGTATTTTATTTTATATTTTATTATATCTATCTTTTTTTATACTTTTATTTATCAATTTATTTGTTCATTTTATTTCTCAGTTCACTTCATTTTCGAAAATATATCTGCACACTATTTTTTAGAACATGTAACATCTGTCCAATAATTATCCAGCATACTTATTTCAATATATTTCAATATATTATTTATCATTATCATTATTATTATTGTTATCGTTATCGTTATCGTTATCGTTATCATTATCATTATCATTATCATTATCATTATCATTATCATTATTATTATTATTATTATTATTATTATTATTATTATTATTATTATTATTATTATTATTATTATTATTATTTCGATATATGTTGCTCCAATTTGTTTGTTCAATCCAAGTTGCAACATTACAATTCTATGCATTTTTTTATTAAGTGTTTTATATTAATAACTCGTTAAAAGTGAAAATGGAAAATATTTTTGCAAATAAAAGTTTAAAATAAGCTTAAGAATCAATAGTCGATTTTGAGATCATCTATAGTTAAAGACCTATAATGTCATCACTTTTAAAATATATTTTTTGTGATGTGAAATTTTTTAAATTTTTATAATTATAAAAAAATAGATATCGCGTTGTGGAATATAATATCTCGATATGAATCTCATTTAATGAACGACGAAAATTATGTTCATAATTTTTAATGATTGTCACGTGAATATAGAGATGTAATAAACTATTTATAATATTTTCTAAATATACATATTAAGATTATATTTTATATATAATTTTACATACATTATATATATATATTAAGAATAAAGTTTGAAATTTATTATATATGATTCTATAAATTTTTAATAATATAATACAAAAAATATAGTAAAAATAAATTATTCTTTTAAAAAATAAAATTATATAAAAGATAATCAAAATGTTCATACTATTTTACCCAAAAGATTTTAAATTTTAGATTTAATATAATAATATAATACAAGATAATATAATAATATAATACAAGATAATAATATAATACAAAAAATATAGTATAAAAAATAAATTATTCTTTTAAAAAATAAAATTATATAAAAGATAATCAAAATGTTCATACTATTTTACCCAAAAGATTTTAAATTTTAGATTAGATTTTAGATTGAGAGAAAATAGACAATTTAATAAAAAAATAAATAGTAATCAATAATTTTGTTTTTTTAATTCAATTAGATTAAATGATAAGATAAATTAATTCAATTAAATAAAAATGATAGAATAATATTTCAGTCTTGTGTAAGTCATTAATTTCACTCAAATTGATACATGCATTGCAATATTTATGTTTCAATGATTTTTAGATATGCGAATTGCCTGTCAAATTGTTGTTTAAATAGTGAGAAAAAAAAGAGAAAAAAAAAAGCAAAAAAGTAGGATATATGATGATATTTAAATAATCATAATAAATGTAATCATAATAAATGTAAATTTTTTCTTGCAATTGATCAAAAAAATATAAATAATGATGAATTTGGAAAATAATATAATTTCAATATTTTTTATTAAAAAAATTGCCATTCATGATTTTTTTGAAACTTTTTATCCTAATGAATAGAATAGAATATGAATAGAATACAATAAAAAAAAATTGATCTTGAATTTCAAGATCAAGATTATTTTTGTTTAAACATTTATTTAGTATATTTAACTAATTAAGTAAATTAATAAATTAACTAAATTATATAACTATATCTAGATTCAGATATCCAGAAATAAATAATAATATTTATAATTATTATTTATTTATTAATTTGCTTAATAAGTCATACTATAATATATATAATATAATCTATATACTATATATATATTTTTTATTATATATAATATAATAAAATAAAATCATACTATACTATTATATTTACTACTTATTTACTTTTCATATAGTACAATTTGACAAAGCTTCTTTTATTATTTTCTAATTTTATTGCAGATAATTTTTTTTTTTAAATAAGTTCAACAAATTTTGTTTTATATTCATTCATCAAAAGATATTATTATTGTAGATTTTTTATTTATAAATTTTCTTATTATACTCTTCTTTTTAATCTCAAAAGTTTGATTTTATTAATAAATCTTATTATAAATTAATTATATTTTTATTATTTAACACTGTTATAAATATTTCTAAAAAATATTCATAATCTTAATAGTATTTTTGAAAAAAAATTCTATCAATAATGGAATGTTTAAATTTTTTACTTTAATAGATCATAACATTAATTTTATTTCAGATATTTCAATTACTGATGTATATTTATATAATAGATTATGAATTTAAAAGCAAAATGAATTGTTCTGAAGATTTTAAAATTATTAAAATGAAACTTTCATTTGCAAAAGTGAATTAATTTCATTTAAACTAAATTGGATAATAAAAAATGTCACTATGAAACATGTAAGAATTTAAAGATTAAATTTTTAAAAACCTATTGAGTTTCTATAATTTTTATAGATAATACTTTTATGAAAGCTTAATCAAAAATTGAAAAAAAATGTCTTTAAAATGAATGAACAATTTGAAACAATATCTCTTATATTATATAATATATATAACTTATATATATATAACTCTTTATTTATTAACTTTTTGCAGAATAACTAATAAAAAATTTTATAAAATGTCTGATAATTATGTAGGATAATATATAGGACAATATAGAAAAAAATAAATTATCTTCTTAAACAAGTTCAATAATTTCAAAATTTTTAAACATTTTTTATATATTGAATGTCCAACTATGAATGAATCAACTAATAATTGCATAACATTATCTTTAGATGCTTATGAAAAAGAGATAAAATAATAGTTTTGATATAATTTTGAAATGTATAAATTTTCTATTTATTTTAATTGAATGCAGGCTATGAATTGAGAGATATTTCATTTAAACAACCTTGTTCTTTATTTTACACGAGAAAATTAATAATGGAGACATATATACTTCTTGCTGAGATTCATAATATTGCTATAATATTTATATCTTATTCATGATCCAATTTATCATTTTTCTTTTTGAACAAGAAATATTTTAAAATGAAATTTTAAATTACATAAAATTTACATAAAATACATAAAATTTTTATTTCGTTAATATTAAATGTTACTTAAAAAAATAGTCACAATGATTTTATTAAAATCATTAGTTTTTGCAATAAATATTAGTTTTGGTTTAGTTTAATTATGTCTTAATAATGTCTTTTTAAAAATTTTTTGAATCAATATAAATTAATTAACTCAATCTTTAAAATTATTTTCAATTTTCTTTTTTTCTTTGCATAATCATGTATCTCTATATCTTTAAAAATACAAAAATAAATAAAAATACAACCATGAATTTTGCAAAAATTTGATGAAATTTAATCATATAAATATTTTCTTTGTCTTAGAAATAAAGTTTAATTCTAAATTTAAAATTAAATAATAACTTTTTCCTACATATATGTACATAAATAAATTTTTTACAAATTCAAAATGTTTTAAAATATGTATAAATTATTATTTTTTATATGTATAAATTTTATTTTTTAAATTATTATATTTTATTACATAAAATTTTATATAAGAAATTATAAGATTATTTAAAAAAAAAAATAAATTATATTTATTTACAAATAAACATATTTCATTTTTTTTTCTTTTTTAATATATTTTTTTAAGTTAAATTTTTGATTTTTGACAGTTTGAGATTTTATAATTTTTAGAAAGTTTTTTACATTTTTTTCTTTTTAAAACAAATTTAATTGCATTTTTCAATTCTGTCTATTTTCAGACTAATTCTGTCTACTTTTCTTATATACTTACTATTGTAAAAAATAATTTACATTTATAACTTAATAATTTATATACATTAATATTATCTAACTAGGATTTTCCTAACTAGGATTATACTTTGCAAAACCAAAGTTCAAAAAGCAATTCATAATTCATATATTCGTTATATTCGTTTACTTTATTCATCTCATCACTTTTTTAAACAAAAATATAATATATAAAATTATAATAAATATATATATATATATATATATATATAAAGAAAAAAAATACATGTGAAATAAAGTAAAAAATGAATTTCATAAAGTATTAAAAAATAATTAAATTATTTTTTCGTAATTAAAAAATAATCAAAATTGACTTTCATATATAATATTAATTATATAAAATTTTTTTTTTTAAATAATTTTTTTTATTTATCATAATGATTTTTTTTTTAAATTTTGTTTATTATTTCTTTAAAACTAAATATTTAAAAAATTGTATTTAAAAAATATAAAATTTTCAAAATTTTTCAAAAATCTATATTGTTTAAATATGATTCTACTGTTATATTTTAACTGTATATTTTCCTATCTTTATATTATAATCTAAAATTTTATTAATCAAACACATGATGCAGATGTCCAATAAGATATAATTTTATCTAGTGAATTCTAGTACCATTATTTTTTATTAGATAATGAAATATATCAGAATTATTATAATATTGAATTGAAATTCGAAATTTGAAATGGAATAATTATTCATTTTTGGTATTGAAATATAAATATTTATAAAAATAAATATTTATTATTTAAAATAATTTTATAATATTAATTAAATATCGGAATTATAAATATCGATACTGAATATACTCAGTATCGAGAAATATCGAATATACTCGTATTTAAATCGATTCATCCCTAGATGTTTCGTGCATAAGCGATAACTTCCTTTTCGTATATGGAGTGGTAGAAAATATTGTTCGGTATAAAGATTTTATTATATTTACGAACAAAATGGTAAGCAAAATTTTCTTAAGATTAGTATAATTAAATAAATAAAATTTTTGATTATTTGTACAAATTATTTAATATAAATAAATATGTTAGATGTATGTTATTTAATAGGATTTGAAAAATGATATTTATTGCAGCTTATACAAATGAATGTTATAAATCATTTTAATATTATGAAATAAAAAATACAATAATATTTTATTTATTATTTTGAATTGGTTAATTTTATGTCTTACAGTATATTGAAAATAATTTTTTTATTTAATTGAAATGTGCATATTTGTTTAATGTACTCATAATAAAATTAAAAATAATAAAGTCAAAAATGATACTAGTTTTATAAATAATATTATTAGATATTAAAATAAATATAATTTTTAATAAATAATATTTCTTGAATGATGAAAATTTTAGCTCACATTGATAAAGAAATGAGAAAATTGTCTCAATGTCACTGAATATTATACATAAATGAAGCATAATATATAATCGTTCTTAATATGAAAAATAATATATCTATATCATCTATTTTTTAGGGTTTTGTAAAAGTTGTTAAGAATAAACAATATTTTAAGCGTTATCAAGTTAAATTCAGAAGGCGACGTGAGGGAAAAACTGATTATTATGCACGTAAACGATTAACTATTCAGGATAAAAATAAATATAATACTCCTAAATATAGATTAATTGTACGTCTATCAAAGAAATACATTACTTGTCAGGTAAATATAATGAATAAAATATTTAAAAATTTTTATTTATGAATTATTAAAAATTTTTTTATATATAGGTTGCATATTCAAGAATTGAAGGAGATAGAATTGTATGTGCAGCTTATAGTCATGAACTTCCAAAATATGGTATTAAAGTTGGTCTTACTAATTATGCTTCTGCATATTGTACAGGTCTTCTTTTAGCACGAAGAGTAAGATTTTTATAGTTATATTTTATGATTATATATTATATTATATATAAATATAATATTATATAAATATATATATAGGTGAAAAGTTGACTAAATTGAAAGTTTAGAATAAAATGAAGACAAAAGTTTTTTATTTAATCATTGATTGTCATATTATGTTGTGTTATAAATGTGGTTTTTAATGTATTTATGATTATATAAAAATTAATTAAAATTGGCCAATTAAATTTATACTTTTTCCAAATATCAACTTCTCAGCTTAATATATTCTATTATATATTATAGATATTTATTTGATGATGAAATACTCAGCTCGCTTTGATACATAACTGAAGAAACTTTAATTGTTCCCTGTTATATATAATTCTGAACAATAATTACATAATGTTAAATATAGTTTAAATTAAATATAATATCTTTTAAATAATGATTTTTTATTTTTTTTGTATAGTTATTAAAAAAGTTAGGCCTAGATACCTTATATACTGGAACAACTGAAGTAACTGGTGATGAATATAATGTTGAAGAATTAGATGATGAAGGCCCTGGTGCATTTAGATGTTATTTAGATACTGGTCTAATGCGTACAACTACTGGTGCTAGAGTTTTTGGCGCTATGAAAGGTGCTGTTGATGGTGGTCTGAATATTCCACATAGGTATTTATTAACTTAATTATTTTAGGAAATATTAAATAGAAAAATAATATTCATTAATATTATGATGATTATATAATACATGCGCGTCATCTGAGTCATAGCAAGACATGATTTTGTATTTGTGTTCTACAATACAATTTACTTTTTTGCATAGACATAAAAAGATTAAAAATTATGTTTCTGATAATATCTTCTAAATATAAAAATAATATAAAGTAATTTCAAATATAATTTATAATTATTCTTATTCTTATAATATAGTACCAAGAGGTTTCCTGGTTATGATAGCGAGTCCAAATCTTTTAATGCTGATGTTCATCGACAACATATTTTTGGACAACATGTTGCAAATTATATGAAAACATTAGAAGAAGATGATGATGAAGCTTTCAAACGACAATTTTCACAATATATAAAAAATGGTATTACGGCTGATAGTGTAAGTATTTGTTCATTTTATGATTATGATTCGTCCAGTTTATAATTACTGTAGACTTTCATAATTTCTGCAGTGTCGCAACTGGACAATAATAAGTGCATTGGTTGTAAGAAATAAATGCATGATATAGCATTTATCATATCAACTTATGTTACATTTTATTTATTTTCTGCTATTTATATTTTTATTTTATATATCAATATTTTATTATATAAAATTTGTTTTTACTAGTTATTTATTAATCAATATTCTCATAAACAATAAATTATAAAAAAAATAAAAAAAAACTAGTACAATTGTATTATATTCTGCATTTTAATTAATTCTAAAATAATAATCAATATAAATTGAAAAAGATAGGTGGATGTATATATAGATATGTATTTATATATCTATCATATATCTACATTTCTATTATATTTATTTATACATATCTATATGAAATAGATATGTATAAATAGAAGTAGATATTAATTGATAAAGATAGTTTTATAAATAAAATTTTTGATATAATCATAAAATATAATTAAATTAAAAATATTCATAATTAATTGAATGTTTTTATATAATATGATTTGACATAAATACGAGTTTAAAATATGATGTTACTAATAAAAATGATAGTGATTATATGAAAGATTATTTCACTAATTTTTAAATATATATAAAGGACAAGATTTTGAACAATTTTTTCTTGTGCATATAATACATGCATATCATTCTTAATTTTTGAGATATTTGTAAAAAAAATTTTTACTATTTATTAAATTTGTTGACATAAAACATATAATGTTAAATTTCATTTATACATTATACATTTATACATATATTCATTATTTATACATTTATAAATATATGTGTGCTTAGTAGCATTAATTATTGTTTTACATTATTAATGTAAACAAATGTACATAATGTTTACATTATTAATGTAAATATATCAGAATAGCTGAAATTTAAAATATACGAATGAAGTGGTTAAAAAAAACTTCACAAATTTTTAAGCTTAAATATTTTAATCTCATTCGAGTTTAAGTATTTCGTGAAATTACATTTAGTATCTATTCATAGAAATTTTGATCATTTCCCGAATTCTTTTGAATCGAACGAAAATATAAAACAATTTTTTAAAAAACAAAAATATAATGATAGATTAAAATGATAGTAATATTAATCTCATAGTTAATATTTATTATTGTATTGATTAATTTCAATCAAAAATTTTTTATTTTATTATATTTTATTGTTTTATATTTTTATATTTTATTTTCGCATTTCATGGATTCTAAAGATTTATAAAATGCCCAAAGTCTCTAATAAGATACTAAGAGTAGTGATAGTTTATACATATGTTTAGATGCCAATTGTTATCATATATTTATATAAAAAAAAAATAAATTATGAAAAATGGCAGTATGCTAACACATAAGTATGTTGTAAACAAAATTCTACAACAATCTAACAATAATCTTTCTTTGTAAATATTTCAAAAATTAAAACTAAACAAATATATATACAAGAAAAAATTATTTAAAATTTTATTCTCTGTACATATTTTTATTGAAATCAGTTCTTCATTTTAATTTTTTAAATAATTATCAAAATTATTTTTTTTTCATGTTTACAACAAAAACAAATATCTTGTATAAAATATTGCTTATAGGAATATTCATTTTATTATTATATGAATAGATAATTTGAAAATATAAATGAAAGAAAAATAAATAATGTGAACAAGAAATAATTTGTAAAATTAGTGATGAATATTTATCATATAACCATATTCAATAATGTATATAATAAATATAAAAAATATGTATGTAGTAATTAATTTCAACAAAAACTTCGGTTATTTTTTATTATATTATTATTTATTATTATATCTTTTTGGTACGATATTTATCTATTGTGATATTAATTTTTTGCGCTTCAATGGTGATTCTCGGGCATCTCTTTGATTGATGCGGCAATTCGAACGGCGACAATATTTATTTATCTTTGATTTTTTAAAATATCGCTTCATGAATAGATTCCTAAAACTCTATATATAATCTTATAAAGTATAAAATAATATACTGTTAAATAGCTAGATTTTTTATCTCAAAATAGACGCAGATCGAACTTTTCGTCGTTAATCCGAGTTTGGTAGTCATGGCAATAGAAATATCATTTTGAAAGTTTCTGAATTTTTTGTAAATGATAATGAAATTAGTTCAAATGAAGATGAGTTTGATTTTTTATTATTGAATGATAAAATTACTTTTATTTATTAAGAAATTGACAATAAGAGAAAGAAAATAATGATGAAAATAGAGATATAATAAGAAAAGGTAAAAAATAAGAATAATAGACAGTGAATATGAGAGCACGTTATTGGGATTATAAGGTTTACTCTCGACGAAATAAGAAAGACATAAGAAACGACATTTTATTACTAAAATATTATACAAAACAAGATAGACTTTAATATTCAATAAATTTTCTTTCTTTATAAAGATACAAATATTAAAATATAAAAGTTTTATACGTTAATTTGTGTGTGAAATTATTGTTGACTGCCATGCATATTTCTAACGAAATCTTTTTCAGGCCATGTGCGCCGCTGTATCAAGCGTAATCCAGTAGTTCTACCGATATTTTAATTTGATGGTTGCAAGAATGTCTCGCATCATTTGTTTCCATCATTACTCTTCTTGATAATAGTAATTGTATTGACAATAGTACCTCTCTACTTGATAATAGTAATTGTATTGACAATAGTATTGAATAGTACTGATTTATATAGTATATTTTGGATATTTTAATATGGATAATTTGGATTATAATTTGGATAATATGACTATTGAATGTCTTCGATTAGTCGTAACAAATGTACTTCTTAGTTGTGAATTGTATATAAATTATTCGTGTGGCTTGTCTATTAGAGATTAGGGTCACAGCAGGTACTCGTGTCCAATGGTCAGAGTACGATATGTTCATAAATTATCTAATGTCGTTACCATGAGACTCGTGATACTCCAAAATTAGAAGATTTAAAGAATTATTAGCTGCAAAATTGTTAGGATTATCCGAAAATACAACAAAACCTTGTCAAAACTTTCAACGGAGTCAACATAATATTGCTGTTCGGAAAAATAATTCTGGTATAAGTATTAGACTGCATGCAAATTATGTTATTCGGATAAAAGACAACAAATGGATCGATCAAACGCACGAAGGAATTTAAAAAAGACAACTTTTTGTCCAAATTATTTGGATTACCTCAGCTTTATATAAAATGTTTTAAAATTTTACATTCAAAATAATTTTTTTAATAAATTATTTTTTTATTTTTATAACAATTTAATAATTTTATTACACCGTGCAGAATATCTTTCCAAATACCTACGAAGATCGTTCATAAGTAGTCAAATAAGCATCACCCAAATGGGTGACGCGGCCCGATGAGAACTTTTGTTGTTATCTGAATATGGGTGATGCGGCAGTCAACGTGTTAAGTTAGCTATAAAAAATTCACCAAACGAGTGCGAAAAATCATCTGAAATTTGTTGGTTCGGCCGAGTGAAAAAGATCTGGAGCGCAAAAGGTTAAAATCGATGATCGTTTATATTCATTCGATGGCTATCAACCAAAATCAATAATCATATCGAAAAATATTTAATAAAATCTCAACAAATAAATTATATATAATAATATATAGATTAGATAGATATAGATAGAATTATATATAATAATATATTAGAAATCTTTAAAGTAATTTGAATAATTTAAAAAAAAATGTTATCCAGATTTATTATTAAAATATATTAATAAATATTTAGAAAGTTATAATTATATAACTAGTAAGTATTTATATTAGTCATATTTTATTACATATACAATATAAATAATATAACAAATGTAATGTATAAATTTATTGAAAATATGAATTATAAAAACACAAGGATAAAACATTCATATTTAATATGAAAGAAAAAGATATTATATAAAAGATATTCTATATATAAAAACTAAAAAAATTGGAATTTTAAGAAAATGATTTATAATTAAACTTTATAATTCATAAATATATAGATAAGAGTAAATTTGAAAATGCTCCATTATCACATGATTATAATATTTCAAAACTTCATTCTTTCATTTGCAATTGTTTCTTCAGTTTTTTTTACATAATATTTTTTACAAGCTATTTTATTATGATACTACATACAGATTATAGTATATTTGATTTAATTAAAAATTGATGTAATATTAGATTTATTAATGTCCAAACTTTTTAAACTTAACAACTTTTACAATAAATAAATAAATACTCATAATTATAAATAATTTTATAACCTTTATTACAACTCGTAATATTTTGTTCTTTTTTATGTTCAAGTTACAATATTTATATCATATGTTTAATGAAATATGACCATATAAATAGTTATATATATATATAATATATATATATATATATATATATATATATATATATATTTGCTACTTTCTGGATTATTAATATTTTAGTAATAAATATAAATAGCATAATTTTTTTTTTATAAATTATTCTAAAAACTTTTAAAATATGTACATATAAAATGTATTATTTGTTTGTTCAAATTTTGTTAATAAACAGAACTTTTATTGAAATTAATTATTATATAAATACTTTTTACATCTACTGTATGTATATTATTTTATACATAAAATACTTATATAAAAAAATATTTTTCTTATTTTTGTCTACAGATTGAAAGCATTTATAAGAATGCCCATGAAGCTATACGCGCAAATCCAGAACATACGAAGGTTACTAAAGAAAAAATACCTGTGAAAAAACGTTGGAATCGCGCCAAACTTTCTTTATCAGAAAGAAAGAATCGTGTTGCTCAAAAGAAAGCTTCTTTTCTTAAGACATTAGAAGAAGTGGAAGCTTAATTGTATTTCATGGAAGAAATTGTTCAGAAATAAAAATATACGATAGAAATTTTGTATTTTTTTTTATCATGTTAATCAATATAATAATAAATTTTTATGTAATAATTTATTTAAAAATAATCGCAACTTTTAATATAGATTTTATGTAAAACCATATGTTGTATGTATATTAATATATATATATATCTATATATATATTTAATCACAAATATATTATCATTTATAATCAATTTAAATATTAAAGGCATATTATAAATTATAAGTTAATTGATAATTTGTCTGATTTCGAAATTGTTAAAAAAATATAAACTTTTAATGTTATAATTTATAAATTATAATTTATAATGTTAAAATTTTTATAAAACAATTTTTATCTCTGACATGAATTTCACTTTTTTTTATTTTATCCATAAAAGAAGAATGAATTTATAAATTTTCATAATATTATGTTTGTAATATAAAACTTTATTAAAAATTTATTATTATTAAAAATATATATATATTTTTATTTTGCAAATTTTATTTCAAATTCAAATATTAAAAAGTTTAAAAAAAGATATTTGTATTCTGTTTTGAATATTGTATTTTTAAATTATTTCATTGATTTATTAAAATTATTTCATAATATTAATCATATAACAGTTCATTTTTTTATTAAATTTAATAAAAATCACAAAACAAAAAAATATCAAAATATTAATATTTTAGAAGATTTATAAATCATAATACAATAACAGTACAGTTATATGAAAAATATTTAATTATATGATATTAATATATTCATGAGATATCTTCGATTCTTAAAATTAAAATACATTAAAATTGATACATAAAAATGATTGAAGCTTATTCATTAAACAATTTAAATTAGATAAAATGAAATGAAATAAAAATAAAACTTATTTTTTATATCGCAGTCTTACTCTGTATAAATAAGTTCTTATATAAATTTTTGTGTTTAGAATATTCTAAAGATATTTGATTGTATTAACAAATATAATGTTTATATTTCAATAATATATTAAAAGATTAATGTATATTCTTTGGATGGTATTATTGTTTAATATAAAAATAAGAAAAAACTTGATTAATAAAATTTTTCAATCATAATAGCGATTTTAATGTACTATATTTTTACATTTTTAATTATTTTATTTTTGTATTTTAATACATCACTTTGAAAATAAATTCAAACTTACGATAAAAAAATGAAATTCATAAATTTAATAATTAATGAAAAGATAATTTTTATGAAAAACAATAAAAATTATCTACTTTGAATTTATATTTTTTAAACAATTTCAAAATTATATAAATAATGAATTAAACTTTTTTCTCTTCTATTTTTGCATGAATTATAGCATTTAAATTTCAATAAAATTCCAAAAATTGCATAAAAAAATAATTGATTTGGCATAAAATATTTTTATTAGATTATCTGATAAATATTTCATTTAATATGTAATGATTAAGAATATTTGTTGCTTATATTTCTATTTATACGTTATGTACATATACATATACATATTATTACATGTATTTTTACATAACGTATTTATATCAATATATACATAATAAATTTAATGCGGAAAAAAAAATATTTAAAAGTCGTCTATTAAACACATAGAAAGAAGGTTAAAATAAATATATTGAAATATGGATTGTAAATAAATTAAAGAACACTTTTATAATCACATATGATATTCAGAATATAAAATCTTAATTTCGAGATAAATCAACAATTTATATATGGCAAATAATTTTGCCAAAAAATATTCTCTACATTAATAACTTTTTTTAATTAACGAAAGAGTGATAATCTACTACGGGAACCAGGTAATCTGCCTTGCTCATCAATTAATCCAGCTTGAATATCTCTGATTGAAGGAATAGTTCTCACTTCTCCTCGAGCAGCTACGCTAGGTGGTGATTTAAGTAATCGACGTGCTACATTTTTTATATCATCTTTTGATATCTCATCTACAAATGAATATGAACGAATAAAATGATTTTTTCATCATTAATGATAACATGACATCAAATTATTATATATTGAAAATAATTTTAATATTTTTTTAAACTAATTAAAAATTTTTAAATTATAATAATTATAATAAAATGTAAGATAAAAGATTCAGTAAAAATTGGAAAATCAATACTATTGTACTTTGATGTCAGGTCATTAAAAAATAATATATAAATAATATTTATAAAATAATTACACAGAATGATTCTTTTGCCAATAACATCATGTTATATATAAGATTGATATTTGTTATCTAGTAACATTTTATTTACACAAAAATTATATAAAAGATATATATATAAAAACGAAAATATTTATGATTAGTAGTACTAAACTTTTAAAGAGAGAATCTGTATTAAAATTCACGAATATTGGCTGAATAGATTTTTTGAAAGAAAGTGTTCAATGAAGAGAAAATTGTTTTTTAATTTCTCCATATGATATATATGGTTTAATATAATATAATATGAAATTGTTAGAAATATATAAAGTTATTAGCATTTAACTTTGAAATAATGAATTAAAACAATTAAAAAAAAAAAGATAGTAGATTAATTAAACAACATAAAGATTATTACAATACAATGTATGAACAGTACCGGATTAATATATTCATAATTTTAAAATATTATCATATATTAATTAAACATTATAATTAACACATTAAATTTCAATTATTTATACATATGCAATATAATTAATATAATTAATTATACATACATATGTATATTAGTACATTTAGTAATAAAATGAATAGTCATCTATACAAGAAATTGTCATTTTATTTTAATAGTCAAAATATTTATGCTGCTATCAAAACAATGCAATGATATATCAATGCTAAGTTATTGTTAATAAATAAATGAATTTTAACTAAAATATATATAATAATATAAATATGACTATATTCGTTTGACTATATAATTCATGCTTTCTGTTATGTATATGCATGAGAGATTATTTTTTAATTGTTTGAAACTATCAATATTCGTGAATTTTAATGTAATATAAAACATACCAATTGCTTGTATAAAGTATTCTGGCCGTTTTCTAGAACCAGTGGCTAAAACCTGTCTCCCAATATCTTCAAATACAATAGGTCTTTGTTCTAAATTCATAAGTAACATAGATTGTAGTTGCTTCTTTGCTCTCTATTATTAAAATATTACATAAGATTAAAAAAAATAGAAAAATATAGTTATTATACTTATATAAATAAAATTTAATAAATATAACTATACCGCTAATTCGCTGTCTACAATATTATTTGTCATAGTAACCATTTCATGCACAATTACTTCTACCATATCTCTAACATGAGATGGTATACAAGATGCATGAATATAAAAAAGACCTGAATCAGCATATGCATGATTGTATGCAGTTGCACTATATAACCAATGATATCTGTAAAATAATAAGTTTATAATAATATTTATTTCTCATTTTTTAATAGCATTTTTTTTTTAAATAGCATTTTAAGTTTTACCGGTTAAGTACATTTGTGTATAACCGAGTATACATTCCCTTTCCTGGACCTCCAGCACTAAAGCTATTACCACCACCCATCATCATATTTAAAACACACATTGCTACAAAATCTGAATCTTGATGAGAACAACCTTCTAAACCTATTACTACATGTGATAATTCTGGTAGACCACTAGGTCCTGCATATACAGGTACATTACATTCTTCCTATACAAATATAGAATTTAAAGTTGTTATATAATAATAATATTATTATATAAATGTTATTGTTTATATTGTATTTATTTAATTTAAAGCAATAATTACTAGTATGTAACCTCCTGTATATTGAGCAATTGAAGCATCAACTCTATTTAAAGATTTTCTTACGGATATTGAATTTTCTTCTATTCTTTCTTCTTCCCAAACTGATTTTTCATTGACGAAATATCTATAATAATTATTATAAAATTCAAAAAATGTATTTAAAAATGAAATATTGTAATTTAAATATAGAATATATTTATTATACAATTTAAATATATAATAAATATAGAATTTATAATTTATAAGCTTAAAAAATTAAATCAATTTAATAATATTTTATTAATTATATATAGTAATGAATACTTAACAGTTTTATTTATATAATTACTTTTGAACTGCTGCAACAAGATCCTCATGTTCTATACCAACTCCAGCTACTACCATTCTATGTGGTAAATAATGGCGTTTTAAATAATCAAATAATATTTTTCTATCTATAAGATCAATATTTTCTTTTGGACAAATTTTTGGAAATCCAAGAGTATTGCTTCTATATGCAGCCTATATACAGTAAAAGATGTATATTTTTAAAATTTTACTGAAATATTTATGTGTATATATATATATATATATATTTACATACTGCATGAATCATATCCATAAGTATTGGCTCTTGTTCTGGTCTGGTAAGTAGAGATTCTAATTCAAAGTGGATCATCTGTCTTGCTGCATTTATCTAAAAATTCATATAAATTGCCTAAATTTTTACATTATATATTTGCATACAATAAATTTTTATACTAATAAGAATGTATAATATAAAATTATAAAATAATATCGAATTATAAATTATATCGAAATTTATATATAAATTATATTTTATTATACAGATCTTTATTTTGAAATATTTTTTGAATTATTATAAATGACAATAAATTATTTTTTGAAAAATTTAATAGTTTAATAAAATCTTTAAATAAAATAAAAATATATAAAATTTTTTAAATAGTATAATATAAAAATTATTACAAATTTGAATAATTTTATAAAATTAAATATTTTAAATATTTAAATTATTTTTTCTTATTTTATAAAAAATGAAAAGATATAATAAAAAAAGATGTATTTTTCATAAATAATTTTTTGTAATTAATATAAAATAAATACAAATAAATTTTTTTTTATAATACAATGATAATCATTAATATCATATTATATTATATTTAATAAGCTTGTAAACATGCCATTCTTTCAATTTATAAGTATTAATAATTCATAATATTAGTACAAATAATATAATATTAAAAAAAGAATCAATATATATTTAAAATTAAAATTAAATTAAATTAAAAAGTAAATAAAAAATTATTATAATATAATAATTATAATAATATAATATAATAAATTGTAAATTCTTTGAAAACTGTAAATTTATGTAATTTTTTTTATATTTTACATTTTTCATATATCATTAAATATTTATTTTCAATAAAACCATCTAAATTTAGTAATTTCTATGTTATGTTATTTAAAAAATTATAATAGTTTTTAAATAAGATTTGGGAAATTTCTATAGATTTTCAAAAATTTTTTATTATGAAAAAAATATTTAATTTTAATTCCAGAAAAGATCATTAATCATTCAAAAATCATCTGACAGTTTTTCAGTAGATTAAAAATCTTTGAGAAAATCTAAGAAAATTTATTTCAAATTAAATTAAAAAAAATTAAAATAATAAAAATTAAAAATTAAAATAATTTGTTTGAAAACAATATTATTGCAAATATATAAACTGAATAACTTGATCTTTTCAAAAATATCTGAATATGAATAATCTCTATTTATGCATATATTTTAAGGATTAATAATAGAAAAATACTTAATTCTATCAAAATTAAAAAAATTTTTTATCAAAACTCAAAAATTTTTAGATTTAATTCTAATATAAATTCTATTATAAAATCTAAAAATTTATTACTATATATAATAATAAATTTATGAAAATAACATATATTATTTCTAACAAAGCATTTTGTTTATAAAATAAATATAAAATGTATTAAAAATAAATTATAAAATAAATTATATAAAATAAATTATATAAGTTATAAAATAAATTATATTTTACTATAATACACAATAAATTTTTTACCTCCTCCTCTGTAATTTGAGGTCTTAAAACAATATCTCCTAAAATTTGTACGACAGTATCCAATCCATGACGTTCTGCTGATGCTGCATAAACAAATGTATCCCTGGATGCTTGACAATCACATATACCTCCATGTTTTTCTAATGCAAGCATTATCTGATCTTTATTTTTATATGTTTTGGTAGACTGTAAAAATAATTTACTGATTTTTTTTATGCTTTAAATACTAATTCTTTAATATATTATAAAAATCTTACACTAAATGCTAGTTTTTCCAGAAAATGTGAAATACCACTAGGATATGCAATTTCATATCGAGGGCCAGAATCAAGCAATACTGCAAAATATTATAATATTAAATATATTATATATATTAAATATATTATATATATTAAATATATTATATATTATATTAATATTATAATATTAAATATATAATTTAATAAATATAAAACATATGAATAAATAAAGAATATAACAAATAAATAAAAGTATTTCTAAGAATAATTCTTAGAACTTACCACCTATTGTACAAAATTGACCAAATCGATTTTCAGAAGCAACTTTTAATCCATTCGACAAAACTGTTACTTTAGTACCCTGATGTTCTTCTTTAGCAGTAGCATAAATAGCTTTAGGTAAATTAGGAATCGGTTCGGTTAACGGAGGGAATGGTGTAACAATTGATTTTCTTGTTATTTTATTATTAGATACCTTTTGAGAGGAAAAATCACATTTTTTGAGAAAAGGAAACGTCTTTTTTTGTATTGCACTGTAAAAAATATCATTATTAATGCAAAAATTAATTTATAGAAAAATAATCATTGAACAAACGTATTATTGTCGTTTTACAAGGTTAAGTGAAAAACATTTATATCATTGCAGAGCTTTTTTTTACTATAGAGATAGTTACCTTTTCGTGAAAGCAACTGTCAAGGAACTTTGCGACACTTTCATAAGCATTTTCATTTTATTTTTCGTATCAAATCATTTAATATATAAATTAACTTATTATCTTCACAGTTCAGAAACAAAAAATGATTATTTGAACAATCTTAAAAACTTCGATAAAAACTTTAAACAAATAGTTCCTATTAAATAAACGAACTTATACATTCAACAAGAATTTCATACGAATCACAGCGCCACAGTTATAAGTCTTTTGAAAACATAGTGATGAATAATTTCAAATATGTTAGAATACAACCTACTTTAGATACAATCCGTGATGTAAAACTTAATAAAAAATACTGTTTTTTTATTTCAGAAACGTGATTCTAACGTCTATTATTATATTTTTTGCGATAAATTGAAAAACAAAATATTTTTCTAAAAAAATTGATTTAAATATATATAATTTTTCTAATAATCATATGTAAATAATTATAATAAATAGAATATAATATATATATTAAAAATGATGAAAATGATAAAATAAATGTATAAATTTTGAATAGATTTGAGATTGTATTTACTTAATATTTTATAAATATACTATTATATACTATTTATATTTAAAATATTTATTGAATAAATATTAAAATAAAAAAATTTAAGCTTTTATGATTACTTAATTTTATTAACTTTATTAATGATTAGCTTATCATTAGCTTTTTTATCAATTTTTATAAATATTATAGCATATAAGTTAATAGAAATGAAAAAACAAAAAAATTATATAAAACCAAGTGAAAGAAATTAAATAAACATATAAGTAAAAATTAATAATGATATGAATAATAATGATAATTTAGAAAAAGTTATTAAATGAATTATAAACATTAAACTATATTAAAATATATAAAATAGTATTTTAATTCATAATAAATATAGTATAAATAATATAAAAATATAGTATAAAATAAATATAGTATATATAATAAATAGATATATTTATAAAATATTAAATAAAATAGTACCATTATCATATGTACTTATTTTTGAAAATTGATCATATTTAATAATTTATATAAAATTTTATTTTCAATGTAAAAAAATTGAAAAGGTAAATTACTATTTATTATTAATTATAGCTTTTATTATTATATATACAAAAATTATTATTTTCTTAATAAAAACAAAAAGTTCATCTTTTATATACAAAAATATATATACAAAAATTATTATTTTTTTAATAAAAACAAAAAGTTCATCTTTTTATAAATAATCAAAATATATATCATTTATAGTTTTATCTTTATCTTTTATATTCAACAATTTACAATTATGATTATAATTATGATTATGCAACATAAGCATAAACAAAAAACTTTTAGCAGTTAAAAAATTTAAATTGTAATTATACATTTTATTAAAAAAAGTTAATTAAAGATTAGAGAATATGATAATGTAATATCCTACTAATAAGACATATGGAAATATAATTAAAATAATCAAGATCAATATAAAATGTTATGTACTCTCAATTTATAAGCATGATTACCTACAATTAATAAATGCGATAGTTCTATTGACATTCTAATATTATCCTTGTAGATATATAATTTCTAAACAAAATTTTTTGCTTTCTTTACTTTAAATATGAACGATAGATTTTAAATAGATGATGATTTCAATGCGAAAAATGATTCTTGAGGATAGAAAATCATAAATTTAAGAGATAGAATATTCCTAAAAAATATGTGAATAAATTAAAGCACATAAATATTGATGAATCAATTTACTTGATCAATTGATCAATTTAAATAAAATACTTTTTCATTAAAAGTATCTTGTCTTCTTACATTCAAGCTTACCTTATTGATTTTTCATTTGATCATTATCAATTATAATAGTAATACAATAGATCCACAATAAATATATAAATTGGATAGTTTTTTGTGAATATTTAAATAACATTTAATAAATTATAACTTTTCATTAAATACAAAATATAACATAGACAAAGTAGCAAAATCTAACACAACATATTGTTGAAGCAATTAACTTTTACAATAAATTATTTTATTCAAAACAAATACTCAAATTTTATTATGAAGCAGATTACAAAAAAGAAAAAATTAAAAAAAGCATGGCAAAAATCTAAATCTCTTGATGATAAGAAATCTGAATAAAATAATTAAGAAAATTAATAGATTATTCAGCATATAAAAATGAATTCTTTAACAAGTATTTAAACGATATAACATTAATGAAAGCGAATAAACACTAATGAAATTTTCTTTGAAATGCAACCAGATTAATTCCAAAACCACAAGAGAAGATTCTATCTATCTTTGGAATTTGCAAGGCTATTGGATTAGAAGTTTAAGAAAAATGCCATTTATTTTGCTGAAATATTTAAATATTTTTCCTTTATTAGTAGTATTTAAATGCTCAAACAATGAAATTTGAAATTCAAAATTACTTAATGTACTTAATAATAAACTCTTTCAATTATTTTTATTAATATTGGTTGTTATTAATATCGAATAACTAAAAAAGTCAAATGAAGAATACAAAAATAAATTCTAAAAAGGCCGTAAACAATTTCATGAATCAAAATAGTAAAATAGTAAAATAGTTAAATTTAGATACATAAGAAAAATTTTCTTTTTCATATTAAAATTATTTAATGAATTTCTTATTGCTTCAATTATCTTAATGCTTAAAAAAAAATATGTGTTTATAACATCTATTTGCCAAATAATCAAAACTTAGAAATTATTAAAATCCAAAATATTATTTAACAATTGCTCAGATTGTTTAGAAAATTAGAAAATTTTAATATTCTAATAGTTATAAGTATATAAATATAATTTCATTATGCATATAAAATTTTTTTTCTATCATGGAACAGATCATCAAGCATTGCTCATTTGAATGTGTAGGTGTCGAATGTAATATTGGCTATATTTCCGAAAAGCATATGTTTTTATTGAAATTTTGTAAGAATGAATATTCTAAATTTAAAATTTGGATATTCTTTCAAAAAGCTTCACAATTAGGAAAGGAAATAAAGAAAGAGCTTCATTTATTAGATTTCAAAATATTAATAAAAAAATTTCGGAACAATATATTAAATTTTATTTATATGTATAGATATAACACATTGAATGTTGCCTACAAACTTAATACAATTAGTTCATTACAATCATCATTGCATTGTCAATTAGTCAAGTGATATAATATAGTGATATTTAAAATGTTTCAAATAAAATTGATAATTTGTCTAAAAAATATTATCTATTTGGTTATAAATATATAATAAATATATAATATTAATATTAATACTTAATTAAATCAATTAATCAATTAGCTCTCATTTATTGATCTTAATAAGTTTAAAATATATTTAAAAAGAGTTTCATTTCTAACAACTTTTTCCCCTCATACAATACAATAGATGATTGATTTTATTTTTCAAATTATTCGCAAAATTTTGCAGTGACACATCATAATGCGATGTTTTTCACGTTTCTTTATGTGGATAATGGTGTGATTATTATTTTATACTTTTTATTATTTTGTCATGCGGATAACGATAATAGCGAATATTGATTATATTGAAATCTATATGATATATAAAAAAAAGTATCTATACTATGTGTCTATATAATCTATATTATGTCTATATACTGTAGATATATGAAGATGTATGAAGTAGTATGAAGAAACTATGCTTATACGATATAAAGGTCATTGAGAAATGAAATAATATCTTTAGAATTATTCAAATACATAATTTTCTTTGGCCGGCTATGATGGTTGACAGTGTCAGAAATGATTTGATCATAATGATTATTTTTTTTCATGTTTTAATTTTAAATAATCAAAAAATGTTGGATTTCAATAGATTTTATTTATGCAGTGGTATTCAATAACATAAGTATATTATTATATAGAGAAAGAAAAATATTGTTGTTATTATAATTTTTATATTTATGAATATTATTATTATTTTAATTTAGACTGTATATTTTCATATTAGCTACATTAGAATAGTCATCGCATCTCCGATATTTTACATTTTATAAATGCTAAGACTATGATTATTTTTTTTCTATTTCTTTAAATTTCAATTGGAAGTATATGTTTTTCAGGAAAATACAAATTATCTATAAAATTATCTAAAAAATTACCTATATTATTTTTATCATTATCATCAACTAGTAGACTGAATGCAAATAAATTATGCGAATTTGATTAAACATCAAATGAATAAGAATAAATGTTTAATTTAAAATACTGATTTTGAAAATGTATACGAGATTATGTATGGAGTTATAATAATAAAATATAATTTCACAAATACTGGTAAATAAAATTATTTTAGAAATTCTATATCTCTAAAATATTTAAAATATAACTAATTTAAACAGAAAAAAAAATATAAAATTTATTAAAATAACAGATACTATTATTTGCAAGAGAAATTGTTAATGTTGTCTTTATTAGAAACAACATTAGTTTTGTAGAAATTATAGTTAAATCAAAGTTTGAAATAGTAGCAATTATCTTAATGCTTAAAAAGAAAATATGTGTTTATAACATCTATTTGCCAAATAATCAAAACTTAGAAATTATTAAAATCTAAAATATTATTTAACAATTGCTCAGATTGTTTAGAAAATTAGAAAATTTTAATATTCTAATAGTTATATACTGTAACATCGTTTAACTAGAATAGATTTAAAAAAAAAAAAAAACTAAAAAAATTAGAAGATCACGATAATTAACATAGCATTAGATATAATAAAAAAAACTAAACTAAAAGTAAAAGACTGATTCTATAATGGAATAATCAATATTAAGAAAAAAAAAAATTTAAGAATTATAAAAAGTATTTAAAAATTCAATAGAATTCAAGAAATTAACAGAAATATTGAAACTCAAAAGGCAATCATGGATTGACTTCACTTTATTCATAATATAAACACAATATAATAATAATAATATGAAATAAACTAAAATAAATCTCAAGGAAGATTTTAATCTTAATTACTTTGCTACTTAAAACAAAAAAATTCAAACAACACTAACTTTGATTTGGATTTTTTAAAATATAAATATGAAGCTGAAAATTATGATACCTTGAAATTTGATTAAATCAATTTGAATAATATTCTTCTATCTCTAAACAAACTCTTAGTTTATATTGAATCAAACTAAAAAATAATTTTCTAGAGAATATTCCAAATATATTTTTTAATAAATTTAGGCATAATTAAAAGTTACTTTAATTAAAATTAATTGACTATATAAAATATTCTCTTTTATATAAAGATTTGCAATAAATTTGAAAATCGATTAAAAAAAGGAATTGAATTTGAAAATTGTAAGTCAATAGCGTTAATTATATAAAAAATAAAAACATAATTACACAAAATAATAAATTATGACTTCGATTGTTCTTAGAAAAAGAAAAGATTCTTTTAAAATTTCAAACTGGATTCAAAATATATTACTTTATTATAGATTACTTGATTAATTTAGAAGCCGATATATACGATGCATTCATAATTAACTAAAATCTAACATGAAAAAGTTCATGATATAATATGATGATATACGATATTTAAAATTGTGCTTATATTTAGAATCAATGGGAATATGTTCTATTTCATAAAAAATTTCTTATGTAAAAAAAAAATATATATATATATAAAAAAAAGAAAAACTTAGATTAGACCAAAAAGAGCCCTTTTCAAATTTACTATAATAGAATTCGTAATAAATATTTATTTTTAATAGCTATTAATAATCATTACATATATTGCAAAATCTATATATAATATATACAAGGTGTTCATAAAAAATGCGAAACGAATTTTTGAAGAATGAATTCATCAAATTAATGAAAAAAAGTACATATACATATGTACACATATTGACGAGGCTTAATTAAGTTATAAATATTTAAAATTTGTAGTTAGATAGAATAAAATGAAAGAAAAGTGAGAATACTCAGTTAGGTGCGCAGTAGTATTGTATTGCAATGTTATTTGCATAACGAAGCCTCTCAATAAAATTAAATATATTGATATTTTTTTATACACAAATGATTATTTCTAAATTTTAGTATAATATAATTAATATATAATATACATAAATAATCTAATTATGCAATATTCTTATATCATTAAAAAAAAATTATCACTTTTAATTATGCAAATTGAAATCTTGCCGTACTTGGTAATCTATAAAATAATCTATAAAATCTATAAAAGCAAATCAAAATACATTCCTATAAGATTTCAAATTAGAAAGATTGATTATATTTTTATACGCTTAATTACATCTACAAGAAAGTCTGAAATATTAATCAAATACTTAAATCAATTTAAATAATTAAATTTCAAATTAAACATGAGCTAATCAAATCATTATTTTTATTTTACTTACACATTTTTTATTCTTATGTAGAGAGAAATAATAGTCGATCTATCACATATACAATAAAAAATACATACATATTGCAATTGCTTTTTTCATGCCCTGAATAAATATTACATATTCACTAATTTCTTTTTTTATACTTTTTTTTATATTTTTATTTCTAATATACGAACCGAATACCAATGAATCAGAATTAAGATAAAGTAAGAATCGAGATTAAGACAAAGAAATATTATCTTACCAATAGAAAAGATTATTGATTTTTTTTCGGATATTATTATCTTATTTCTTCTTTTTATCTTTCTCTTTTTCTAATGCCTTCAATCAACATTTAATTGTTAACAACACTATTTCAGTAAATACATTGTCGTGCTGGAAACTGTACGGAATCAAGTTCAATTCAAGTTTGATGAAATAATACATAATATTTAAATACTCGTTTAAAATAAAATTTTAAATTAATCAAATAATTTTCATATAAAAATTGTACGATAATAAATAATAATTGAAATAATTTTATTCAAAGAAATTAATGTGAATAATAAATAAAAAAAAATATCGCTAATATGCAATAATATGAAAAACAAAAGTACAATGCTTATATGATTTTTTTATGAATTTTAAATATAAAATGCGATATTAATATGAAATGTTAAAAATATAGATATTAGATTTTGATTATTTTTTTCTGTTTATTAATCTTATATCGAGATGAAAAATATTGAACTCAAATGAAATAGAAACAAAATTTTTCGACTGATTGATCTGTGAAATCCAAATTGATTCAAATATTAGTGATTTTTTTATACGAAGATAAGCAAGTTTATGTGTAGAAAAACATTCAACTTTTTTAGTCTGAAATCTTATGGGAATGTTTGATTTGCTCTTATGAATTTCAGTAAGTAAGCAGTAAATCAATGATTCTGTTATAAATTTAAATAAAATTTTTATATCATAAAATTATAAATAAAGTGATGTATATGTTAATATTCTGTATGTTAATAAATTTATTCGAAATAAAGTTTTGTTAAATAAGGAATTATATAATATTTCATTGAAATTTATTTGAAATAGTTATTTGTATATAAAAGAATATTAGTGTATTTATTTTTATTAAAAAGCTCCACCATGCAAATGACATTGCAATATTGCCTCGCATCCAGCTGAGTATTCTCTCTCTTTTATCGTCTTATTTTATTTAATTCATTTAATATTTTAATTCATTTAATATAAATTTCATTTAATTCAAACTTAAAATGCTTATAACTCATTAATTAAGCCTTATCAAACATAAATGTATAACTTTTTTCATCGTTTTGATGTCTAGAATCTACTAAAAGTGTTCTACATTTTTATGAACATCTTATATACGAAACAATAACTAACTTTTTAATGATTTCATCATAATATATAAAGATAAGAACATAAATATAAAAAAACAGTTTTTTTAAGATACTACAGATAACCTATTTATTTGAAGCAAAAAATGATATTCAAATTTTTTCTTATAAAAACTGATTATATTTAGAAGAAAAAAAAATCATTACAAAAAAAAAAATTTTGGTTGCGAAATAAACATTGTGTTTTTTAAAAAAAATGCAGGTGATTGTTAATTTATTATAAGAAATATTGCATAATATAATTTTTAAATAAATAATAAATTAATAATAATTTTTTTAATAATAGTATTAAAATAATTATATATTTTCATTTTTATATTTAACATAAACAGGAAATAATAGAGGCATAATTTATTTCATTTAAAAATAAATTAAAAATGTTTTGTTATGCATTTTTTGCAAATGATTTTACAAGAATTCTTTTTTTACGTATTTTCCATAGATATATTTCTTATCATATAAGATTTAGTTGTTTTATTATCTTTGCAAAATCTTTTTTGGCATTTTTTTTGAATGTGAAATATGGATTATATATCATTTGATGTTCTTTGTATGTTTTTTTTTTTTTTTGAAATTCTTAATAATCTGACAAATTTTTCTGCTTGAAATAAAAAGTCTTGATATACTTTGTCTAATTATTTCCTTATAAAGAATCCACGCTTTGATACTAGTCAAATGAAAGATATTAAAAAATTTGGATAAGCTATTTAAGATTTTGATTTTCCATTTAATTAGTTATATCAATGACGAATTTATATTATTGTATTTACGTCATTGTTTCATTCGCTTTATATTCGCTTTATATTATTTTTAATTTTTATATATTTATGCTTCAAATTTATTATAATTTTTTTCCTTAATTATGATCTTATAAATTATTAAAATACAATCATTTGATTTATAATTAATATCATAAATTACCAAAAAACATGCCATATTATTCTTTTATTTTTGCAAATTTTTTTAATTCTCTTTTGTTATTCTGAATAATAATGTCAATTTTTTTTTTTTTAGAAGTTTTATCATTAATGATGCATTTGAAAAAATTTTTTGTAATATTTTTTATACAATAAATAATTCGATAATCTTAAAATAACAAATTCACTAAGCAATATCGATGACAGTCTTGTTTGTTTTTTTTCCAAATATGGAAAATGAATTTATTTATGACGTATTTATTTTCATATCCGCTAGCCAAAACTTGATACCAAATTTTTCAGGTTTATTTGATATGTATCGTTATCATTTTAGTGTTTTGCTCATTTTCACTCTCATTTTTGAAATCTAATAAAAATATTTAGCGCTTTTGTTCTTTATAAACATTAAAATATTTTTTCTCCATCGTCAATATCTGAAATATTAAGTATCAAAGAAATAATCCTCATTTTCAATTTGCTCATCTTCAAATTTAGAATTTTGTCCTTCATATAATCAATATATTTACTTATATAATCAATATGTTTACTTATATTTTTTATTTTTTCCAATAACTTCTTCACTGAACATTTTAACATATTTAGAACAAAATTAATAAAAAGAAATAGAATAAAACAATTATATAATATTTATATAATATATATATTATATAACTATTATATAAATATATAAATATTATATATATACCAATATATTGAATATTATAAAATTTATTCACTCTTTCTAGTATTTGATTGATCTTAATCTGTCTTAATATATTTATGATTTTTAAAATAATACTTAGATTTCGTTATATCTATGTGCATTTCTTTATTATAAAATGTTTATTATGAAGATATTTTTTGAAAAGTTTCGATAAGACATCCTTTATATGTGTTTATGTCTTAATAGATACAGATTTTAAATTATGTTTCAATTGTTTGCAGCGAAACCAAATACATATTGTATTCAGAAATATGTTATAGGTATTTAGATCTTAGTTGAATTTAGAGATAAGATTCTAAGTAATAAACTTTATAAAAAAATATATATTTGTCATGGTAAACAAATCAAAAGATTTTTTCAATAAAAAAAAGTAAAAAATAAAATAACAATTGAAAAATCAGATAATATAAGAATTTATATATAGTTAAATATTATATATAATTAAATAAAGAAAAAAAATAACAATGAATATATAATTTTAAATTAAATTTTAAATCCGATTATTTGATAGCATAATATAATTAGTGTTAACTACATATAAAGCATTAATAAGATCACTACTATACTATGATTGAATGGTATATTCAATAAAACTTATTAAACAGTTAGAATCTATTCAAAATTCTCAAGAATTATTACAATGCTTTTTAAATTAATTCAATTAAAAATTTATTATATACGATTTATTATTAATTTTTTTTATTATTATTATTAATTTGTTATATCGATGAAATATTTCTAGAAAAATATTATTTAGCTTAAAATATGCAATTTCCATAACTTCAACGTTTAACAATCCTGTGTACAAAACCATTTTTTCTAACAGATTAATAAATCAATACGAACAAAATAAATTCTCAAAATTACTTCATTAAAGAATACGCAGATATTACTTCAACAATAATAGTATTTTAATATTACAAATTAATTTTTCATATGTGACATATATAATATATGTAAATTATAGTTTTCCAGCATGAACTCTTAAAACATTATATATCAATTTCCTCGTGATATATGTATATAAACTGTAAAAAAAAAATCAATTCATTCAGAGCTAAAATAAATTTAACAAAAATCGGAATTAAATTTTTAAATTCAATAATTTCAACAATATTCTTATATATTGAATAATTATATATTTTCCTTATATATTTACGGATATATTAAAACATATATTAAAGTAAACATAGCAATAGTTATCATTAAAAAAATCTAAATTAATATACATTATATGTCAAATATATTTAGTATAGAATTCATAGTAATTTTCAAAGCATTTGAATTAATCAATAATCAATAAATCAGAAAATAATCTCAAATATATAAGAACTATATACGGAAATATCATCTAATAAAGGATATACAATTACTATACAATTACTATCATTATTCTCTTTCATCAAAGTATAATAAGTAACGAGAAAATTGATAATCTTAAAAAAGCTATTTTATTATCATTTAATAATAAAATCAATATTTCAAAGATATAAAGAAATTTATTAGATTTAAAATCCTCAAAAAATAACAAAACACTTTTATATTATGTAAAATAATTTAATAAAATTATGTAAAATAACAGAAGAATATTTTAATTTTCCTCAATAGTTTAGTTTTTTACTGTATTGTTGCAGAATAATGATTGTATATTTATAATATTTGTTGATATTTGTTGTTTGAAAATTACTATGTTGTGTTATATTTGATTGAAATTGATATACAAAAAATCAGATAAGTGTGATTTTTTTGCTTTATTGATTTTTTTTGGTTATTCGAACTATAATATATGCGATTTAATTGTGATTATTACTGAATGCATTATGTTATACTTTGCTAATTGTATCGTGTTCTAACAATTGATGATTGAGAAGTTTGTTAAGGACAAATCCAAGAACCTTTATGAAGCGATTAGACAGCCTGGATTTTATTTTCATAGTTTAACAATAATTTATGAGCAAGTATATTTCCCTAATGTTTTCCAGATTCTCAATTTAAACAGAGATATAACAGTGATAACCATTTCATAAATCATACTTGTCTTGCGATGGATCATCGTGAAAGCATACAAGCATAAGCATACAAAGATCCTGAGCCTCACGCGCTACGTGATCCCGTGAGGACTCATCCTTCGAAATCGCCTTTCGCAATTATTGGTCTCTCTTAGCGCGCATTTTCACGAAAGGAGGAAAAATCAAGGCCCAGGATGAGATCAAATCAATTAGAATAGAAATAGAGTACAGATAGATCAAATAAATTCAATAACGATACAGTTCACAGTTAGACTTAGTTAAAATCATTACAATTAGTCGTAAACAATTAAAGTAAATTTGTTCACTCAAAACTCACAATGTAAATTATTATACAGCCGTACGATAGATGAATAGTTCTTCGGATAATAATAATAATAATAAATAATAATAAATAATAAAATTAGTTCAGGGACTATATATTTGTACAATATTCAAAGTCGTTCAATTTAGATTTTAATTAATTAACAGAGAAAGTGACTGTATTTTTATTTTGTATATTATTTGAACTCTGATTTTAATTGAATTTTGTCTTGTGTTTTTTATTATTATTATTAT
Organism: Apis laboriosa; assembly: GCF_014066325.1. Lineage (NCBI taxonomy): Eukaryota > Metazoa > Arthropoda > Insecta > Hymenoptera > Apidae > Apis > Apis laboriosa. The sequence continues at coordinate 584,557 of NW_025222686.1, forward strand.
TAGTGTAATTAGTAGTATTAAATTTTGTGTATTTTTGAACTCTCTTATGACTTTGTCCAAAAAAGAAAATTGTTCGCACATTTAAGTATTTCTATTCTATTTTTGCATTCTTTTGCAATAATATATATGTAAATATATATAATAATATATATGAAAATATATGAAAATAATAATAATATATATGTATCGAGGAAAAGAATGAAAGATCAACAAGCATGAAAGATGAAAAAACATTGCGGAAGATATTAATAAACAATAATTGTTCATTTCTAATAATAAAATATATACATATTTCTTGTACTTTTTCTACATATTTCTTATATATATTTTTTTTTTTTATTTTTATTTTATTTTGTGAAACATATTTATAATAATATTCATGATTATTCCTCAAAGAAACAAACGATGTATATTTTTTCGAGTGACAATTCAAATGATTCATTTGTACAACGATTATGCAAACGAATTATTTTATCCAACGAATATCTTTCAGGAAGCGAAATATTCCATATATCACTCACAATAAGTCACATAAAATCGCCGAATAAAATCTAATATCGATACCAAGGATGAAACTGATACAGATAAAAATGAAAATAGTAATAATATAGACAATAACGCATATAAATTGCAAAATTATATAAATTGCATTAAGTTTAATTCAATTTGAAATCTAAAATTGTTGTATAGGTTGAGAATAATTAAATGCAAGATTTTTACCTTTTTTTTATTCATTACGGAAGAGATTTTTCAAATGACCATTGATGAAACAAACGCATATACTGCAGAAAATTATAAAATTATAAATTAAATAGAAACTCGTTTGATTAAATAAATATATTAAATAAATAACAATCAATAAAAATAAAATGAAACGATTTTTTGATTTTCTAATATGGATGTGAAGTTATCTAAAATTGATTCATATTAATACAAAGATAACACGAACTGTCAATCATTTCCAAAAACAGTTATATTTAAAAACTATTAAATTGCTCTTATGATTTCTATTTTAATAATAATCAAACAGCAGATAAAATAAAAATGATAGACTGTGTAAGATATATAAATAAAATTATAGATATATAAATAAAATTATAGATGAATTAAATTAAAATTTTCGTAAATATTATGAACTAGATAAAGACGTATGTATTAATGACTTCTTAGTACCATTTTTGAAAACGCATAATTTTTCAGCAATTTTTAAAAAGAAACATAGAAGAATTACAATATTTAATTATATTTTGATCTAGTATATACATACAAATTTTAAATATTTTTTGGAAAAAATTAAATATACCACATGTAACGCATATATAATGATGTATAAAGATCATACAATTTACATAGATAATTGGTATATCAATCTCAATTTAACAAAATAATTAATTGCTTTTAATACTTATTCGGAATTGTATTGAAAAGTGAAAATTATTAATAGTAAAGAAATACCTGAAAAAATAAAATCAAAAAAATTAGAACGAAGCGAATTGATTGCTATGTAAAAGAAGAAAAATATTATGGTTTTTAAGTGGAAAAAAAAAAATATTTTAATAGTTTTTACAAAATATTCGGCGGAAATGATGATTATATATAAAAAAAAATTACACGTATGTAATCAATACCAATTATTGATTAAAACGTAGAAAAATATTCTGTAAATTTTTTAAATGATTATATATTCCATATTGTTTAGAAAAATGATTAAGTGATATAAAATTGATATAAAATTGATATATATAAAATTAACTTTCAAATTGTTGTTGAATACATTAATTGCAAATGTATTGTTATATATTGTTATATACTGTTATATAAATAGACAATAAAAAAAAGAATAAAAATATGATTTTAAAATACCATTTGCAATATATTTCATAATATATGATAAAAATGTGAAAGCAACAACACATATAACTATCTAAAGAAAATTATATCATAAAATGCAAAAAATAGAAAAACCAGCATTAATACAAAAATTTTACGAAGTATATTACTAAAAAAAATATAGCAAATTATAGTTCGAAAAATGATAAAAATCGAACAAAAAAATTTTCTACGTACTGAAAATTGTGATGATTAATTTTATTTATACTTAAAATGTTTTAACATAATATATCGTATTTAACTTTTGTAATGAAATATTTATAATGAATATATAATGTTTCATTAAATTCTTTTATTATTAAACAATGTACTTTTTATTTCATAATATTCTAATCAGTTATGATGTTTAAAATTTGAAGTTGATTATGATTATTTTATTTTGATTCTAAACATTTCAGACATTTCGGTTATTATGACATCATCGAGGAAACAATCTTCGATCAAAATGACTAACATGACAAGTCAATGTATTAAAGAATAGATTTTCCTCAAAAATAGTAATATGGTGTAAATTCGTAATATACAATTCTTAATATCTATCAAACAATATTTTATAGAAAAGATATATAGTCGCTAATTGGACACAAGACTAATACAAATTTTTATTGCAAAGAGAAGCTTTTATGTGATGTGAAACCTATAACCTACTAAAGTCTAAAAGTCTGATTTTGATATTGTATAAAAACTTAAACTGAATGTTTTTCGAAGGACTATCTAATTGTTCTCAGATTTTTACATAATTATTTATATTATAAGTTTTTGGCGAATTTAATAGTGATTGATTTCTAATTGTTTTTTATAATGGTTAACTAAATTCTCTAATGTCTGACTATGTTTTAATCCTTTGTATTCTGAATAATTTTTATGACTATCAGCAATTTCGAGCAGCATTTTTACTATGGGCTACTACTCCAGATTATTTATGGCGCCTCCGTGAAATATTAAAAATCTTGTTTCGTCATTAAAAAAACGTGAATACATTTTTAAAAATATGTTTTATTAATACAATATAATTAAAAAAATATAAAAATATAATAAATAAAAATTACTTTTTGAATTTCTTCATTTTATGATATTTTGAAAAAGAATCCCCAAGATGCATTCTTGGCAATGTTACGTTTTTCACCTTTTTTCTATCTATTGGAACAAACAACACAATCTCTTTTTTTTACCTTTGTGCATTTCATGAAGTTTCCCGTTTAATCTGATCTTAGAAGATGATTTCTAAAAGCTCTAGATTTTTCTTGTTGTTTCTTGAAAATTATTGAAAATATTGAATTAAATCAGTTGATCGATTAGTAATTTAACATATTTCAAGTGTGTCAATGATTTTCCGTTTTGTTTTGTTTTTTCAATTTTATATATGATATATTAATTAATTACAGATACCTTCGTGTCCCCAAAAAACAATAGGTAGATGCGTATTGATCACAGCTTGATCCATACCGCCTATGGAATTCGTGTAGCTGGCAATTACATTAGACTTTCTAATATTTACTTTTGTATTCCCTCGAAGAATTCTTTTTGAATTTATCATTCCAGTATCATTCCAAGTATTCAAAAATGACACAATCTTCTTATTTTCCCAGGCTAAGAATATGATTTTTCGTTTTTTACAAACAAAAATTTTTTTATCTGAAAATTTAAGTTTTTTCATAAAGATCGGAATACCTTTCCTGTTAACTTTTATTTAGTATCAGTCAAGTGGCATTTCAATTTCATTGTTCTTTTGTCAAAGATATACTGGTATCTAATATCTATCAGTAAATATACGGTAACCCTGTGCTTCAGAGATTTTATCCAATAACTTTTGATATAAATGCTGCGGAATTCATTTCTGGTAAATCTGGACGAACATCATTTTCTGATATAATATTTCCAATATATAATATATAATATAATATTATATATAATATTATATATAATATTTCTATAATAAGATAGAATAGATATATCCTGTTTCAGAATTCGCCATCGTATAATTTATATTTCTTACATTCCATTTCATTGGCTTAATAGGATTGTAAATGTAATGAAAGAAATTTTTTCTTTAAATTTTATTATGGATTCATACACGAATATTTTTATCAAGAATAAAATGTTCAGAAAATTTTGAATCTAAAAAAATGCTACCTCATATTGTTTTAAAATTTTTGTTTTCCGAATCGAGTCTCTTTTCAATGATACTAATTCAATGATAATAGTATAAGTCTTTCTATTTTTTATTATATAGCATTATTCTTGTTATTAATTAATAAGATTAATATTATTAAATTAGAATGATTTAACATCAGTATACAGATAATATTATTTTAATTATTTCTTTTATTGCTTATATTGTTATTATAATGTAATTAATTATGATAATATTCTCTTATTAATATTGCTTCAGTTTCTTAATCATATTATATCATTATTAATTTTATATCAATATCAATATTTTATTTGTTGCATTATATATGTTTCTTTTATTTATCATTTTTTATAATATTTCATATTTATATTATTTTTTACATTTACATTGATATTATTTGAAAAAATAACCACTAATCATCATCATTATTATATATATATATATATATATATGTATATCGTTTTCATTAAATCCATTATTATTTTAATTATGAATTTGATATATCATTATTTTCTTGATTAATAACGTGCGATTCCATAATCACAATCGCCATTATAATTTTCATTATATTTTCAATATTTTTATTCTTAACTTTATTAACATCATAATACATATCATAATAATGATATATTATCATTTTCATATGTGATCAAATAATATTTTTACAAATAAATATTTAACAGTAGACAACACAAGAATGACGAAGAAGATCAAGGAGATATAAGTAAGTAAAATGATAATACAGAAATCGTTTATATGCAAGTATCTGAAAATGTTTCAAAAACTTACATAATTTATTTAATTTGCCTATTGTCGTTTGTGTGCGATGTAGTTTTTTTTTTGGATTTTATATGAAAAATATGAATAAATGCAGGTGCAAGGGTCTGTCGATTACAATGCAATCAAATAATAATAATAAATAACATATATTATATTGAATAATAGAAAAAATATATATTTTAATATATTTATAATTATTTATAATTAAACATAGAATTTGTGGAAATGCTATATATTTTAGAAACGAACATTAGAAAAGATGAATAAACATTTGTTCATATATGAAACATACAAATATATAAATATTACAATAATATATGTTAAAATGTAATTATAATAATTTTTATTATTTTGAATATATGCATGTATATTTTTATAGTCTATTTGAAACTAAATTATTAAACAAAATTATGTATATTATTAAATACTATATTTATATGTTATAAAAAGTAATGAAATACATTACATATTTCCAATAAATTACTCTGTGTAAATTTAAAAAATATAATATAATAATATAACATGATGGACTCTCGCTACCTATTTTTAAATTTAAATTTATTATATTATTTTTAAATTTATAGAGTATCTATAATTTCATTCATTTATATTGAAAATTTAATTTATATAAATAATTAAAAAATGAAAATAAAACGAATATTATAAATCATTATTTTTTAATACTTAGCAATGTTTAAGATAATTAATCTAGATTTTTTTATATTTTTAAAATTAAAAAATTTTTATATTAATATAATTTATCTTAATAATTTTCAAATAAAAAATGTTTTATTTAATATTTTTTTAATGTTAAATAATAATAAATAGTATAATAAATTCAATAAAAGTATATATTTTTAATACAACACAGAAAACCGATGAAATAGATTTTCTTACAGTCATATCATGTATCTGAGACATCTATCGTATTAAAAATAGTTGATCATAATTCGTCACCGTGAAGTATTTTAAAGTTAAAAGTTAAAACGATCATAAGAAAATTTTTTATAATAAAAAAAAGTTTTTTTATAATAAAAAATAAATGTTTGTTATTTAATTATTTCTTTTAATCATTGCTTAGTGTATAATAATATAGTGTATAAATTCCTTTTCTCAAGAAATCAATAAAATTAATGGGGAATGAAAAAAGTGCCCTTAATGGGCTTAAAATTGATGAACAACCTGTGGAAATAACAGATTTTTGGATACATTATATGGCTTATATGAATGGTCATAATATACAAAATATTTCAGTATTTATCAGTGAACCATCTTTGCATTATAATGCAAATTTTGGAAATCCATCGCTACTGCTACTGCTACTGCTACTGCTACTACTACTGTTTTTTTTTATACGATCAGAGAAAAAAGAAAGAAAAAAAAAGAAAAAATATAATATCACTAATATTAAATTTTTTGTAACAATTTATAACTATATAATTACTTATAATTTATAATTATATAAGGAAAGAAAATAGTGGGAATACGATTAGCGACAAATTTATAAAATAAAAATTGCAATAAAATTAATAAAATTCGAGAAAGAGAATCGATATGAAAAAAAAAGAAAATAGAAATTAAAAAAATAGAATTTAAAAAAATAATATATTCAAAAATAATAATGGATGAACTAATTTAAAAAATTAAAGAAATATATATATATACATACATATATATAAAAATATACATACATATATTTCAAATCAGATCGAAATGTATTAGCAAATTTTTGGTAGTGAAATTATTAAGCGAATATTTTGTTAATGATAAGGACTTCTGATTGTTATTTATTTAATTAATATTTTTATTCAATTTATTTAATATTTTTATTCAAGACTGCATACTGAATTAATTACGTAAATAATCTACTCACTATTGTTGATGGATATTCGCTTTTGCATAATTATATCCGACTATATCTGGCTCGAAGGATCAAACGTTAAAGTTTAAAATGATTTTGAATATTGTAAAAAAATTGAATACTGTTCTTTAAAAGACCATGCTATACTGTTATAGGATTGTATAATTATTTATATTATGAATCTTTAATGATGATTGATTTTTAATTATTTTTTATGATGGCTGATTGACAATTAATTGAAATCTCTAATAGTGATTGTGTTTTAATCAAGTGATTTTTAAATCCTCTAAGGACTGACTAAAATTCTAACTTTTGCGACTTCTAATTAAAATTTGATTGAATTCTTTTTAAAAATTATTGCGAGCGTTGATTCTTTTTCTAGTAATTATTTTGAGTGAAAATGTAATTAAGAAAAAAAAATCAATGTCTGCATAGAAGGATAGTTTCTGAAAATGGATCGCGATGTTATATTGCAATGTATAGAGAGCTGGATTCTTATGATTGTTTTGTCGGTGATCGATCGGAAAGTACTTAACGCAAATATGATTTATGAAGTGACTATTGATATTATGTCTTATCAAATAACTATTATTGAGAGATTAAAATAATAAAATAAACAATTTATATTCGCTTTTAAGAAATTGGAAACTTGAACTATTGAGATTGAAGTTATTGAAAATCTATTAAAATTCAAATTATCATGGCTTTTCATAAGTCAGCCCTGACTTTTATTCTTAACATTATTCACAGTGTAATATTTAATTATTAATTTAATTCCAAAATACACAAAATTAAATGAATTATATAAGAGTTTCAAAATCCTTAAGGAATTCAAGGACATATTCAGATCAAAACAAAATATTAAATGAAAATTCACCAAATTATAAATGTATAAGATGAGATTTAGATAATAATTATTGTTAATGATCAGTTATCGATGCGGTGTTAAAAAAAAAAAAAGAAATAGGATGTTTCGAATTGATTAGTATAACTTATCATTAAACAATTTTAATAATAATTCGTTGAATTAGTTTTAAAATTGATTATCATAGATAGATATAGAAAAATTACAGCATCTCTATCAAAAAAATATTATGAATTATAATGATTTTGAATTATATTCAATGAATCTATTTATATAAAATATATATGATATTTATGATATATTATATCCTTCTTCATATCAAACAAAATCGAATCATATTAGATATTCAATTTAAAAAAATAATAATCACTTTCATTTCGATAAAAAAGCAAAAAAATAAAAAAAATATCAAAAAAATAATTGATTATAATACTATATATATATATATATATATATATATATATATATATATATATATATAACTAATAAAACTATATATATATTATATTATATAATAATATAATATTATATAATATATATATTATAAAATGATATGGTTTCATGAAAGTATATATATGTACTTATATACATATATATAATTATTATTATATTTCTGAATTTATATATAAATTTATAACTATACAATTTTTAAAATATTTTTTCTTAGAATAACTTACTATAATGAATTATTTGTCATAAGTTGTCAGATTAAACTGAATCTATATATTTATAAGTATTATGATATGAGAATGAGATGTTTTTTAACTCTTCCCTATGTTTAGCATGGATATTAGAATCAAAGAATTACAAACTTTTTTTTATCATTAATAGGTCATTTTGTACATTATATTGAGTGTTGAAATAGTAAAAAAATGAGTTTAGAAAAGTGTCTAGCATTCAAAGCAATTTGAAGACTAGTATCATAATTATTATACAAAGTGCTTGTATATCAGTGCGTGTGGATTATAATGAAGAACTTATTTGATGTGTGATATTTTCATTTAAGTAGCTTGATGAACATAGAACATAGACTTTGCAATTATAGTATTCCTAATTGATGAAGTACTATATTCTCCATGTTTCTCTTTGTCAATTGAGTCAATTGCTGTTACAAAATGTAGATCTATTGGTTGTTTCCTATTATTCTATTATTATTATATATTATCTTATATATTATCTTATTATATATTTCGATTTCAATTTTAATGATTTTTGTTTTGTAATTCGGTAGTTGATTCGGAGTATTGAATATGGATTATTCTATCAACAACACAACAAAGCTGTATTTATTAAGAAAAAAAATTATTTAGTTTTTTTATATTGTCTAAGTATATTGTCTATTTTGGTTTATGCCTTTTTTTCGAAAACATTTAATTAAAATAGAAACATCAAATATAACTAAAAAATTATATTCATAATATAACATAACAATTCATCAATTGATTTTCAATTTAATTCATTTTCGATAAATATATATTCGGTATAAAAAAAAATTTAATAATGATAAAATTAATAATGAATAAAGAAAATTATATTCAAAACAAAAATAAGTATCATTATTCAAATCATTTATCATTTACACAATAGTAATTATATTTATAATAAAAGTAGCAGCATGAAACTTTGTACAAAAAGTTTTTTTTGAGAAATCTAAAATTCATCATTATATTTACATGGTCTGATGAGACTAAAATAAATCGCTTCAATTGGATGATTCTGGATTTATTTTGAAGAAGAAGAAAAATAAATAGTTTATCTAAAATTAAACAAAAAATTTAGAGTTAAATCGATTATGTACTAAAAATTGTATATAAGAGAATAGATTTTTTTATAAATTATTAAATTTTTTACGCGTAAGAGTCAATATCAAATCAATATTAATAGCAATAATATCTAAGTATTTTATAAGAAAAAATATAATCTATATCTATAATCAATATAATCTAATGATTATGAAAAGAAATAATATTTCAGCATACAAAGATCAAATGAGCAAAAAATTGATTTATATAACAAAAATTATATATTATTAATCGTAAAAAGATCAATTGTAAAAATGAGATTAAGAAAATTCGAATATGCCAAAAAGATTACGACAGATAATAAAAAACAAAAAAAAAATTAACTAAATATTAATTATATTAATTATATATATACTAGATAAAATCTATAGATAAAAAATTAGATAAAAAAATTATTATCATGTAAAATTATATACATGATAAAATTTATTTATTTCTATTACATATAAATGTACATATTATATACATATATGTAATAAAATTTGAAATAAAGTATTTGATTTTATATGAAATAGTCAATTAATAATTTTAATAATTTTATCAATTATTAAATTTAATAATTTTTTTTTCTTTTGTATTTTATTGTTTAGCATAAAATATAATAGTATCCACTTAGCCTTGTGTATTTATATTTTTACTTGTCTATATATAAGTCTTTTTTTTTTAAAACTTATTGCTAAACTTATTGCTATCTAAATCTAATTTTGAAAAAATAAATTAAAGTTAATTTTAGTTAAATATAGATGTCTTCTTTTATAATAATAAATGCTTATCTTAATGCTATATTTTACAATAATATAATATCTTTATAAATTCATCAAAAAAAGTTAAATGTTATAAAATATTTTTTTTTAAAGTGGGATAATTTTATTTGTAATAATAAATAATTAAAAAACAATTTTTTAATCATATTAATTATTAATTATTACAAATCCGTAAAAGAAATGCGATTCTGGAATAAAAGACAAACATTTATTTTCATACGTATTTTTGTTTCTAGCTATTTTTCAATGTGGGCATACATATTAATTCAATTGTGAAACAGAGAAAGACAATAAGGTCTACTGAAATCATAAGATGTAAGTTCTCATATGATTCATAATTAAAAATAATTACGTTTTATTTGTATAATACATTACAATTCACAATTATGAATATTCAAGAAAAAATTTATTTGTGCTATATATCAGGAGACTAGCATAAGAGCATCAATGATAGGGATAAGCGGTTCTAACGAAAGAATTCTTTTCAGCAATGTATCGTTTTTTTCAGCAATGAACACTACATATGGTTGAAAGAATATATTACACTTGAAGAAAATTTGAAAGAGAAGCCCAAAATATTACAGAAATAAAAAAGACAGATTTCTGCAAACTTATCGCAAATATAAACAAAAAGGAAAAATCTGAAACAAATTTAAATTATTACAAAATAGCATCCAATCATAAATTCAATAATAATAACGCTACGAATGCCAAAGTATAAAATATCAAAAATTAAAAAAATAAATTTTGCTAAGAACAATAATAAAACAATAAAACAATATGATATCATTGAAATAGATTAGGATAAAAGCTTATAATCTGTATAGAATATAAAAGATGTCAAAATTCATGCAAAAAGCAATTTTGGTAGAAAACACAAATTTATAATTAAAAATTATAAATTTTTTATTAAATTTCATAAATATACAATATAAAATTATGTATGAAATAGCATATCGGATAAATGGCCTCCACGACTTTAGTCTGATGATACCTTCAGCCTAAAATCAGTGACACGTTGTGGATGCATTTGTTTCTCAATAATCACTCATGGATTTTCTGAATTCCAAATGCGACAATTTTGTCGATTAGCCAATCCATCAAGATGAAAATGAGCCTTATCGTTAAAGATTTTGTTCGAAAAACCTTCATAATTTTTAATAAAATATCAACAATGAAAACATGTTGTTCTTTCATATAGCGCTCTATTTGTAATAATTCTGAACTGTCAGTTGTCACGCTGTTTTTTTTGTTGGCAACACTTTAGCGCATAAATGGCGCAAAATTCAAATCTTGCGTGAATTTTGGGACATTCTTTATTAAATAAAAAATCTAAGATTTAAGGTTATATATTCACCAAGAGAAAATATTCAATGAATTCTGCAATTGATTCTTTTAATATATCAATTTATTTTTTTATATATTTAAATTTTTATAAATTTAAGATTCAATATAATTATTATTAATATTATCAATATTAATTAATATTAATAAATATTATTTCATTATCCGAGACTTTGTCTTTCTGCAATGATTTTTCATTTGAGATTATTTATCAAATGAATGATCGCAGAAATTTTTTTAATAATTAAGATATAAAATCAACTGGATTGTTTGAACTATATTTTTTATTTCGATTTGAATTTCTCGATCGAACAAATGTCTCCTGTGTTAAAATTTTCAATTAATGAAGAATAATAAGTTTAATATATGAAATCGACTAAATTTATAACGCTTATTGGATCATAAATATATTAACAATAATATAATTTTTTAACTATAGAATGATTATGATTTTATATTACTTTGGATCGTGCTATCAAATTAAATTGATTTGATCAAATGCATCGATGAAGCGAAAATAAAAAAAGCATATTTCATATGCTTTCTCATTAGGATCGCAGAAACCGTATAATCCAATTTTTATTGCTAATTCAATTATGATATTCTGTTGAAAAATAAATGGAAATATAAATAGTATATTGATCCACACATAATAAAAATTTGTAGATAACGATTTGTGTCAGTTGATTTTTATAATTCATATTTTTTGAAACATCTTTGCGAATATAATCAGAAATGTAGAGTCATAAATTTTTGCAATTTCGAAATTTAAGGTTTTTCTTGTAATATATGAAATGGAAACTATTGTTTTTATTGTGTAAAGAACAGAGTTCGTTAAATTCCACAATATTCCAAAAGTTTTTAGAATAGTAGATTTAATAAATTTACTGAAATACTACTATTGATACTTTGTCTTAACAATTAACTTAAACAGAAAACTTTTAGCTTTCTCTTATTAGACTCCCATTGCTAAATATTCAGGCCAGCTAATTTAAAAAGTTGCATTAATTCTTTCTATAATACTGTTTTTATTGAAGCTTTACATAATATTAATTATTTTTATAGAAGTTGTGCAGAAGAATGTGGAAAAATTGGTATTTCTCATTTATCAATTTATATAAAGCAATGAATAATAAAGATAAAGTATTGTTAATAACCAAATATAATAGTATTTAATATTTTAACGATAAGTTTTTATTTCGCATAATATATCTATTGTGTTATATTATGCGATTTTCCGAATAAACCAAAAATTATCTATATTTTTTCGATGTCGTCTATAAAAACATGTTCGAAATTGGAAAAAAATGTACAAAAGATTTTCTTGTTTTTTTTTTTTTTTCCTTATAGAAGGTCGTTTGAAGATATTTTCGAAATATTTTATGCAAAAAAAAAAAATTATATTATCTGTTGAAAATTAATTTTTTTATCTGACTCATATTGATTATTCCATGATAAATAATAGTTATCGTGACAGAAAAATATGTCCAAGATCGAAATATTCCAGCATTAATATCTTTAATATTTCTGGCACAGATTTTCAACTGCACTATAATTTTATTGAAACACAAATGAATGGAATGTTGATTCGTTTAATTAATTTTTCAATTATGAAATTAATTGTTGCGTTTGTATTTAATAATGCTCTACAATTTATTGTTGTTAATTTGGCCAGATCGTTGTTTAATAAATTAGTAACAAATATATTTTTTTATTCTCTTGTTGATCGGAACCACTAAATATGATTATTGATGATTGCAAATACATTATTCTAATTGAGATTTTTCGATTCGAAATAAGCTTGATCAAAGATTTTATTCTATCTTATGCAAATATGATGTTTTCCTATATATTAACTGTATTTCTATATAATTAAAATATAATCAAGATAATTAAAATGCTATCAAGGCATTATTTGCATAAATTATAGAATAAAAAAAATAAACATTAATGCTTTTTCGATATATTGCATTATGATTGCATGTACATAGTTAAAAAGATGGATTAATTGCGCTTATCGAAAAATCCGTGTATTTTATGAATTGTAGATTATTATATCTATTAATTTTTGAGCTCAAAAGACACGAGTTGCGTTATTATATTTCTTAATAAGTATATTTTTTTAATTATTTTTGTATTTTGTATATAACTATTAATTTTCACAAAAACTTTTTTAATAAATTTGCTTACCGGATACTTTAATCTTATATATTTTTTATATATTTCTTCAATTTATTAATATTTGAATTGATATCATATTTTTAAAATTCATGATACTATCGAAATATCTTGCTATTTTTGTTATTAAAAACTCTTTTTAATATTTAATTTATTCTATTAAAAAAAATAATAAATCTGCAAGAGAACATCTTAATAAAAAATAATAAATAAATTTCTAATTTTTCTAAAAAGATAGATGAACAATCATCTACTAATTTCAGTATTTATAAAAATATTCTAAAATTATTATCCTCTGTTGAAGTTTAAACTGAACGATTTTGAATATTATATAATATACAAATATATAATATATTACATAAATGTGATGCTTGAATTGATGCTATTACTCAAAGGATTATCTACTGTTGTAGGATTGTATTATCATTTATGTTATGAGTTTTGAATGAATGAATGATGGTTTAATTATTTGCGACTAATTGACGATTGTAATGTAACTTCTAACTGTACTTTGATACGAATTATATCATCTATATTCTATTTCTATTTTAACTAATGTGATTTAAAAAACTATTGTGGCCTTTGATTTTTCCTCCAAATTACTTTTCATGAAAATGCAAGAGGGACTAATAAGAGAGAATTAGAGGGATTAATAATTGAAAAGCATTGGAAGACAATTGGGTTTCAAAGGATAGGAATTCTTCGCGGAGTTGCATTGCAACACATAGAGATCAGAATTTTTGCACTCACTTTCACAATGATCCGTCGCAAGACATGCAAGTGTGACTTGTGAGATCATTATCTCTATTTAAATTGATCTGGAAAGCGTTAGGGAATTGTACCTGCTCATAAATTACTATTAGACTTGAAATTGAAAATACTTGAGCTATTGAAAATAAAATCCAGGCTACCTGACCGCTTCACAAAGTTTGTCCTTAATATCCAATACCAAAAGAAAATGAAAATCTTAATTTTAAAATTTTAATTATTTATATATTAATTAAATAAGAAAAATAAAAGAAAGAATATAAGAAAAAATAGTCCAGTATTAGTACTACTTTTTAATTTATATACTTCAAGTTTTATATTAATTTAAAATAATTATTATGGTATATAATATTAATTATTTTGTTGTTTTATTTTGATGTTTAATATTATTAATTTATAAATAAAATAGAAAAAATAAAATATTCTTTCCTATTTTTTATTTTTTCTTTCTTTTTATTTATTTATATAAGAAATAAAAAATTAAGTATCTGGTATTAAGAAAATTTTCTTATATACAAATTAATGTTGTTAATTATAATCAATGATATTACAAAAATGTCTCTCTCCGAGACTAATGTACTCGATTCATTCATTGATTCATTCAAATTTTTGCAAAGAATGCGAATGGTATCCTTTACAAATAAAATATAACATGAAATTGTTGAAAATGCGTAATATTGATTTATATGTTGAAAAATTTTGAGTAAGATGTATAACGATCGATTTTTTGTTGATCTGATTTGCCGGATTTGTAAATCTTTTCAAATTTTGTTGATCTGTAAATCCTTTAAAAAAATGCTGTAAGAACACAATAGTTCTCCTCTAAAAATTTCAAAAAATATTCATACAATAACTTTTATTTTTCAAGGTTAACTCTCATTGCTATGTCGACAATCATCTTTATTTGTCTCAAGTCACAAATATTCCATGATAAAACCGAAATTCCAAATTTCCAAATTTCACAATATATAAAGATGCTAAGTATAATATTACTAAATTTCTTAAAATTTCGAGTCTTTGATTAGCTTGGAGATTTTTTTGTTAATATTTATATTTTACGTAAGATTTGTCGAAGAATCGAATTTTTTTTTTAAATTTCTAGGACGTCGATCTAAGTTAAATTGATAATATGAATAATTTGATGCAGCAGATTAATGTTAATTTAAAATATTAGAATTTTTATACAAGAATTAAATTTTCTTTTGGATTAGTCACGAAAAGAAATCATAATATTTATTTTTGATGAAAATGAAAATGCATTTTCGAAAGCTTGATGGCCATCGTGACTGAGTGATAAACATGGATGACACCAATAAATTGCGCGTATCTTTAAATGTTGATTTTTCGAGTCTGTTAAGTCATTATATATCACAACATAATGTACGTTTTGTATCTTGTATTGTCATATCTTCTAAATTTCTTGAATTTCATTTCAAACTGAATATCATCGCTTTCAAATTTCAAATGGATTGATCTATTTGATAATATTATTAAATGTTTTTGTCGTAGACAGCTAAAATTGATATGAAAAGTGAATTAAAAATAAAAGGGATTGATTGGTTGATTATAAAAACTACGAGATGTTATTTATATTATTATTTACATTAAACTATTTTAATGACTTTGATCTCTTTGATTAATTTTGATATATTATTAAAGATATTCTTTCGAATAACTTTCAAAAGATTTTAAAATTTTAGACTTAAAAAATTATTAATTATTAAAATTAAAATATTTTCCAAAAATATCTTAGTATCGATTGACTGAAATAAGATTAAGTTAGATTTAGATTAAATTAGATTAACTTATTTATGAAACAATATGATGTCACTGTATATTTTGATCTTTTGTAATGTTGCATCATTTCTAACCATTGATATGATATGTACATTTATAATTTAGGTCTAAATTAAAAACAATATAGCTAAGATTATTATATATATTTGTATTAAACAATACAAATATTAATCCGAATATTTTTTTTTTCTTAATATATAAACACTTGTATGATGTATAAGTGTATAATTATTAAAAATTCATGTAGAAAATGTTCGATTTTTAATAATTAATAATTTTTTAATAAATGACAAACGAAAAAGCTAAAATCTTTTGATATTACTCGGAAAAATGTCTCGGAATAATAAATCAAAATCATCAGAATAGCTTCCTCTAATATAAATTATTTACTATCTACCCCATTATTTTCTTAGATAATTCATCATGTGAGTATTATATAAATATAATTCCTTGGAAATGAGTGAAGCTTGAAGATGATTTGTTAAATATTTATGGAATAAATATGGATTATGTCGATTCGATATAAGAACGTTTGTTACTTATTATATTAAGGACAAATCTAAAATTTGTGAAATGATCAAACAACTTGGATTTTATTTTCAGTTCGAGTATAACGTATAACGTAATAATATATTCGTAAATAATTTACGAATGGGTACAATTTTCTAAACGCTTTTCAAATCCTTACTAGCAATCAAAACAGAAATATAATAGCAGTGACTAGTTCACAAGTTATACTTGTACGTTTAGTACTTTGCGATAAATCATAATCGAAGCGATCGCGATTGACCTCCTGCATTGCGATGAGGGACCCCCTTCGAAACCGCTCTCCAACGCGACAAATCCTCTGTATTTTCACGGAAAATAATAATTGGAGGAAAAGCCAAGGCCCGCAACAGTCTTCTAGATTAGATCAGTTAGAATAAAATAGAGTTTAGATCAGATAGAATTTAGCAACGATATAGTTCACATCAGAGAATCATTACAGTAAGTCATTAATCAGCTACAAACATAAAATATTAAAGTATTAAACCATTATTTATTCACTTAAATCTGATAATATAAATGATTATATTATTCTCAGTACAGACAGTAAGTGGCTCTTCGAATAATTATAATAATATCAGTTGAGATGCATTTTATGACTAATATTTAGTCATTCAATTCAGTTTTAACACATTGTTTCATTAAATATTTGAATATCTTTATAAATTACTCAACTTGATTGAGTAACTTTGAGAAAAAGCAGAAAGATTCAAATGTTTTAACGTGATTGTGGCAAGAATGCTTCACATTTAATATGTATAAATAGCAAAAGTAATTAATTGATTTGTATTGATGAACAAACTCTGATTTTAATTAATATTTCACTAATTATATATATTAAAATATATAAAATTATATTAAAATATATAATTATGCGTATTTGTGGATTGTGAGTATTTTAAAAATGTAAAATTAAATGTTTAATGACAAAAATTTGACAGAAGAATATGAAAATACAAATTGTAAATAAATTGTGTTGTAATTAATTGTAAATAAATTGTGTTTTAATTAATAAAGATATATTTTTCGAATTCATGGTAATATATGAAAAATGGACAAAAAAAAAAACAAATGAATAAAAATGTTTAAAAATGAGAAAAAAATTCCAGAAAAATTGACCTTGAACATTGCATCATGTTTTATTCATTATGAAGATAAAGTCTCAAAAAAATTATAGCTACTCGTTTACTTAAACAATTATCATTTAATTACATTTTTAAAAGTTCTTCACATTTTGAAGTTGAATATGGATTAATTATCATGTAAATTTTCATTCGTTTCAAAATTCTAGTGTAATGGGAGCAAAAAGAGAATTCTCTCTTTTGTTCACCATTTTGCTTATTGACGTTTGCGATAGTGTTGATGGTAGATTCAAATTTATTAGATGCATGTATATATGTATTGAATTGATCTTTCGATTAAGATGGATTTGTATTGAATGCTAGTGCTTGCATCCGATGATGTATTTTCTTAACAATAAATGCATTATATTACAAATATGATATGTTTGTCTATATAAGATTTGGATCTCTTACAATATTATAGTAGATATTCGATCATAATATATAATTATACAAAGAAATCTATCTATTTATCGTATTGTTAACAATTAAAGTATGGCAATAAACTTTTAATTAAATCTAATTTAGATTAAATTTTTTTCTTAATTTTTGATAAATTTGTGAAAATAATCCTTAGAAATCTCTTTCAACGGTTAGGAAGATTCCCAATGGAATATAATAATAGCTAATAAAATCGCGGTCAGTCTCCTTACTTGTGATAAATAAAAAAATTCCTCGAACAAAGTCGATGATCAATATTGCATAAAGATCCGATAAATATTAATTAGAAACTAATAGACTTATCTAAATTTTCTTAATCGCAGGATGATGCTGGTCGCCATTGAATTAGCCGTATTTGAAATATGTCATCTTTAGGCTTAGGATTATGTTATATTCCTACTAGATTAGAATATTTTAAAATATATATACATACTTAAATATCATTTAAGTATTTCTTTAAAGGTAACGGTAATTTTAAGCAGTATCATTCTAACTCTTTGTCTAGCTTTAAGTTCAGCTTTAAATAATCGATAATGCGAAAAAGTTTCCATGCGAAAAAATTTCTTCTTCTTTTCCTATGTCGCATGCCATAAATTTCGCGAACTTTTATGTCTATGAACAACTGTGTAATATGATTTCATTTGTGGATATGTATATGTAAAATAATCAATTAATCAAATCTTTTTTTCTAGAAGTTTTTTCCAACTCTTATGAAATTGTTTTATTGTTTCTTGTATTACTCTGTTCTATATAGAAATTATATCAAATATATATATATATATATATATATATAAATACAAAAATATTTGTCATGTGCAATTGAGATATTTGAAAATTATATGTTAACACGGAAAATATATCGAAAGTGTTGATACATTATAATACATGATAAAATGAATATCTGAAATATATAAAATATCAAAATATTTGACTTTAATTTTTATTTAATTTTTTTTTTTGAATTAAACTTTCACTTTAGAGATGAAAAATTTATTTTATTTAAATTCCATAAGTGTTTATAGAAAGACCGATCAATCTCATATACATTTTTGTAAAGAAGAAGGTAATTGTAACTATTCATATCTATATTATTGATAATTGTTCATATCTATTACTCACTGTTATCGCACATAACAGTTCATCCGATAACGAAAGCAAAGTCTGCATCTTTAACATAAAAAGTTCAGACACTAAAAAATGATTAATGATTATGCTACCACAATAAATTTTTATTGCTAAATATTTCGAAAATTGCAACAAAATTGATCTTTTCTTGAAAATGCTTTTCACAAATGAAAAAATTTTTAAAGTAAGCAAAATATTAGAATATAATATTTTTAAAATCTTCATCCTATGATACAACGCTTTAATCAAGGATGTTTCAATTCAAATGTAGACATATGTAGGTATTTTGACCAAAAAAATTATTCGTCTAATTTATTTATTTAATATTTATAAAATAGAATATCTTCATTTTTTGCGTTCATGTTTATTAAATTGTAATAAATTATTTTGCGGAAAAGACGACGATACATATATTTTATTCATGATGATGCATCATCACATTTCTATTAAACTATTTTGAAATCTTTTGAATTCATATTTCGGAGGATTGGAAGAAAATCTATCATATTTATAAGATTTAATTTAAATTCTAAATTTTTTTCTTTGACACGATTAAAAATATACATAATCATATCGAATATAAATATACATAATCGTATCGAATATAAATATACATAAATCGGATCAATAAATAAGAAATACTAACTAAAATAATTTTATTTTTTGGATTTTTAGATGAACAAGGTATATAAGATAAAAATTTTAAATTCAAATATGAAAATATTTTGAACAAAATTCATTTAATTAATGACAAAATTTCAATATAATTTTTCAAAAAAACGTGGTCTGTAACCCATAATTTTTTTGGAACATCTTTATTTTTACAATAAAAAAAAATTTGATCTTGAAATTTGATCGAAATCAATTTTGCGGAAATTTTTTTTACAAATCTTTCTCGGATCCAAAAAAGTAAAATAATGTAATAATTAAAACATAATATTTTATATATATTCTCTATAAAGAAATGTAATATTTGAACATAATACATCTTAAAATCTCCTGAGTTATTTTATAAATTTCAGAAACTTTTATGTATTTTTTTTCGTAAGATTTAATTACATTTTGTAGATTTTTTTCAACCAATTTTATTTTATTTTTTTTATTTATTTATATTTATATATCATTATAAAAAAGAATATATACTACTATATTCTTATATATATATATATACTACTATTCTATATTCTACTACTATATACTATTTATAAATTAATAATTTATACACATTAATATTATGTAATTTAATTACATTTAACTAGATAATATTATATATTATTTAGATAATTAGATAGAATAGAATAGTTTAATATAGATAGATTTAATTATATATATTAATATTATACTCTACAATTCATAGTTCATGTGTTTATTCTATTTTACTGTGTCCATCTCATACAAAACTATTTTTGTTGACAAATATAAATTTTTAAATAAAAAGAGAAAGTTATATAAAATAAAATAAAAATGTTAAATTTCATAAAAATATTTTTAATATTTCAAACTATAATTATTTATTAATTATAAATATTATAATTGTAAATTATTTCTTTTTTTTATAGTTAAAAACTCATCAAAATTGAGTTTTATATCTATAAAAAATTTATTTTAAATAATATTTTTTATTTATTATAATCGATTTTTTTTTTAATTTCATTTATTCGTTCTTTCAAAACGAAATATTTAAAAAATATTCAAAAAACATGATATTTAAAAAATTTTTAATCTATATCTATATCGCTATTTTTCTATTATATATTTTTATATATGTATAAAATGAGAATTACAAATTATTTAATTTATATAAATAAATTCATTAATATTTTTTATTGATTTGTTTTTCATTTTTAATGTAATAAATTGCTTTAATATTATTAATAGATAAACATGAGAAGCATTGTATTTGATTATATATCATCATATGCAATTTTGAAAAAGTTCATTTTTTTGGAGTGTCAAAGAAAATTATGAAGTATTCAATAAAAAATGATAAAAATGATATTCAACATAAAAATATTGAAATTTCTACTAAACGCATTATCGAACAAAACAAAATGATGAGAATTTATTTTCTCTTTTATTTAACAAATATAATTATTACAAATTATATATAGACAAAGGCTCTTTTAAATGTTCATAGGCTCTTTTAAATCAAATAACTTTTTTAAAATTAAACCAAACGATTTGAATTTTTTTGATATGTTAAATAATTTATTTTATAATGTAAAATATGTAAAAAAATTTTTTAAATTATTAATCGGATTATGAAGAAAAAAAAAAATTATGATTTTTAACTCTTTTATTTGACTCTGTAATGATTTAAAATAAAATTTCATCAAAATCAATTGTTATGAGCTATAAACGACCAATAATATTTAAATTTACGATTTTTTTACGATTCTCAGCCTATAATTATAATAAATTTAAAAAATTTTATATTTTTCGATATTTGTAATTTTTTTATATCAATCAATTTTGATAAAATTTTGTGCATATATGTATAACTTATTTAGATCTATAAAATATTTTTTAAATTTTTATTATAAATTTAGATAAAAAAAATACTAAAAATCATGATTTTTATTTTTTTTCATAGCAATTTTTTAAAATTTTAACCAGCAATTTTAAATTTTTTTAAAAATTTTTTTATCGAAAAAATTAAAAAAAGAAACTTAAGAATTTTAATTAAGAATTTTAATTTTTTAAAATTAAAATTGAATGATCATATTATTGAAATATATTGTTTAATAATTGAAATATTTATAATATGATGTATTTGAATAGGAATTAAATCAAGACTATACTTATGGTCCATCTAATTATATATATATAATTGAATATTATATAATTATATTATAAATATTTATCAACAATTATTAAAATTTATAAAATATAATTGTTGCATTTATTACAAATAAGTTTAATTCAAAATCAATTATAGGAGACATATTTTATACATTTTTTATATATCTAAATATCTATATAATTTGGGAAAAATTTAGAAGACAGAAAATTTAGATATATTAAATATAATAATCAACTGAATATTGTAGAACTAATCATAAGTAATATAATTAAATCAAATTTATTAACTATTCTAAATTCAGTACATAAGGAAGATATAATTGCACGCACTATTTATAATATATATTATTAATTTTTTACTATCAGATGTCAAAATATTATTGTCATTTAAATAAAAAAAATCAATTGAAAAAAGATAAAAATAAAAATATATAATATATTTATAAACTAAAAACTATAAATATTTAATATATTTGATTATAAATTTTATATATGCATTATTATCTAATTTATTATAAAATAATTGCATTAAAAATATTATTTGTTACAAAAATTTTGTATTTTGTTATTTGTATTGTGTTGCTATATATTTGTTTATATATTAATATTGCTATATTTTTCTTTTAATGTATTTTTTCTCATAATTTCTTATTTGTATCTCTCAAATTCAGTAATAAATGAAATAATTTTAAACTGCTGCTTTAGTATTAGTTCTTAACAAAAAATTTTGATATTTTACATTATTTTTCACATACATATTTATTTATTTATTCAATAAATATAAGATATAAGAATTAAGCTTTAAGTGCAATAAAAAAAATCAAGATTTTCAGTTTATAAAAAGAGGAAAAATATTGAATTATTATTATTAATTTTAATTTATATATTTAATTGATGTATTTGTCTAATTATAATGAAAATAATAAAAGAAAAGAGATATAATATATTATGATATTATTATGATATATTAATATATAATATATATTATGTGGATCAATTAGAAAAACAAAAAAAAAATATGCAATATATCTGCAAGATCAAATTTGACTTATCACTTCTAAATGCAGATATTCGTAATAATTCTTCTCATTGGATGAATTGCAAATATGAATATGATATTCTAATATGTTTTAAATCATTAATTTTACATATGAATAACTTTTAAATCAATCTAAAAAATTCTAATTTTTTAATTTCTGAATTTAAAATTAGTATTTTTGGATTTTACTATTAAAAAGTTATTAATAATTTTTGACACTCCAAAATAATCTTAATTTTTTTATATATTTTTTATATATTTTAAAATATTAAATTTATATATATATAAAACTTATATAATAATATATATAAGTTTATATATATATATATATAATTGTAAAATACTAAAACTGCATAACAGACAATAATTGTCTGGATCAATAGAACTAATATATAATATATATTTATATTTAAATGTTGCATGTATAATATATTAATCTATGTGTTTTTTATTTGCAGAATAAATTCATTATTAAGCATAAGATTTCTAACTTCAAGATGGGTATTGTACAATGATTATATTTTTCTTCATATGTATGGTATACATAAATTACTATTTATCTTCTTACAATATTATTATTATTATTACGATATATCTCATCAATACTAATGTATTTTATTTGATTTTTTTTTTTGTTTTTTATAATTCATCAATTCATGGTAAAGCAAAAAAAGTGAAATAAGATATTATATACAAATATATATAATTCTTCCTGAATAAAATGGCTACATAAAAAATCAAGGAATAAGAATAATACATAAAATACAAGAAATAATTAAAAAAAATAAAACAAACAATTTGTAATCAAGTCAAATCTAATTTTAATTTGTTATCTTGTATATTATAAATATAAATATTTTATATATTTCTAAAAAATATTTTTAAAATAAAATATGAAATATTAATTAAAATATTTAATGAATTGGTTTGATAATTTTGTATTTTATAATCAAATTGTATGTTGAATATTATTTTTATTTATTATAATATTTATATATTATTTACATATATATAATTATTAAAAATAATATATATATTTAAATCAATTAGAAAATCAAATAGAAAAACAAATTATTCTATTTTCATTATTTTCATTTTATTTCTTATTTCATGATGCCAATTGAACTTCCGCTATTAATAAATACAATGTTGGCAACCATGACTTATAGATAATTAAAATTAGATGTGATTGCTGTGATACAATTTTGAATTTTCTTAAATTTTTATCATATGATTTCATTTATTCCAGTGATTTAATTATTAAATTAATAATCATCAATATAATTCAATATAATTTCAAATTCGTATTAAAAACTTTAAAATTAAAAAAATAAAAAAACTTAAATGATCAGTTCAATCAACTATTTCATTTATTTATTATGAAATTTATATTTCATAAATTAAGAATTATATATTTTTAAAAAATTACAATATATTTGTAATGCATATTAACATTGTAATAACAAACAATATTGATGTATTCAAAAAATAAATTTTAAATAAATTTTAAGAAAATAAATAAGTAATTTTAGTTAAGTTACTTTAAAATACAAGAAATATAATAAAAAAATTATATATGTATATTTATTTAATATATATATATATATTTTTTTTTAATTTTTTACTTCTTGAGAATCTTCAGTCTCCCAATCGCTTAAATTTTCTTCCCATCCATTATTTTCTTCAACTAATTCGTTTAATACTGTCACATCAAATACACTTTTTATTATTTGTGGTTGTTGTACATGCAAAATTTGTGTTTTTTTTATCACAGGCTCCATATCTGTGAAATAATTATATTCTTCTTTAATGGAATCAATTAATTTTGAATTTTTAATATCAAGTTCTGAAATATCGGATAAAATAGACGACTTTTTTGTTAATTTTAATTCAGTAGTTTTATTTTTGTTTAATACTACATCTGTAGTAATTTTCAATGTTGAATTAGGAATTGAAATGTCATTGGATTTTGATTGGAATTGAGATATTTTGTTGGAAGGCTGTAAAATTTTAAGAATGTTTCCTGTTTCTTGTACATCCCAATCAGACCATGTGTATTCTTCTTCGATAATTGAAGATGTAATCTCTTTTTTATCTTCACCACCATCTGGAGATGGTCTTTCAGGTAAATCAATTATTTTTTGAATACTCATAGGAATAGTAAGTTGAGCAATATTTATGTTATTGTCAATTTCGTTGTTATCTTTTAATTTATTTGGTCGTCCATCTGTAAATAACTTTCCTCTTTTTCCGCCAATTACAGTTGCAGCACCTAGGATGGGAACTATATCGGCTAATGCTTTTAATGTTGCAGATACAAGATGATCATTTGTATCTTTAATTCCAACAAGTAATTCAGGAAGTATTTGAGACTTTAATTCATCATCTTGAAATGTGTAAACAAATGAATTAAAATGTGATAAAAGCACTAAACGTATTGATACATCTCGTATACAAAACATCTGCAACAATTTGGGTACCAAGTAGACTTTAAATGTAGAAATTGAAAATAAGTTACTACTTGTCTTGTCATTTTCATCTATAAATAAAATACATGGAATCTTTCGAATTATATTAAGTATAATATATTATTATTTAGTTTTACCTTTTGGTTTTAAAATAAATGGTAAAAGCTGTTCTTGAGCTGTTATGTCTAATAAAACCATTCTTGAAAGCAATAAACGACCTAATTGTTCTGCAATAATATTTTCAGGAAATATCTTCAATTTTTTTATTAAGGTTCTATAATATAATTAAAAATTAATTCAAATATTTTATTTAATTAATATAATAATAATTTATTTAATTAATAACTTAATATTTTATTAATTTTATGGAATCAATAATAATTTGTTTATATTTTTATAAAAAATATTTACCTAAAAAATATTTCTTTTTCTTGACTATTTTTTAAAGGTAATTCATCTAAAAATGCATATATTTTCATGAAATCATGGGTGAAAAATGGATGTTGAAGTATATGAGATAATTCAGTTCGTAAAGAAGGATCTGGATTTTGCAGATTTTCTTTGCAAAATTGTTTAAATTCTAAAAGACTGGGTACATCGGCTAAAATAGAATAAAACATTTCCTATTTATAACTATTCTAGATAAATTATAATTTAAATTATTCGTATATCATTTACCTGGATCCTTTAATTTTAATGTATCTTCTGCTAAAACTCCAAATGCATATACATCAATTGTTCTAAAATTTTTTGAAATGAAAATTGTATCTTCATTAGAAGATATTGCTTTTTCATATCTATACTTTCTTATTCTTTGCAAATAAAAAGAAGTTAAATCTTTAAATTTACATAAACATTCTAATCCACCAAGTTTCCAACATCCTTCTAGTGTAACATAAATGGAACTTTCACAAAGATTATTGTGAGACATATATGCTTTCTCATGAAGAAAAACTAATGCACGTAAAATACTATATAGGCCCATGCATATTTGCAATGTACTTTGATTTTCTATTGATTGAATTAAAGGTTTAACTTGTTCAGTAGCTAGAAAAAATTTACCACCTTTCGACCATGAAGAAACATACTTCAATATACAAGGATGTCTATATAACATTAAATTCTGAAACATATGTCTATTATTGTTGTAAACAATTATTTATTTAATTAAAATAATATCATTAAAAAAACTAAAAAATGAATGTATATAATATTTATATGTATAAAATTCTATATATGCAAAGTAATTAATATATTAACGTTAACCTTTGCAGCTTTTTCTAAAGGCGATGGATTTCCAAAATTTGCATTATAATGCAAAGATGGTTCACTGATAAATACTGAAATATTTTGTATATTATGACCATTCATATAAGCCATATAATGTATCCAAAAATCTGTTATTTCCACAGGTTGTTCATTAATTTTAAGCCCATTAAGGGCACTTTTTTCATTCCCCATTAATTTTGTTGATTTCTTGAGAAAAGGAATTTATACACTATATTATTATACACTAAGCAATGATTAAAAGAAATAATTAAATAACAAACATTTATTTTTTATTATAAAAAAACTTTTTTTTATTATAAAAAATTTTCTTATGATCGTTTTAACTTTTAACTTTAAAATACTTCACGGTGACGAATTATGATCAACTATTTTTAATACGATAGATGTCTCAGATACATGATATGACTGTAAGAAAATCTATTTCATCGGTTTTCTGTGTTGTATTAAAAATATATACTTTTATTGAATTTATTATACTATTTATTATTATTTAACATTAAAAAAATATTAAATAAAACATTTTTTATTTGAAAATTATTAAGATAAATTATATTAATATAAAAATTTTTTAATTTTAAAAATATAAAAAAATCTAGATTAATTATCTTAAACATTGCTAAGTATTAAAAAATAATGATTTATAATATTCATTTTATTTTCATTTTTTAATTATTTATATAAATTAAATTTTCAATATAAATGAATGAAATTATAGATACTCTATAAATTTAAAAATAATATAATAAATTTAAATTTAAAAATAGGTAGCGAGAGTCCATCATGTTATATTATTATATTATATTTTTTAAATTTACACAGAGTAATTTATTGGAAATATGTAATGTATTTCATTACTTTTTATAACATATAAATATAGTATTTAATAATATACATAATTTTGTTTAATAATTTAGTTTCAAATAGACTATAAAAATATACATGCATATATTCAAAATAATAAAAATTATTATAATTACATTTTAACATATATTATTGTAATATTTATATATTTGTATGTTTCATATATGAACAAATGTTTATTCATCTTTTCTAATGTTCGTTTCTAAAATATATAGCATTTCCACAAATTCTATGTTTAATTATAAATAATTATAAATATATTAAAATATATATTTTTTCTATTATTCAATATAATATATGTTATTTATTATTATTATTTGATTGCATTGTAATCGACAGACCCTTGCACCTGCATTTATTCATATTTTTCATATAAAATCCAAAAAAAAAACTACATCGCACACAAACGACAATAGGCAAATTAAATAAATTATGTAAGTTTTTGAAACATTTTCAGATACTTGCATATAAACGATTTCTGTATTATCATTTTACTTACTTATATCTCCTTGATCTTCTTCGTCATTCTTGTGTTGTCTACTGTTAAATATTTATTTGTAAAAATATTATTTGATCACATATGAAAATGATAATATATCATTATTATGATATGTATTATGATGTTAATAAAGTTAAGAATAAAAATATTGAAAATATAATGAAAATTATAATGGCGATTGTGATTATGGAATCGCACGTTATTAATCAAGAAAATAATGATATATCAAATTCATAATTAAAATAATAATGGATTTAATGAAAACGATATACATATATATATATATATATATATAATAATGATGATGATTAGTGGTTATTTTTTCAAATAATATCAATGTAAATGTAAAAAATAATATAAATATGAAATATTATAAAAAATGATAAATAAAAGAAACATATATAATGCAACAAATAAAATATTGATATAAAATAAAATTAATAATGATATAATATGATTAAGAAACTGAAGCAATATTAATAAGAGAATATTATCATAATTAATTACATTATAATAACATTAGCAATAAAAGAAATAATTAAAATAACATTATCTGTATACTGATGTTAAATCATTCTAATTTAATAATATTAATCTTATTAATTAATAACAAGAATAATGCTATATAATAAAAAATAGAAAGATTTATACTATTATTATTGAATTAGTATCATTGAAAGATTAATTAATTTCAATGAATAATAATAATAAATTTGAAATAATAGAAAATAATATATAATTATAAAATATAATTATTTCTTTTAAATTATTTTTTTTTAAATATCTCAAACTCAATATTTAAAATTATTGAAAAAATATAAATTAAGCATATTCTATATATAAATTTTCAAATATATGCCTTTACACTGATAATACATTTAAATATATTTAAATCGGATTATTAAATTTTGTATGAAAATATACGAATAAAGTAATTTAATCTATTAATTAATTATTATATATTAAATATTTATAATGTATTAGTTTATGTATTATATTTTAATTATTTAAACAATATCAATATATATATCTTAAAGGAAATGAAAAATTTTATTGATTTTTTATCGAATTGTAAAAAAAAATGCAATAAGCATATGCTATATAAATAATGAAATAGATTTGACAGTACATTGTTTTTTAGAGTTTTCATATATTTTAAATATGAAATAGAATATGAATTTTTAAAGAAATATCATCATTCTAAAAAATTAGTAAATATTAATTCCTGTAAATACTATTATTTATTTAAAAGATTAATTTGTTTATTAGTTTTCCTTTCTTTAATAATATCATTATTAGGATAAAGATATCATATAATTATGATGGTGATATCAACAAGGATAACAATGATAATTATAGAATTGAGGCAAAAGAGTTAATATAATACTAGTAATGATAATGATAATGATAATGATGATGATGTCATTAACAACAACAACAACAACAACAACATGATAACAATAATGATAATAATGATAATAATAATGGTAATGATAATAATGATAATCATAATGATTATAATGATAATAATAATGATGATAATAATAATTAAATAAAATTAAAGGAAATTTCTCTGGGCATTCACATAGAATACAATAACAATAATAATAATATTAGCAATAATAATGGTGATGACAACAATACTACTACTACTAATAATAATAATAGTAGTAGTAGTAGTAGTAGTAGTAGTAGTAGTAGCAGTAATAGTAGTAATAATAGTAGTAGCAGTAATAGCAGTAATAGTAGTAGTAGTAGTAGTAGCAGTAGCAGTAGCAACAGCAGAGCAACAGCAGCAGCAGCAGCAGCAACAGCAGCAGCAACAGCAGCAGCAACAGCAGTAGCAGTAGCAGTAGCAGTAACAGTAGTAGTAGTAGTAGTAGTAGTAATAGTAGTAATAATAGTAATAGTAGTAGTAGTAGTAGTAGTAGTAGTAGTAGTAGTAGTAGTAAAAGCAATAATTTTGAAAATAATAAAAATTTTTTGCTATAATAATGATGGATTAGTGGTAATATGTGGTAATAAATAATAACAATAGCAGCGGTAATAGTAACAACGACGGCGATGGTGATGATCATATATTATATATGTTGCAGTATAGTAATACAATAGAAATAATGATGATGATAATGATGACAATAGTATTACAAATAAAATAAAATTAAAATAAAATAATAATAGTTATCATAATAGTGCTTGAACCGCAACGAAAGCAGAGAATATACAATTCTTTTTCTACATATGTACGTTGCGACAGACAGTATAGTGATCTAGTGGAATTTTACTATACGCAAAAATTGAGCGCATTTCAAACTTCTGCAAGCGATACTTCTTGTAATTTCTTCATTTCTTCTAATAATTGATACTCTTTTTTGAGAGTGGTTAGGTCATGACAATATATTCAGTACTACAAACGATTGTTGCACTATTTATTTTTCACAAGCTTCACCATGACCGCACAATATATCAATAAACGATTAATGTACACGAACTTTTTTAAATGTCACATTATATTATGGGCAGAATCATGCAGATCTATACGACCATCGCATGAATATCCTTTTTTTTTTATAATTTTGATATACACAACAGTCTTTTTTATCGATCTGATTTTTTTCTTTTTTTTTTTTTCACTTTAATAATGCTCTACAAATAGTAGCAACGGTCGTGCAATATCTTTGTTGAACTATATTTCATAAAAATCTGGTTTTAATATTATCGTATACCACAGACCGCCGTCGTGTCCATACAGAAACAGAAGTCTTGTGCATGTATTTCATCTTCACAATTGATAATGTAATTAACTGATTCGCATGATCGATTGACATCGAGTGAATATACGTTGTGCGCGTCAGTCTAATATTTAACTTTTTTAATTTATTTATTTATTTATTTTAACTGAACAACGTGTTTGTGTCCCTGATGAAAATAGTAATCCATTGGGACTTTTTTAGATGATAACTATTCTCGATGATATCGATCAAATTTTGTTTAATTCTGGATATTTATCCAGATTATTTTCTGGATATTTGCCGTTTTGTTATTTATAGTATTTTTTTCGAACAAAAACAAATGTTCGATAAAAGCGATTTGTTTGTTAAGAATTCATAAAATATAATATATTTATGATAGTTTAATTCGATAGATAATTCGGAGCCTTGTATAATATTACCTATTTTTTCCCTTCTCAATACATCACGATTAAATTATTTTAACTAAATATGACCAAGTTATTAATTACGAATTCTAAGCTCGCAAGCCGCTTTAAATCGACAAATATAACATCAGTTGGAATTCAATTTGCTCCACGCGTATAGTTAATCATTATCATTTACCTTTCAATCGACGTCACATCATAATGTATGATTGTAAATTGTATTTTTCAAATAGTAGATCAAATATTGTTTTTCACAATTCATTCATTTTGTTGGTTTACTTCTTCCTTATTGTCATTTTCTTGTGAATTTACGTTTGGTTTAGCGCTTCCTTGTTGAGCACCGGAGTTACCATCGTTGATTTTATCATTGTGCGAATCTGTTTTTTCATTTGTATCCATTTTGACATTTCCTAAGAAGCAAAAATAAAATAATATAAAAATTTGCAATTTATTTATTTTAATTTGATTATTACTTTGATAATTGTTTATATAATAATTTGATAAACACAAACCTTGACCAGAATAATATTGTTGTTGCATCTTCATATTTCGTTGTTGCTGTTGTTGATGCAAATTCGATCTATGACGATTGATTTGAGATTGTTGTTGTTGTTGTTGTTGTTGTTGCATACAATTAGGTTGTTGCTGTTGTGTAGGATTATTCGGATTTGGACCCGGGGTAAATGGAACAACTGGTCTTTGAATAGGTGGTGGATATCTTTGTTGCGACGGTTGAATTCCAGCACGAGGAGGCATACCCATACCACGTATATTTTGTTGTAAAATCTATAATAATTTTGTCAATTAGTCTTTTCTTTTCTAAATTTTTTCTTTTTTTAAAATAAATATTATATGTACATTATCTTTTTGTTAATTATTTTCTGTGTAATTAATTATCTATTATTATCAATTTTACTAAAAATTTCTATTTTTTATGTTTTTTTTCTTTTAATTTATTATTATAGAATGATTTATATTTGATTTATATACATATTTATATTTGAAAAACTGATTTTATATAATAATAAATAAAAAAATGTCAAATAAACATATTTCATATTGATGAAGAGTTTAAAAAAGTTCTGTCTATGAAGAATGTCAATCTAATTGATTGTTTCTAATAGAGCATAATATAATCATATAAATAAATATGTATTTCGATATAAATATATTTATTAATAAAATACTTATAATAGTTTTTAAAAAGATGTTATAAACTTCTACATTGTTGCATTATAACTTAATTTTTAAGTTAATGATTTAAAAAAATGTCACCACAATTTTTTGATTTTATTTTAATTAGATTTTTATTTTTTGAACCATTTAAAATTTATTGCGTATTCAATGCAAATGAACGTGTACGATTTGTGAACAAAAAATGGATTTGAGATAAAAAAATATCTAGTACTTTTAAAATACGGAATTTAATACAATGACATGGTCTATACATTATGTAGTAATGAAGCATAATACGGATTTCAAATATTTTCTTTAAGATTTTGATTCATGTCGAGTTACATAAAAATTATATAAAATACAATAAATTAATATAATGAATTATTTTAATATATTTTCTGATTCTCGTAACAAAAAATCTTAATTTGAGTGAAATATTGAATAGCAAAAATAGTACACGCAAATTTTTAATCATCTATAATTAAGATATATATATATGTTCATATTACAAATTTTATTTATTTTAAACTATAGATTCATCGCTTTAAGTATAGATATATATTTATGAATTATTGTGTATTTGTAACTTATTATATACTATGAAATAAAATTATTTTTCGTATAATGTTAGTATTGTGAATATAAAAATATTTATTATTTATGATTATATTATTGATGAAAGGCACATTTTCTTACCAAAGTTGATTGATTAACACCTTGATACTGTTGATATTTATGATGTTGTGTTGGACTAGGTTGTGGTTGTTGAGATGAAGATTGTTGTTTACAATTTCTTGATTTTGGAGATGGTATTTGTGATGCTATAAAATATTGTATATCGTGTAAAATATTATCTAGAAATTGATAGATATATGATAGAAATATGATTTGACTTACTAGAGCTGAAAACTGATGCAAGAACATCTTGCTGATTTCCCGATGGACTTTTTAATTGTCTAGGTTGTTCTTGTGGTTGATGTTTGCTAAGAAAAGTGGGACCTGCATTTGCTGGTCCAGGAAGTCCTCCTGTCGGATTACGAAATTGTTGAGCTGCTGCAGCTGCAGCAATTTGTAAACCCGAACTAGATAAAAAGCCTGAGCTGAAATTTTGAAGTCCAACAGGAGTAGCACTGCCAGTTGCCAAACTTTGACTGTGCTGTCCAAATCCCTGAAGTCCGTAATGAGTACCAGTCTGTTGTGTAGCACCTCCTGGCTGATAAAAACCTGTTTGTGACCCGGGAAATACATCTGAAATAAATATAATAATTATATTAAACAATAGCAAATGAAAATATAATAATGACAATTTGTGTTTAGAATTTACTAGGTAATATATATTTCATTACTTACCAGCTGAAGTTGCGCTATAATAACTATTAGCCGAGGCTTGTACATTCGGACCAGGTCTCTGTACCAATTGGGAATTGCCCATATAACTGCCACTCACGCCAAGTACTTGATTTGGATCATATGGTATGTACGTTAACTAAAAAAAAAAGAAAAAAAAAAAAAAAAAAAAAAAAAGGAAAAAAAGAAAAAAAATAAACATACACATCTTGCAAATAATCTAATAAATAACTTCATGCAGAAATTAAATAACTATTAATTATACGTTGTTCGATTAAAATAAGACGTACTGGGTTTGGTTGAGGAGCAGATGGTGCTTGAAAATGAGGAGCTTTAGTTCCAATAGCTCCAATTGGTTGAGAAGATGGCTTGACGCTGGCTGACATCAAGGAATTTGAAGAAGAGCTAATAAGAACTGTATTCGGATTGTTACTGAGTTGTTGACTTTGTCCAAATGGTGGAGCAGCAGCTGCTGTCTGTAAAAAATAAATATTTTTATATTTAAATATTTATATATTTTAAGAAATGAAAAGAGGCACTAGAACAAGCAAGTTATCAGTTCAATTATATTTAAATATTATATTATAATATAGTTTTTTATTATATATTTGCTATAATTTGATAATATCTTATAATATGTTTTTGCATTGGTTTAGATAGAAATAATCAATTAAACTATATTTCTTATGTATCTTTTTTCTATTTTTGAATATTATTTATATATAAGATATGTCAATATTTAATAAATATTTAATAAATTTTAAAATATCAATATATAATATTCCAGAATGATTAGTACAAGTGAATAATAATTGTAAATGCAAAAATAAATTAGAAAGAATGATATTTTATTTTAAATTTCTTTTCTTTAAGTTTTATTTTTGAAAAAATCGAATTTGGAAACTGTTTCAAATACAAGTAAATTGATAGGAAATTATGTTAATATGAAAATAATTAAAAAATGAAATTAGAATAAAAATTATTTAAGTTTTTCTTTTAGTAAAAATCGAAATATATATATAATATAAATAGTTATATTAGACATTACAGAAATATAATATGGTTATAACATTAATCAAATGATAGAAAAACATAAATTTCAATATTCTTACTTAAAGATCTAACTTAAAAGATCGAAGAGTTGGACGATAAATTCTAACTTTAGAATATTATCATTTTAGGATCATGCTATATTTATTTAATAAATTTTCATATGATTTTATCGAAAACGATTTTTTATTAATTTTATAGAATAACTATCTATTGATCTTATATTCATTTAGGAATTAGTTAAATTTATTAATTTCTATATTTAATAAACTATATAATATTTAATAAGTTATATATTGAATAAGTTATACATTTATTAAATTTATTAGATTAGAATTAGATTTTTTTAAAAAAATATTATTTTTCTTTTTTAATATATTTTTATATATATTATGACTTATTGTTCCATCTTAAAACATTTTATACATATTTTTATTATTAAATTAATTTCGCTATAATGATTTATTATATATAATTGTTTTTCTCTAACTTATTTATATAAATTATGATATAGAAGAATATTTTACATTCGATTTGTAATTATTAAGATAATTTCTTTAAATGCAAAATAGGATACAATATATTATATAATCACGCTTACTTACAATGCGATATTGTGAAAGATTGCTTTGATACATATCCGGAGTGGGTGCATTTGGCGCATGCGGTGGAGGAGGCGGAGGTTGTTGCAAATAAACATTCTGTTGACTAAATGAATTTTGAAGAGATGGCGCATATGGTGGCGCATATTGTGTGAAAGGAGAACGGCTCTGATCTAACTGAAATGCTCCATAGAGACCTCCTGCTTGAGCTGGAAGTTGACCGGAACCAGTATTAAATAATACAGCTGGCGGAGAAGGTATTGCAGACATGCTACCGTATTGTGCAGCTTGAGAGCCTGGATATTGAGGAAATTCCTGAAAAATAAAAATAATATAACTAATAAAACAACGAAAACAAAAAAAATATAATATAACAAAGCATATTAAATACATTGCTGGAGAATTATCCATTTGTCTATATAATAATACAAAATTAATATTACATGAATTATAGATTCCCAAATATATATATATTTCCAAAATAATCTGATCACCTGATAATTGATATGAGAAGGTTGTCCCGTAGAGTTGAATGGAGGTGGGCTCAATGGTCCTTGAAGACTGACAGGAGGATGTCCGATAGGACTTTGACCTGCTCCGATAGAACTCGGTCCAGGAACTGTTGAACCAGACTGGCTACTGCTACTGCCCGAAGATTGTTGCTGCGGCTTCACCTGCGGGGGAACCAGCTGCGCATCAGGCAAAGAGTCAGCATCTTCCCACAGGGGACATGGTGTTTCGTTATTTTTAGTTTTCTATTTACATCACTATCAACTGCTATTTTAATCGATGCTGACAGAACAATGTAAATTTTGTGATATGATTTTCTCTTTCTTTAAAAAATTTTTTTCCGAAGTTTGGTGAAAATATTTAGGTTCATTGCTAATCGCATAAGTTTAATTAAGTAAAAAGAATCAATGATAAAAAAAACATTATTGATCAATCGAGAATAATGAAAGACGATTATTATTCAAAATCAATGATAATATAGCTAACATGGATAATCTAGGAAAGAGGAAAAAATCACAATGAAAATGATAAATGACATCGATTATGAAAATGGGGATAATTGATATATAAAAAAATAAGTATTTACTTGATATTTATATTTGTAAATTTGAAAAAGAATATAAAAATAAAAAAAAAATAAGAAAAAAATGATTTTCTAGTAAATAAAACAAAATTAAAACGATGCGTGTTAGCCACTTACCTTTCTGATTTTCACCATGATAACTATTTATAAAAAATATTTATTTCAAATATAAACATTCAAGAAATGAAAGAATATTCAAATCGGTGAAAATAGTAAGATGAACAAATTATAAAAAATTTTCTTAATTTATAACAAATTTATAATTTAACATCAAGTCAATTTCTAGTGATGTAATAGTTTAAATATGCATGCATGATAACATGATATAATGTTCGCGAAATGATTTCTCACCTTGCACACATTCGTCGAAGTAGTTATTTCATTTTTCATATTATTTTGATTATATTGTTGATGAGGGCTGTAACTATCATCAACATCTGTACTTTCAAATGCTTGAGGGAAAGTATTAGCAGTACTAACAACATTGCCATCTTCGTGCTCGACCACGGTTGGCATAGGAGGCGCATTTTCCCATACTTTTTTTACTGATGCAATTTTTAAATTAAGTTCTGCTGTAGAAGGTGAAATAGTATTTTGGCCAGTAGCCATGTGTATAGATCGAGTCATTCCTAAGCTTTTGTTTTTGTCTTCTGTTAATTGAGAAAGATCAGAATCAAAAGTGAAATCCAATTTCATATCTGCATTATCTTCATTTTTATTAAATGAAAGAGGCATTTGAATTGGCTCTTGATTTTTATCTTTTATTAAATCGTTAGGTTTATTTGAAAATGCTACAGGTAAACTTTGCTGCTGTTGCTGTTGTATGGTATTACCTTCTTCTTCCAAATCTGTACGTTTCTCAACGCGTTGCTGTTGAGTTTTCATATGATTCGGAAATTTAGTCTTTACTGCTAAATCAGAAGGACCAGCCTTGGTAGTTTTTGAATAATTTGTATTCTCAAAAATTAATGTTTGAACAGGAGGTGAAGATACGTCAGAAACTGAACTTTTTTCTAGAAGTTGATCTTTCAAACTTTTGCCAACAGTTTTTTCACCACTTGGTGAATTTCGTTGACTACTATTACCAGAATTTGTTTGTTCGTTAACTTCGTGACTATGAACGTGACTATGATCATTTTGTGTTGATAAAGCTGATATCAATTGCATATCAGAAGAAACTGTTGATGGAGAATTTGATTGTAATTGACTCGTAGTGAACGGTTTATCCCAAGCATTCACAGATGGCGGAGGTGCGGGGCCAGTTGATGAATCTTTACTAAAATTATTTGATGAATTGTTAATTTTGATTGTATCATTCGCATCGGATGTACATATTTGTTGTTGTTGTTGTTGTTGTTGTTGTTGTTGTTGTTGTTGTTGCTGCTGCTGTTGTTGTTTAGCTAAACGCTGTTTTTGGAATCTAGGTGCAAGTTTTTGACTTCTCGAAGTTCTATCATATTGTTTTTGCAAAATATTTGTAGGTTGTGGAATAGTTTGCCCAAGCAGTGGCGGTATATTTTGTACTTGTTGCAAAGAAGTTGTTTGCTGTGAGCCACCATTTGCTTTTGACTTTGAACGGTCACGTTCTCTATCTTTTTCCTTTTCACGTTTTACAGGTTTTGTCTCTTCTTTTGAACCATGTCTAGATTCTTTTACGTTTTTCTTTGAACGAACTTCCTGAAAACCATCTGAATCAACTTTATCTTCAACAATAGGAACATCCTCAATGCAATTATTTATTTCCATTTCACAATCGATCATTGGCTTTTTCTCTTTTCCTTGGGATCTTTTATTGATGTCATTAAGAGCTTGACTAACTAAACTAGAATCGCTTAATTTTATTTCATCTAAACGATTCACTGTAGTATCTTTTGTTATCGATTTATTTGAAATCGATAAAGTATTTCCAGAAGTTTGATTTCTCGATCTTCCATTTTGTATTTGAGTGGTTTGTATCAACGGCGGAATACTGTTGGAATGATTCTTCTGATTTGCGAAACTGGAATTTTGTAGATTTCGTTTTTCTGCGCCAGGGGCTCGGGATGCTGTATTGGAAGACTTTACATTTTTTTCACGTTGTTCACGATTATTTCCTGCCTGTTCATTTCTACGTGAATGTATATTTGACGCTACAACATTTTGATTATTACCCGTGTTTGAACGAGCAGAAAATTGTTTATTACGACTATTACGTGATTCTTTGTGATCCTCTATGTGATCTTCACTATTCTCAGATGTAGTTTCCCAATCTTCATTTCCTAAATCTGAAGATGTTTGCTTCGATACATTACTACCACTGCCACGATAACGCAATTCTCGATTATCTCTACCCTATAAACATAGAATAAAATCAAATATAATATAAATTCATGATATGAATAATGAATAATATTATACAAATACAAATCAAATGTTTTAACAAAACAAAATATTCAAATCATTCTTAATCATTAATCTTAATAATATTTTTGAGTAAGATAAATTTTGAAAGAATATCTAATTTTTATATTTTTTATCTGCAATCATATCTAACGCATGAAAATAGTCTTTAAAAAAACGATAAAAATACGATATATATATATATATTTAAAAAACTTTTTTTTAAATGTAAGTTATAAATGCATCATTTTATGTAAACAATAGCATTCTAATAGTCTAATCTAACAATATCTATAAACAATAAATTCGCTGTCACGATGCATATATATATATAATTATTATTATAATATATAATAATAATATATATAATAATATATAATAATAATAATATATATATATATATATATATATATATATATATATTATTATTATTATATGTATATAATAATAATAATATATTTAATATATAATCAAATAATAATTATTTTTTGGAAATTTCGAAAATTATAAGAAATCGTTAAAATTATAAGAAAAAAATATTTAGAATAACATCTTTGATATCTATATTAAGATCATCGATATGGTGTCATTTTTAAAGTAATTATGCGACAAACAATTTAATATTAATCTAGACAAATGCTAAAAAGTTTAGAATTTAAACATATATCTTATAAAAAAAAATGAAATTAAAATAACTTTCAAATGTTAAAAATCTAAATTTAAGTTAAATTTAATTATATTGCATTGCTAATTATTGTAAATATTTATTATCACTATTCAAATTTGTCAAAGCTATTTCTCATTATTATAGCTATAAGAGCATTATTATTTTGTTTAATTAATAATAATTTATTAGAAGATAATTTATAATATAATAATAATGTTATTTTTTATGATAGTTGAATTAAATAAAAATATGACTATGTTAAAATATACAATAAGAAATATATGTTACATTTGCCTATAATAACTCAAAAATTGATCATTTTTCATATATATAAAAAAAAATTATTCAAATCGACAAATTAATCTAATTTTTTTTATTAATTTAACTCCTTCGCGTCGGTGCGATGTCTGACATGATATATTTCGGACGAAATATTTTGTAATGAAATATCTTTTATGTATAAAATATTTATATAAAAAAAAAAATTGTTTTGTAAATCTAGAAAGAATTAGAAATGTTTTGCTTCTTTCAATTCATTTAATCTTTTCAATAATATGGATATCATTATTAACTAAATTCTATTTTTCTTCATTATTATTACATTATTATTTATTATTATTAATAATTGCGATTTTATTAGATTATTGTAACATAATATCAAAATTTATGGAATTTTTGAATAATGAATTCTTTGGAATTTGAGAAAACTGTCGTAATGCGAAATTTATTGTAAAAAAATTTTAAAGCACAATAAAAAAATCTTAATACACTTTTAGAAAGATAAGATGAAAGTTAGAAAATTAAATTTTGCAATTGAATGTTTCATTATAACATACGCGACATTCCTTTAAAAATGTTGGCTATTTGATACCACCGCACTTGATCGGCAACTGATCGGCTTTGGCATACATATGTATTCATAACTATCGTTCATTTCACAATACAACAGCAGATTAACACAGGTACAACTTTCAGTTGTCTTTATACATGAATAAGACGATAAGATGATGTTTTATAATAATGTGAAATGAATAAACATTCATTGTCATTATAGGAGCTAACAGGCGATCGTATTTTAATCAGCAAAACATTCATATTGCCAGTGAAAGATGTAATGTCGTACCAATTCTGAATTATTAGCATTAAGTGGATTTCTATTGAAGTACATATAATTAATATGAATATATTGATACCAATTAATTGCCGATCATTTGTGATATTTATCAAGTAAACAAATATTTTTAAAATGCGCTATATCATTATTTGGTCCATTATATCTTTCGTATTTCTGAAATAAGAATGAAATAATTATATTTTTTGATAAATTAATGTTTTTATAATTTATAAATTCGTCAGAACAGCAACATTTTCCTTTGCAAAATTTTTTATTACATCTTTGTTAAGTTATTGAGTTCGTTGAATTATTAAAAAAAAAAAAATACTGACTAATCATAGAATGCATAATCTAATCAAACCATGACAACAGTGTTGGTTACATGCCACTGAGCACAAACAAATCTAAGCAATATATATCGTAGAAAATATATTGAATATGAGATATAATGTATGAAGATATTTTATCGATAAAAAATTATATCGAATTATATCACGAAAAAAATTATAATATTCACATCTTTTTCGACATATGTTGCTTGGATTTGATCGTGTTCGTCATTGACATATTGTGGCTCGACTCGGCTACGTGCTCTGTGATTGGCCAATGTTCTTTGTTAATCGTTAACAAAAAAAAGTTTTTGCAAAAAAAAATGTTTAAAATTAACTCAGGAATCTCTAGTTTACGAATGTTCCAATATTTTTAGAACTGTATATATAATATATATTTATATATTAAGCAAATAAATACACGGTTTTAAAGAATGGATTTTTCGTGATTTTTGATGTCGCTACGATAACAATATAATGAAAATAAAACTCACTTTCATTTCATGTAAAACAAATTTTAATTTTGTATATACATATTTTTTAATTATAATTAATGAATTTTAATTATATTAATTATATTATTGAATTCTGGAAAAATTTTAAACACGTATTTTTTAAAAATTACGAAAAATAAAAAAATTAGAAGTAATTAAAAATTAAAAAATTTAATGTCTTCATTACCGAATGTATCTGAAGAAAACGTAATGCCATAATTCTTTCATTCTTCAAAATTATTTTCTAATTTTAAATTTAATAAATATAATGAAAGTTTATAAAAAAAAATTATAAATGATATTTTAATTCCACAATGAAATAATGAAATAATTCAATTAGTACATACAAAAAAAATTTGTATTCATTTCTAAAGATAAACAACGAAAGACATGATTTCAAAGAAATGAAATATTAAAAATAATCAAATTTTAAATTTTTTTGTCGTTGTAA
Source organism: Apis laboriosa (assembly GCF_014066325.1). Lineage (NCBI taxonomy): Eukaryota > Metazoa > Arthropoda > Insecta > Hymenoptera > Apidae > Apis > Apis laboriosa. The sequence continues at coordinate 626,791 of NW_025222686.1, forward strand.
AAATAATTTTATTGTAAGTGTGTAAATCATAAGTTTATATATGTTAAAATAAGTTAAATAAAGAAATATGTAATCTGAAAATAAATACGATTCTCATGTTATTATAACGATATATATGTATGATATTTCAATTATAATTGAAAGAAGATATAGAGAATTATTACCATAGTTTATCTAGTTATTATTCTATAATGGAGATATTATCTTTAATCTTATATCTTTGATTATTAACTAAATTAAAAGGATGTCGCAAGATTTTATGCACATATTGTATGTAATATGCATCCCTTAGTCAAATGAATTAAAATTTTGAGAGAAAAGAGAAGAAAAAAAAGAAGATATAAAATTATAAATATAAAATTTTAACTTCAGATTTTTATTAATTTTTAAGTTATTAATAAAAAAGTTTTGGTACAATATATTAATTCGGATATGCCTCAATCCGATACGATTGTATTATTAATCAATTTTAAATGTCTATTTAATCCTCGAAATTTTAACTATTTTTTAACATCCATTTTTTAACTTTCGTTATTAAAAGATATACAATTCTTCTATAATTATTTTGTTGTATATTGTATGGATAGTTCCAGAAACATTGAAGGAAATGTTATTTTTCATTATATTTTTCATCTCTTTGAGAACTATTTTCATTCTCTATATTTATACGAGTGATTGTCGATAAAAAGAATATGAATCAATTTATATTATAATTATTCTTTTTTATATATAAATATTCTTTTTTATTGTAATTATTTTGTAATAATTGTAATTTGTAATAATTTTTTTTATATTTATCTTTTTTAACTTTCATAACCAGTAGAATATAAATATATTCCAAACATCGTATTTTTATTATAATTTCAAAAATAAATTTTTACATAATTTCACTATTTTATTATCTATTACATGTTCATTCTTAATTTAGAATGTAAAAAAATTTAATTATTTTCTTTTTGAATTAAATATCAAAAAAAGAGAATCAAGCTTAAGCAATATTTTTTCTATATAAGGAATAAAGATAAAAACTCAAGATATGCATATAAAGTAAATACATATGCAAAACTTTTAAAAAATATAATTTTTTTAAAAGTTTATAATTTTTTTAAATATATAGTTGAATAATATATTTATAATATAATATATTTATTCTCTTATCTAATATTATTTTGACAATTACAATAAAAAAATGTTGAGTTAGAGTAATCGTATTTTACTCTGTATTTAATTTTTATAATTCCGATATTATAAAGATTTAAATGTTTGATTAAGAGCAAGTACTCTTATTTAATTATTAAATGAGAAAGAGTGAAGGAATAAAAGAAGAAAGAAAGGAAATGAAGAACGGAAAATTGAATTTTTTATTATTATTCGAAAAACTTACCCTTCTGCTTCCACTACGAGTTCTTTTTGAGCGTGATTCATCTTTTCTTATAACTTGTATCTTTTGAGAAGAAACATTGTTGTTTGTATGATTTCCATCTTGTTTATTACAAGATTGTTGAGTTTGTTGAGATTGTTGATTCGGAGATTTCGCACGTTTTCCAGTTATTCCAGCAGTAAGTGCTTGTTGTTTTGCTATAATTTTATCATCAGTAGATTCGTTTTGTGATGATATCAAAGAATTTATTTCTTTTTCTGGAGTAGGTGTTGAAGGATTTTGTCGCAATTTTTCAGAATTTTGTTTTTCATCAATATTACGTTCAGAAGAAAAAGGACTCTTACAAGACGGAGGTCCATATCCTTCCATACGATTACCAGTAGTAGTTGTGCTTCGAATTCGAAAACTGCCTCCTCGGCCACGACGAGATGGTTCACCCGAAGGTGCAAAACCTTCACGACTCACTTTATTATCATAAGTTCGTTTTTCATTACGTTGTGATTGACAATAATCGGTTCGTTTTTCATCTCGATTAGATATTATTGCTTCACGATTGCGTTCTTCTTTTTCTGTTTTTTGACTAGGCTTTGGTGATCTAACCGATTTCTTTTCTTCTTTACCAGATTCGGTCGAACCAGATATTTCATCGGCACTATTTTCTGAATCTGTATGTCCATAGGAAGCACTTCTAGCAGAAGCTGGTCTAGTGGCAGTTCTAGGACCACCTCTTCGTCCTCTTGTTTCTGGACCACGCCAACCTCGAGCATATACACTGTATGTGCTTCCCCATTGACGACCACCTCGAGAATCTCGCACTCTCGAACTTGATCCGCCACTGCTAGTTCTATTTCGAATATTTTTTTCTCGTTTTTCTTCTTTCACTTGTTGTTCTATTATTACATCTTCACTCAATATATCTTCTCTTTTATCTAAATTTAATTTATCAAAGTTTTGCTTTAAATCCTCCGAGTCTTTATCGTTTTTAATAGGTTCCAAAGTTTTTTCTTCTTCTTTTTCAAACGTTGGAGAAACAGCATCCGCCCATGCTTTTGGAGAATTATCACCTCTTTCTATTATTCTATTATTTTCATTAACTCGATCAATTTTTCTATTCCAAACATCCATTTCTTTTTTTATCTCTAAAGAAGGTTCTTTAACTTGATCTTTTTTGTCTTGATCAGAACTTGCCCGTTTTAGTTGAGTTAAATTACGTTTCTCATTTTTTAATTCATCTGCCTCAATTCTTTCTTTAGTTACAGGTCCTAGTGGTTGCCTTCTTTCTTTTTCTCGTTCTCTTTCTCGAATATCTTCATGATACGCATCACGTTTATTTTCTTCGTAATCGGTAACTTCATTTACCCACGAAGTACAATCTCGTAATTTATGTGAATCTTCATCTCGTAAAGATGTTTTCGATTCTCGAGAAGCACGACTATCGCGAGAATCTGGTCTCTGTGGACGTTCATTGCGTTCTATTCGTTCTTCTCTCTGGGTATCGCGACGATTATCGATTATTCTGTCTTGAATGATACGTTCTTCGCGCCATTCTGAACTCTCCGATCTTTCTCTTTGATCACAATCTCGATCTCGATCTCGATCTCGATCTCGATCTCGTTCTCGTTCTCGTTCTCGTTCTCGTTCTCGTTCTCGTTCTCGTTCTCGTTCTCGTTCACGTTCTCGTTCTCGTTCTCGTTCTCGTTCTCGTTCTCGTTCACGTTCGCGTTCGCGTTCACGATCACGATCACGATCACGATCACGATTACGATCATCAAAGGGATCCTATAAATAAATATAAAATATATTTAAAAAAATATAACATATAATATAACATATAAGACATTCATTATATTATTAATACATTGTCAAATAAACAAATGTTACAAATAATCATAAATTTCGAAAATTTAATTAAATATCATTATATTTATTATATCATAATAATAAATTAACAAAATGATATAGAAAATAATAAAAAAGTATATACCTTTAAATAATTATCGTAATCCTTTTTATCCTTATTATCTCTTTCTCTCACATCTCTAGCATTACGATTATCACGAATATCTCGAGTCTCCCTGATATCTCTAGATTCTGTGTTATCCTTTAACTCTCGATCCTTATTATCATCAAAGTATCTTTCGCGTTCCCAAGAATCACGAGAATGTCTATCATCATAATCGTGATCTCTACAATTGCGAGTATATTCATCATAATATCCGCCTGTTTTGCGTATGTCATAAGATCGATGTGTAGAATGACGATATCGATCATCTCGAAGTAGAGAGCCACGATAATCTCGAGATGGAGTTCGATCATCATCTATTGAAATGAAAATATTTGAATCTGTTCTATTTCAATGTTGTGATGCAGCATGTGATGTTTCCACATTGTTGTCTACAAGTTACATTGAATATAATAAAAGGAATTTTTTATATATAAATGGAAACAATGAAAAATATTATTTCAAACGATTCAAAATGAAAATATTAATTATAAATTCTTTAATCACTTTAATTTTATGAAGAAAAAAAACTAATTTGTAAGCTTAAATTTGTAAGCTTCTTTATATTTTCATAAATTTCAATATTTAGAATCTGAAAATGATAAGTCTTTATCATTTAATTATCAATGATTCAAAACATATTTTCATGCAAATTTTTTAAAATTTTTCTAATTATATAGAATTGTATTATATAGAATTATATATTATATAGAATATTATATAGAATTATATAGAAATGTACCATATTTTCATCAAATTTTTTTTAAAATAAAAACAACAATATGCGCTAAGTTCAAATTGATTTCCAAAAAAATTCAAATTGTACGATAATGTAGGCAAATTGAATTATATTATGGTATAGCTAACCATCTTATAATGATAGAAATTAAAATCTAACGTAATTTAAATTTTATTATGATTGAATTCGAGAATAATATCATGATGATAATATTTTTTATAAAATATAAATTTATAATAATGTATCTCTATTGAATAAATATTTATATAGTTTATATATTTATTGTTCTGTTATATTAATAATAGTTAGATAGATTCATAAAAGTAAATCGAAAAGAACAAAAAAAATTTGATTACTTAAGTTCTTGAGAAAATAAAAATTAAAGATAATACATAATCAAGGAATCAATTATGTATTTTAAAATTCTTCAAAATTTTTTTAAAAATTAATTTTTAAATGAAAAAAATTTATTTTTCTATATTATTATATATTTTCTATATTTTTGTATATTTTGTAATTATTTTCACATATAAAATAAAATTTTATTGATAGTTCATTTGTATCCAATCGCAAATTAGTCAATTTTTATACTCAAAAAATGTTCAAACATGAAAACAAAATCTTAAATGAAAAAAAATTTTTTTTTAAATTTTATTTTTTCATGAAAAATCTATCTATCTATCTAATCAATCTTTTACATTGTGAATAATAGAATATCTTGTATATTATAATATTAATTTTATCATATAAATTTTTAATCAGGAATTTTTTAACTAAAAGTTAATTTGAATGATATTTTAATCCTTTAAATGTTAATTAAATTTTAAGAATTCAAGAGTTAAATCAGTCATTAAAAAATTTTTAAAAATGGGAAATTACATATAGATCAATTTTGAATCATTGAATTCTATTAAGAGCTATTTTTGGATTGTATATGCTAAAATCTATAAAAATATATAAAAGATTTTAAAAATTTAAATCCCTCAAATTACAATTCAATCTTTTGTAGTACAACAAATATTTGTAAATAATCCATATATTTTTCCAATATAAGAATGTATATACATGTATAAGTATATATAATATACTTATATTGAAAATACATATATAGAATGTAAGATTTAAATATTTTGAAAATTGTTGTTAATACTAAAAGATATAATAATTATTAAAAATAAGATACACCTCACTGATTTCAATGACATATGTTGTTAAGGTCATTTTAAACATCTTTTCATAACATTTTAAACATCTTTTCCTTATATATAACTGCTGCTTGGTTTGAAGAACTTTTTTGAAATAATAGCAAGAATATTTTTAATATCATTTATAAGTAATTATATAGTTCAAGGGATCAATTCCAATGACTTTAATATATGTAGAGGCCATTCTCTCAATTAGGTTTTAGTCATCGTTCATTGTTTATTACTAAAAGATAATATTATATTTCATTAATATTATATATTTTTCTGACACTTTATAAATTAAAATATTAAATTTAAATTAAATTATATTATAGTTTAGTTCTATAACGAAGACAATCTCATAGCGATCACGATTTTTATCTAATTATTTTTATCTAAATACTATTTCATGGAAGATGAATCAGGACTTTCAAGACAAATTATAAGATTATCTTTTATTAAATTTTATTAAATTTTTTATTAAATTAAGTTTTGATTGGATTAAAATATGGCTATACAAACGTTAAAAATTTAATGTATCTTAAGATTATTATAGTTAAAATATTTATATTTTTCATATATATAACAATAAATATAATCAATTTGTTGAAAAGTTCTGCTTCTCTCATTAATTGTAATCAAAACTTAAGCTAAATGTATCGATGTAATGTAGGCCTTACTTCGCTAAATCGTAAATTGAATATTTCTCAGATTTTATAAATTCAAATTAATTTAAATTAATCCAAATCTAATTCAAATCCGAACATAAGCCCTAAAAAATATGTAATATTAAATATATAGTGTCAAGAATATTTTTTTTCTGAAGATTGATAGATTAACAGAGAAAAACTTCAGAATATGATTTTGCCAACATATTTCAAGGTCACTGAAATCGATCAAATTCTATTTCGATAATTAATAATATTTCAAATAAAAATTTAATAATTTCAAAGAGTAATAATATAAAATATTTGTCATTATTATTACAAATATTTAAATAAATTGATTTTACATCTTTTAATATACATCATATACACAAGATATATCTTTAGAGGATCGATTCTAAACAATAAGTTGATATATAAAAATAATATATAAAAATGATAAATGTTCATTTTTAAAATTATAAACAATTTTATTTTACATACCTGTATGCAGATAACATAAATAAATCTTCAAGTACAGTAGTAAAATTTTGTTTTTTTTTTAGACTATAATATTAGATATATAGACTATAATATTAGATATATATAATATTAGATAAATATACTATACAAATGATAAAACTGCATTTTAATAGTACAATAATATCGTAATAATATAGTAGTAAACCATTAAATTTTCGATTAAAAAATTAATAAAATTAAAATTAATAGGATAAAAAAATTTTATTTTCGACTATTGACTCGAAAAATTCTATTTTTATTTCAACGAAATGAAAAAAAAATATAATTAAAAAAGATAAACATCAAGTACTGATATTTAAAAAATGACATTTCAAAAGAACGAAAGAAAATTACTTATTAATAAAACTATTTTAACGTTGTATTTGAATTTATTTTAATCGAAAGAATTAAAAGAATGAAAATTATAAAAATATTTTTTTTATTGTATGATTATCTTTTTTTTAAAATCTTGACTGTTACTGTTGTATTCTCGTTTCTTTATTATATGTATACAATTTATCTCATTTTATTCAATAAATGAAATTATCTTTAGAATTATTCGTTATTAAAAAAAAATGTTTCAAATAGAAACATGTCCGGAAGAGAAATAATTTAGTATAGTTTGTTTATATGCAGATGCATGAAAGATATACAAAGATTATTATTATAATTTAAGAATTATAATTTTTGGTGCATTAATCGATACATCTTATTCTTTAAAAAAAAGTATTAACTTATTTATATTGAAAAAATATTAATTAAAAAATATTAATTTGATATATATAATTATAATTTGAAATTTGTAAAATTTATTATATAAAAAACAAACAGTATTCTATTTATCAAATAATACTCTATTTAATTTTTCCTTGTTAAGAAAATAATATTGATCTTTATATATTCTACACATATCCATGTATAGACAAATTTATTAAATTACTTCCCTTTTGAAAACAAATAAGTTCTATTTAAAATATTTTTTTGAATAAGGAATAATTTTGAAGTAAATAAATAAAATGGAATATTTATTATTTTACTTACAAAATCAAATCAGATATAGAAAAGAACAATAAGTAAAAAAAAAAAAAAAGATTTTTATTAAAGTAATAAAAATATTATATCAATAATATAGATTGATATAATATATGCATATTTATTTTTTTATTCTCCAATTCTTAATTTTCAAACTTTCTTATTTATTTTTTATATGTTCGATTTGATACTATTATAGAAGAAATATAGAAACTGTCAAGACTTCTTATAAGATCTTATAAGATTATATATCTTATAAGATCTTATAAGATTATATATCTTATAAGATATATAATCTTATAAGATTTATAAGTAATTAATAAATAATTTCGAATTTTTTTTATTCAATATTTATATTAATCTATATTATCTTATTTTTTTTCTGATTGTATTGAAACTAGAAAATAGAAATTTAAATTCGCATTTCTTTCAGATTTTTTTTTAAAAATACGCAATTGAAATTTCTATAAATCAGATATAAATTGTATCCAGGAAATTATTCCGATATTTAATTTTTACTACAGTTAATAACTTTTCTTAAAAAATTAAATGATATGATAGAACAGTCATATTTTAATGATTAGATAATATATGTATTAACATATTTTCATAATCGTGATCATTTTTAATTATTATTTTTAATTAATTATAACTAAAAATTGAAAGTAAAATTTTTTGGGCATGAAAATGCATACGATAGCTTGATCGAACTTATGCTTTAAGAATGATATTTATGATTTGAAATCTACCACAAATTTATAATTTTCGAAATAAAATTCTTGCTACTATTATATTAAATTTTATCTGTATATAAATCTATAATAAATCATGTGCATTAATATGCAATCGCTACATTTCTATTATTTATATCAATTACATCATGACAAATATATACAGCATTCAAAATATACTAATATCACTAATATCACTATTTAGTTCTATTCATATTTATAGCAAATTTGAGTATTCCAGAGTTTTCAGAGTCTTCAGAATCGAAACTATTATGAATGAAGTTATAATAATAGCGATATTAATCTTGTACTTAATATTTATTATTGTAATTTTGATTATAATTTCAGTCTTTTAAGGCTCATTATATTGGATCGTTATATTTTTATTTTATTATTGCATTTTGCGAATCTGTGCTCAAACTTGTTATAAATGGAAAATTTTATATGGTAACATAATCTGACAACATGATTTGCTTCATTAAACTTGTATAATGGATATATACAAACTTGAAATATACAAACTTAATAGGATCTTTCAGATAATCACAATATTGATATTTGATATTTTTAATCGATCAGTCATTTTGTATTTTATATACATTCAAATAATCAATAAAATATACAACCTGTTTCTTTTTATTTTCTATTAAATATTAGTTTTTTTTTAAAATTTTAACATTTTAAAATAATATGGCTTTTTAAGAATATATTATATCGTTTATTGAAAATTCATCAAAATGATATAAAATACAAAATATATGATTTAAAAATTAGTTCTTAGAAATAATACTAAAATATGATTAAAAATATTTGTCAATTTACTTTCTACATATATAAAATAAGTTTTTATCAATATACGTTTTAATTTTGAATAACTTTTTTTTATATGTATATCATTTCAACAAAATAATAAAAAAATAATATCGTTTATTTTATTCAAATTATTGCTAATTCTAGCTAATTAACTCTTCGTGGACAAGTATATTTTTTGTATTTTTCATAGACAATCTAAATCGTTTACGAAACAACTATTATTTTTATTATTTTAAATTAAATTTTCAAAAAATTTGAAATAAATATTGAAGATTATAAGATTATAAGTATAATATCGTTTATCTTATCAAATGTTTAAAAAACATTCTATTTCATCCATCTTTGAAAGCAAGATCTAATTTTTATTTATCAGAAATATTTTTCACGCAGAAAAATATTTCACGATTGACAATCTGTTGTTTCAATAATTAAATCATGTCAAAGATTTTGACTTATGGATTTTTATAAATAAATAAACTAAATGTAATATAAAAAATTTATCTACAATTTTTTTATGAAGTATGGCACATTGAAATAATTCAGTATAAAAGTATGATATTGAATAAAAGTTAATTGAATTAAAATTTTATAACTATATCAAAAAATACCGTAAATTTTTTTTATAATAATATATATATATTATACCTAATTTAAAAAAATCCTCTGAAAAGAATGCATTCGATTATTTTAAAACAAATATTTTATAAAAATAATTATATATATTATTTGAGCGCCTGATATCAATAAATAAGATAATATAATGTAACGTAATCGAAGAAATAGATTACTTTTCTACGATGTTATCTCAGAATGCTTATATTTAAAGAATTTCTCAACAACATATAATTTTTTTGTTTAATTGTATAATTTTTTGGTTTTTATTAAAATATAGTTAATTGTATATTTGAATTAATATATATAAATCATTTCAAAAATGTTTAATTCAGGAATCTTACATAATTCTAGAATATATTATTAAATATTTTTATATTCTATATTATTAAATATTTTCTATCGTTCGAATAGCCGAATCAGACATATATCTAAAAAATGTATTTAATGCAAAATTAAATTGCTTATTAAAAAATAACTTTATATAAAATGTTCAGTTAGTAATATTTTTTTTACAAGTACTAGATTAAAAAAAAAAATAGTAATGAGAAGTTAAAAGTTTCATCATTATTTTTTATATGCAACATGATGAGCAGAATATATTTTTTAAATTTACAATAAAATTTAATAAAATAATAATGTTATGATTTTTTTTAAATTAATACTAATATTTCTTTTATATTTCATGATAACGGCTACGAATTCAGTGAACGATCATGACAATCGTTATATCAATTTCATGAAAATTAATGTGTCTTCAATGGATGAAAATCAGTTTTCAAATATCAAAAATTCGTATAATTTATTCGTTATTGAAAATTTGTTAACGAATAAACTGCAAAAAATCCAATATTTTTATTTTTTTCCCATTATTATATATTAAAATATATTAATCATGATAGATTATTGAATTTAACTCGACACTATATAATCGAATAAAAAGAAATGTATCAATCTAAAAAAATTATGAAATTGTCATTTCACAACTATTATAAATTTAAAATATTTAATCTGATTATCATAAAAAATGTTATATATAAAAAATGATAAAACTTTCGCTTTTTTTTTATCTAAAATCTACTGCTTACACACACACAAAAAAAAAAAAAAACGCTGAAACATGAACACATTGTATATCAACATTTTTATTATTTTGATGTCTAGAATTGATCCTTTAAATATATCTTGCATATCTTCTAACATCATATAGATATAGTGTTCAGATGAAATAGGTAAAAAGTTTAAAGAATGATTCTAAATGACGTGAAAAATCAAAATGAGAAAAAAATACAAAAATTTCATTTGAGGTTTATATGAATGAGATAGAAATAAATAATTATCAATTGATTTATTTATATTTGATTTATATGTATTGATTTGAGTATTACAGTATATATTTAATATATTTTTGTTAGAAAAATTTTACTAAAAAAAATAAAAAATAAAAAAATTTTCTTTTTTTTTTATAAAAGATGAATTACATTGAATATATGTAACTTTTATTTTTTATTAATATTTATATATGTGAATTTTTTTATAAAAAAATAATTACTTGTACATAGAAAAATAAATTTAATCTTTTTGATCCAAAATCTTATGAATGAATTTTAATTTTAATTCTAATTTTAATTCTAATGAATTTAATTTTAATTCTGATGAATTAAATTTTAATTCTCATAGATTTCGGTAAAATAGATATAATAAGAAATTAGTAAATAGATAAAATAAATAAGTCGAATGAATTTTAAATAAATTCTATGATTTTAAATAAATAAATATTTAAGTTTTTTTTATAAATGATCGCACTATATGCATTTATTTTTTTTTTTTCTTATTTATAAGATAAACTATCGATAATCTGTTATTGAATTTGAAAATTATTATAATTCCAATATTTTTTATTTGTATTAAAAAAATACGCCTAAAAAAATTTTTCATATTTAATTTTCAATAATTAAAAAACAAAATATTAAATAAAATTCTTCCTTTTTTGTTTCATTTTGGTTTTTAAAATCATTCCTTAAATTTTCTACTCATTATTTCTACTAATTTTCTTTTTATTATCATCTAAACACACTTGTATACTGAATATTAATATGTTCGGATATCTTAAAAAACTCTATTTTAGAAATTAAAACAAATACAAAAATTAAAACAAATACATTTGATATATAATATAAAAATATCAATTAAGGCTTATTTATTAAGTTATAAGCAATTTAAATTCATAGATAAAGAACAAAATATGATGCCGATATAAAGATATTCAGCCTCATTCTACTTCTTCAAATGCTTATAACTTAATAAATAAAGACTAATAAATCTTAATTATATATCAATTTTTGTTTGTTTTGGTTTTTAGAATTGATTCTGCAAAAAAATTTCACAAATATATTAACACTTTATATATTCATATGTAAAATTTTCGCCGAAAAATGATTAATATTTAAACTTTTATAATTCTATGAAAAAAAAATTGTATAACAATTTACTTGGATTGATTTTAAAATTCTATTTTTACTTCTTGATTTTTTCAAATTCTTTTTTATTGCAAAACAAAATGCGAAATTATTTTTTTTCTTTAAAAATTCAAATGATTCTAGACTCTAATGAAATTTAAAATACAATATAAAATACAATAATTAAAAATACAATATATTAAACACGTATATATGCACATTAAACAAATATATACGAGATATAAGTTTTACCGCAATCTGATAATAAATTTCAATGCCAACAATCCACTTTTCATTTAAATTATAATAAGAACATATAAAAAAAAAAAATAGAAAAAAGTTAATTTCACCTTCATTCTTCAGTTTTGCAATAAAAAAAAATTTTTAGAAAGATTAAATTTAGGAATGTGAAAGTAAAGATTTCATCTTTTAAAATAAACACAAATTATTTTACATTTTTTTTTTCATAAAATGTAATAGTTTAAATTAATCATATTTTAATGAAAATTTAATATTTAGTTTTGTATGCGAGTATATTTAACGAAATATATTTGTGAATATATGTAAAAGTAAGTACTATATAATAAAAATATATAGTAATGCCTTGTTAATTGTCAAATATTTCAATTTCAAAAATTTTTGAAACTGCTTAAATGAAGCAGTATTATCTTTAATGCACAATAATTTACTTTAATTAATAATAAATCAAAACAAAACAAAAATAAAATTTCTATACTTTAATAGAAATGTTTAATATGTTTTAATATGTTTAAGATTTGTTCAATGAAAATAATATTAAATTCAATAATTTGAATAAAATTGAATTATTATATGATAATTAATAATAATAAAATAATAATTAAAAAAAACAAATATTATAAGAATAATTTTTCTATTATATTTCATGTTTCTTAATAATTCAAGAGATGAATGAATTCAGAAATCAAGAATTAACAGTCATAATTCTCGAAATATTTATCTAGTATGATAATTGTTACATTTCTCTGCGATAGTTAATGAGGCAGTACTAAATATGATTATGCATGCATATTTATATATAATTAGTAGAAGTGATATAGTGGAATCTATAGGATGTTAATATATTTGTGGAATATATTTGAAAAGTTTAGAAGTCAAAACAAATAAATGTTGATATATAAAAATATCGGTTAAATCTCATTTATTAAATTATAAACAATATAAGCTAAGTAAATTAAATAAAGCAAGACATAAAACAAGATAGCAGTATAATATTCTTCTTTTATCTATCTCGTTTCATCTAATGCAAACTTCAATTATTTATGACTTAATAACTTTAATCAATATTTTTATATATATATTTTTGTTTGTTTTGATTTTAAAATCAATCTTTCAAAGATGTTCCACAAATATATTAATATTTTGTATAAATTAAAAAACAATATTACATATTAAAAGAATTGTACATCATATAAAAAACAAATTGACATCTAATTTTAAATGAAGTTACCAAATATGCAAACTTTAATGCCTGATTAAATATATATATATGACTTCACTATATTCCTTTCCTTGATTATAACTATTTAAGTTAACACCAAATAACTATTAAAAAAAGAAGAAACGAATGAATATCACTAAAATTGCACTTACTTAAAGAACTGTGATTATGAACCCATCTACCAGGATCATACTGCTGAGAGAATGGAACGGATTGGCTAGTTGATCTTTCAGTATTAGGAGAAACTCGATTAAGACCAGCATTAATTTTTTCTGCCTGTTGTTTTTGAAATCGAGGTGGTAAATTGGTTTTATAATATCGAGAAAATGAAGCATGTAGCTCACGATCTCTGATATCCCTTTGATCGCGATCTCGCTCTCTTTCACGTTCATTACGATTACTATCTTGTCTTGTAAAATTTTGTCGATCTGTTTGTCGAAAATCAGACAATAATTGATCACGCGAATCTCTGTTGTCTTTTGGACCATCTCTACTTTCACGCAATTCACGTATATTTATAGATTTTTCATCTTTTCCTTCAGATCGTTCTCGTTCTCTATTTTCCTTTTCTCGTTCCCATTCAGGAACTGGAATCGATACTGGTGGAACACTTATTAAACCTTTTGATTCATTAGCTTGTTTCTCTTTTAACTTTTGTTCTAAATCTTGCAATTTTTTAGCTGCCGCTTGTCTAGTCGATTCCTGATATCGTTTTTCTTCTTCTTCTTTCCGTTGTCGAGCGCGTTCAACAGCAGATGCTACTTCAACAACTTTTAGTCTGCGTCTCTCGTTCCACGCTTCATCATCTTCTACACCTGTTTTCAAAGTGAAGACGAATGTCATGAACAAACTTATGAGATATAACACAATACATAACTGGTATGAATGAAAATGAATTCAACTTTATTTAGATTTGCACCTAAGTCACGTAAATGTTCTGACCTCTCAAAGAATGCACCGAATGCAGTTGTGACTGACCGCTATAACTACCAGACCCGTTGGAACCACGATAATCACGGGATAAAGAACTCTGAGTCCATGAACGATGAGTAGCTTGATCTCGGGATTCCTTCAAATCTCGATTATCGTGATTATCACGATTATCACGGTTATCTCTTGTTTTTTCTTTGTCATCTGTTAAATTTTCCTCTATTTTTTCTTCCTTATTGTCCTTTTTTTCATCTTTCTTCGAAGGTTCAGGATCAGGTTCATCGTCACTAAAGGTAAGTTTTTGATTATAATCAATATCATCATGTGCTGCCCAGCCAGCATCACGAGAAATATCGTCCATTCGAGTAAGATCTTCTTCTTTAATAATTGGTCGTGTAATAATATCTTCTTCGGGAACGCGCTCGCGTTCTTGTTGACGAACAGATGGAGGAGGAAATCGTTCTGAGGGATAATTGAACCGAGGTCTAGGCCCACTAGAACTTGTGTTTGTCGGAAATTGAGAAGGAAATCCACCAGAAAAGTTCCCTCTGTACATCTGTATGTGTATTTAATACATTTATAGTTAATTATTTAAAATATAGATAATATAGATAAAATATATAAGCAAAACTTACAAATGGAGGAATAAGTCCTCTATAATGATGTAGATTTGGACCAACTTGATGAGAATTAGAACTTAAAGCATTTTGACTATTTGAAGAACTATGAGGAGGGCCTCCCTGGGCCATACCCATATTGGGAGACTGGACCAAGTTCTGTCGATTGCCTCCAGATAAATCGGTATGTCCTCCTGCCGGTCCAGTGATATTTAAAGGGGGGGCCTGGACCCCTGAATTCCCACTTCCAGAACCAGTAGTTCCTATTCCTGCACCACTGGTTGTACGACTTCCACCTTGTATCCAACTTCCTTCCGCTAATATAATATTTATTTTATATAATATATATATATATATAATATATACTTAATCTTTTCACTGTATAATATAAAAATCTTTTCACTGTATATTATAAATTGTATAATAATACAATTTTTAATATAATTTATATATAATCGTACTTTGGGGTCGTAAACTTGGACCAGGTCCATATTGTGCACTTAATTCTCGACTTGTTGTTTGTTGTTGCTGCTGTTGATGTGATTGTTGTTGGACTCCTGCTGCAGTTCCTGAATATCAATACATCAAACTTCATTATGACCATGTGATTGTTAATTCAATATTTTATCATTTTTTAATTTAAGATTTATAACTAATAAAATTAGGAATAATACATTATAAATTTTATCTATTAAAAAAAAACTATAAGTTAGTAATTCTCATTGATAATATTTAAAAAAAAATAATTTTTTTTATAAATCAAATATACAATTTTCTAATATATTATATATTTTCATATTTTATGCATAATTATCACATTATATAAATAATATTCCGTTTGCAGAATATATTTTATAATTTTGGAATCTTGAAATATTTATTAATATTTTAAATATAATATTTAAGTTTTTTTTTTAAAATTTAGTTTTATATATGTTATTTTTAATTATATATTTATATATTTTATTTTATATTTTATATTTTATATATTTTATTTTTAAATTTTTAATAATGAAATAATAAATTTAATTTTTACTTTATTTATATTTTACATTTCCTTTTTCATTTTAAGAAAACATAAAAATGTTATTTAATATTAATAACATAATAGAATTAAAAAAGAAAATTATATATAAATATATCATATAAGTAATATAAAATATTACATATTTCTCTTTACAATATATATTTTTCATACCATCTCCAGATCTGCTCATTATTGCACTCCATGATGATTTGTTGTTTACATCGGAAGAATATGAAGATTGTGAAGTATTTTGTTGCCCTGGGAGTAATGGATGTAATGATGGTGTTGTGACAGTTCCTGCTACACATTGTGCTGTTGAAGAATTTGCCTAAAAATAAAATAAATAAATATATAAATAATTATATTTATAATATATAATATATGTATGAATATATATAATGATAAAGTAATATATATATAATGAAAAAGTATAAGATAAACATAAAAAATAAACATAATATAAAAGAAAAACATAACAATTTTTTATGAATAAAAATTTATATGAAAAAAATATTGCTAATATTGTATTCATCATAACAATATATATTAGAATTATAGAATACAACAATATATATAGAATTATAAAATAATTCTGTACATTTCTTACATATCAATAAATAAATACTATAATGTCAAAAATTATTTATCAATGCTAGAAAATTCATTTAATAAATATTTATAAAATTACAGTAGATGTATCTGATGCGGTTACAGCTGTAGTAGTTGTAGTAGTAGTGGTAGTTGTCGACTCTTTAGTAGTAGCCCAACCACTTCCTCCACTTGGTACAAGACTGACAGCTGGATCGTTGCTGCTGTGTTCACTTTTTAAACTAGGCAGATTAGCTGGAGGTCGCCGTGCCGAAGGCACTTTTCCAAGACTTTGCATTCCATGTTTGCGTGGTAATGTATTTTTTTGTTGATGTTGTTCTAAAGATTCACCCTATAAGTACAAATCGGATACCAATTCCATTTTCCTTGAAATAATTATTTGATTTTTAATATTCTTAATATCAATAAAGATATATAATATATAGATATATAATAATATATATAATGAAAATATAAATTATATAAATAATAAAAAAAAATATATTAAAAAAGATAAGAAATGGAATATATACAGTAACATTCTGTTAATTGTAAAATAAGAACTAAAATATAATAATTATTTGGGAAGATATTTTGAGAAATGTTGGCTTTTTTTTATTTCATTTATTTTATTGAATCATTGAAAAAGGAAAAATATTTTTTATAAGTAAAATAAAAAAAAATGTATTTTATTTAATTTTCATTTTATAATATATTATATTTTAAATTTTTAAAGTATATATAGCTCAAAAACTGGAATCTCAATTTCAGGAATTGTTGGGGATTCCACAACAATTAAACAAATAAAAATTAAATAAAAAAGTTAATAAAATATTATTGTGTAAAAAAAAAGTAAAAGTCAAAGAAAAGACAAAAGAAATAAAAAAAAATAAATTAAAAGGGAGAAAAAAAGAAAAAAATGTTTGGCCAACTCACCCTACTCACCCGATACAAGCTATTGATGTCTAATGATTGAAACTTGGATTTTCCTTTCTCCCCCTTCGACACAAGCCCTGACAGAGTAGACATGCTGTCTGCAGGCAACCATTTAGTACCAATCAGACCCAAAGAACGAACCCTTTGTCTGAAATTATAAATAATATTTATATAGCTAATTTTATTAATATGTTTTTATATTCCATAACAATTTTCATTATTTCAAATTATATTTAATAAAATAAAAATAAAAATCATGAAAAATATTTCAAATAATTCTTTATCAAAAAGAATGTATCTAAAGAATGAATTTTTTATCTATGTGAATATATTTAAAACTTTAAAATTCTATATAATTTTAATCTATTTAAAATATAATAAAAAATTTATTAATATAAATTTATTAATATAAATTAATAAATCAACAATATATTTATATCAACAATAAATATCATTTATACATTAATAATATTTTTCTTCATAGAAAAATTTAAAAATATTTTAGATGAAAAGTTTTTTAAATGAAATTATATAATATTTTCCATCATAAATTGAAAAATAGATTGAATAAAAAATATTGTTATTATAAATACTACTATTGTTATTATAAATATTACTATTATAAATCTAATATTAATGTTTATAAATTTAATAACATATTTTATCACTTATTCAATTCATCTTAATGTCTTTTATATGATGGAAATAAAATTATGTGATTTCATTAAAAAAATTCAAGGTAATCTCTTGAGTTCATTATGAAAACAAACTATTTTTAATTATTAAAATATTTATAATTATTATGCATTATTCATTTAGATGAATTATGATTAATAATTTTTTTTATTATGCTTAATATTTATAAACATTAATATATAAAAAAATATTTTATATAAAGAAAAGATATTAAAAATATAAAGTTAATTTCTTTTTTACTTTCTATATATATTAAAATGAAAATGTTAATATATTTAAATTTTTCATTTTAAATTTACAAAAAGTATAAAAAGTTCTAATTAATTAAATGAGAAATTAACAATTGAAACAAAATCTACAAAAAAATATATATGTAGTTGTGTGTGTGTGTGTATTTTATATATATATATATATATGTAAGAAAACAAAATTAATTGCAAATAATAATCATAAAATTAAAAAAAATAAGTGGTAAATTACTCTTCATAAATTATTATATTAAAAAATATATATATTAATGATATAAGTACTTATAAAAATATGAAATTGATTGGAATAATACTTAAATATTGCAAAAGAGAAAAGATAACTCAATGCGTGAAATGCAAGGTAAAATGTAAAGTAGAAAGCGGACAAGTTTCACTAATTTTTATTATAAGAAGAAAAGGGATACACGAAATATAAATTAATAAAAAATAGAGAACAATCTACAAAGTAATGGATTATTTGAAATGAAATAAATGAAAATTATAATTAAGAATATATAGAATAATTGGAATATAAAGATTAAATTCAATTTTAAAATTGCAATGTCAAAATCATGAAAATTCAAAACAAAAAGATTCACGTCAAAGTGTATGTAAAATTTAATAAGAAAAACTTAATAAAATTAACAGCTTATTAAAATTTAAAAAATATTATATTATTGATATAAATTAAAAGAGAATTTTTGAAATTAAATGATCAGACCATAAAGTTGGATGTTTCTACTTAGAAAAAAAGATTTGGACGAAGAAGTAAATCAAAGAAATATGACTTGCCTTGGTCCGCTCCAAATGGGTTTCTAATTCACAAAAGGGTTAATTCCCAGTTAAATTAATTAATGTCCGGATTGTCACGGATTACAATTATTATAAGTGTACCGCGCCTGCGAGACACAGAAACTTCTTTTCCACAATTCGTTCAAGATGGCGAATGCGCGACTTTCGGCTCTTCTTCCGCGATCAATACAATTACGTCATGCAACCAAAGAGGAGCCGTTTGCACAGACGCGCCACTCGTTTAGGTTTTCTTGTCACTCTCTTTTGTAATAAATTTCACAATTAAGTTTTTTTCTTACTTATTATATAGAATATAATTTTATATTCAATTTAAATAATATTACATATGCTTTTTACAAGTTAAACCTGTGCCACAATATTCAATATCTTTTTTTACTTAACCGTTACTTGTAACAAGAAATGAGCGGAAGATTCAGCAGAAATAAGTGGCGCTGCTATGATTCCTTACCGTTTTGAACCAAAGTCAAGTTGGTTACAAATATTTGAATATCTTTCATAAAATAGTTTATATTCTTTATAAATGATGCAAATATTTCTTTATTTTACATATATTTTTCAATTTTTGTTATTTTCTCTATAATTTCTTTAAATTAATACATCAATTTAAATTTAATTTCATTTATAAATATATTCATATATTTGATTTGGTTGGTAATTCTATAAATTTTCAATATGGTAGCTTAAGTTTGCATATATACATATGTACATTTCCTTTTTTTTATATATAAGAATCTATCTTATTCTTTAAATTAAATTAATGAATGATTACAAATGATTGAAAATGGTATGATTGTTATTTTTCTATTGTTGATTTGAATTAGCTTTCATAATTACTTTATATATATATATATATATATTTATATATATATTATTATATATGTATATATATTATTATTATTTATATAATAATTTATATATATATATATGTCATAATCAATTTTTATTTACAGAGTGTAACATTACATACTGACATTGGGGATATAAAAATTGAATTATTTTGTGAGCTGTGTCCAAAAACATGTGAAGTAAGATTTTTTTCTTGTTTTGTAATAATTTTTAAGAATTATTTATATTGAAATAATTTTACAGAATTTTCTTGCATTGTGTGCTAGCAATTATTATGACAATTGCTTATTTCATAGAAATATAAAAGGATTTATTGTGCAAACTGGAGATCCTACACATACTGGTAAAGGTGGAACATCAATATGGAATCGTCCATTTGAAGATGAATTTAAAGAAGAATTAAGACATAATGCGAGAGGATTTGTTTCTATGGCTAATAATGGTCCAAATACAAATGGAAGTCAATTTTTTATAACATATGGGCCTCAACCACACTTAGATTTAAAATATACTTTATTTGGAAAGTAATTATATTTATTTTTAAATTTATATTAATCTTAAAGTTATTTAAATCTATTACATTTATGTAATTTATATAATTTAGTTATCAAATTAGTTGTTATTTTTTAGGATAATAGATGGCTTAGAAACCCTTGAACAACTAGAAAAATTGCCAGTAAATCCAAAAAATTACAGACCTCTTACAGAAACTCGAATAAACAATGTAACTATACATGCTAATCCTTTAGCAGGATAAATGTAAATGTGTTAATTAAATTTTATAATTGTTGATTATATTTGTTTTAAATTTTATAAATAATCTTTTAATAGAATCAAATATATTTTAAAAATAAAGATTCATTGTATATTGTTTTTTCATAGTTTCAATCTCATAATTACTATATTAAAGATATTCTTTTATTATATTTTCCTTTTCTGAATATTTGATGTACCTAAAATTAATATTAATTATAATTTTTTAACATAATATTTTATTTACCTATAATATTTTTATATCCATATTCTATTCTGTATAAATAATCAATAAGACATTTATTTTTATAAATAATTTCCAATGAAATGAAACTATCATGTTATCAATATCATTTTATTAATAATAAGAATATAAAAATTATATTTTAGAATATACCAATCTTTTATATAGATATGCAACAATTTCTTTTTATAGCAATTTTTCATAATTGATTAATTATTATTTTTTCTAAATATCTGCTAGTGATATGACAAATAATTCTAAGTTAGCTTCTATTGAATTATGATTTGTTCTAAAATCCAAATCTCAAAGAGTGATACTGATGACCTGAAAGATATATAATTATTATTAATGTTAATGATATATATTTATAAAATAAAAGTTAGTATTTTTCTGCTATTATATTACCATGTATTCTTTTCATAACTGAGACTATAATACTAATGCTTGATATGTTTCATTTTATATAATCCACTGCAATTTATTAAAGTTTTATAAATCAATTGACAAGATTATTTTGAAATACGTAATTCAAAATCAAATTCTCTAACAAAACTAAATCTAATCAAATGTATAATTTTGTTTTTAATTTTTACTATTTTAATTTGTAGTTGAATGATTTGAAAGATTCTGATATTTTATCTTCAATTAACATTTCTATTATATTTTTGCTATAAATTATATATTAATATCTAGACTTATTATATATTAATATCTAGACTTTAATAATCTAAATATAATATATTTATTACCTATTTTTCCTTGAACAGATAAAATATTGATATATTCAGTAACATTATGTATAGATACATTAAAGTCTTTTTCCATTTTACTTTTTTTATATGAACTTATATATAATAAGCTAACATGTTATTTGAAACTAATAACAAAAATAAAAAAATTATTATTTCATAATTTCTAATAGTAATGTTACAACTACATATAAAAGAAATACCAATATAAAAGTTTTTTTCTTTAAATATTGAATTTATAATTCCATCTAATTCAAATTTTAAAATTGTCATAGTGGAATCTACTTCTACTCTTCTAGTATAATTTAACACATGCAAGTATAAATTGTTTTATTATAATTACAATTTGTATTTGTTTTGTAAACAAATAATTTGTTGCTTTTTGAACAGGTTTATGAAAATAAAATTTTTCAAGATGAGACATGTTGAATAATGTAACATTTTTATAATAATTTTTTTTTTGAATCTAATCATTTAATATTTTTTTTTCTTTTTTTTTCTTTTCTTGGTATATTTATTTATTATTTTATTATATGAAAAATGAAAAATATATATATTTTTTAATATTGCATGATATTATTCTGATTTTTTATTAAACCATAATATTTATCATAATTATACAATATAATTTTTATTTTGTTAGTTTGAGAAAACCATCCAAGATGTTTTTAATTTTGACATTTCTCCATAGTAACATCTTTTTCAATAAGTAACTGCAATAAATAGATTATATACAATAATTTATTTTTATCTATCACATATTCATAATTTAATAAAATTAAATTACATCATAGAAAGAATCCATTTTTAAATTTCTTTCACTTAATAATTCATTATGTGGGAATATATTATAATTTTTTGTGAATTCATAAAATCTTTTAGTTATCCAAATCAAATTGTTTTTTTGTTCTGGTAGAAATCTATGAATCAATAAATAAATATAAAATTTAAAATATTAATAGAATAATATTAAAACAAAATGATAAATTCCATTTTCTGATATCATAATTGAACATATATTTGGCCATCCATTAATTATTTAATATGCAATTTGTTCTCCCAATATCATTTTAGCATTATTATAAACACAAAAATTAAAAAAAAATCCAGAACAATGAGGATCTTCATTTTTTGAATTCAATAAAATAAAAATCAAAAGAAAATGAAAAATAAAAAATATGCAATACTGATGATAATAGATGATTTTAAATAACTATAATTGGTTTATAATCAAAACTAAAATCTAATTTTTAATCTATATATTGTAATTTTTATTTCAATTGTTGATAATTTAAGAAATAATTGAATTGTTAATTCTATATATATATATTGAAGATTCCAATTTAATTCATAAATGGGAAATCTTTACAAATCTTTTATGTAAGTAAAATAATTAATAAATTAATAAATTATCTTACATTACATATATTAATAAAATTGTCTTTATAAAATTAAATTATAATGAAGATATTAATTAATTATTTATTAGACTTACAAATTGCAATAAGATTCTATTCATAACCACCTATACCTACAACCATTGAGTTTTTTTGAATATTGAATAATGAATATAATTCAAAAATATAAACTTATATCAGAATATTTGGAGATTTTGCAATCCTTTTATAGGTTTTGTAATAATATTAAGCATGCTTAATTGATATTAGAAGAATATTAGTATTAATCATCTTTGCTACATTTTTGGATCAAATTTCAATAACATTAAGAACAATATTTGTTTTTTATTATATGTTATGTATTATATGTATTATATGTTTTTACATGTTGTTTGTTATTTCTACACCACAAACTTTTTATTATTTTTAATAGTTTCCATTGTGATTATCTTCAAAATTAGATAATCTTCAATAATTTAAATAATATTAATTATTTTATACACATTTTTTATTGATTATTGTTCTTATTTAAAAAAATAAAATATATATTAAATCATTTTTATCTTATAATAATCATTTATAATCATTTTTTTATTAATTTTGTCAAAGCGTTTATTAATAAAGTTGAATCAATAATTACTATCTTTTTTAAATAAAATGCTTTTTAAATATTTTTTTCATTTAATAAAAGAAATAATTTTTTAGCTTCTTAACCAAAAATTAAATTGATTTGAATATTGAAAGCTTTAGAACTAATAACTTTTATATTCATTTAATCGTTCCTATAATATATAAATATATATATATATATATATATATATATATATATATATATGTATATATATGTATATACATATCGAAACTACTAATAAGAAAAATATATAATTGAATACTGATATATCGGATAAAAATCTGAATTCAAATTTATTACTTATAAACGAAATCGAAATTTAATTCTAATGTGAGTCATTTAGAACTAGAAGTTTTTTTGTATTTTATTGAATATAATAAAGAATAATAAATAAAAAAAAATAAAATAAAATAAAAATATAAAAAGAAATAAAAATCTCAATTAATTTCATGATATATGTAAGAGAATTTTTCATATTTATTGCATTTATTTATCCGTAAGTTAGTATTTATCCATCTATTCTACATTTGTTTCGTGTTGATATTTAATTATTATTATAATAATAATAATGAAATTAAATATATATAAATTCATACAATGGCAGAAATATATTAATTTTTTTATGGAATAAAAAATCAATGAAAATAAAATACCGATAATTTTAAATATCTGTTATAAAAGTTATACTTATATTCAATACATAGTAGTTAAAAAAAAATAAAGAAAATAAAAAATTAAAATAATAAATATTATTCTAGAAATCAGTGCTTATAAATATGCTTAATAAAAAAAATTCTTAAATAATTTCATAACTTAATGATCATAGTTGAAAATTATGGCTTAGATAATTTTATGATTATTATAATATTATAATGATTATAAAGAAAAAAATGCAATAAGAATAATGGATAATATATAATATAATAAATATAAAAACGAATATTTATATTAAAAGCTGCAATATAAAGTTTATTATTTTTCCATCCTGGATTTATATTTTTCCAAAGATATATTATACATATGTCTTGTAATATTTAGTAATTCTATTTTAACATCACTTGGATCACTTTATATAAGATACAAAATCAATAATGTGCCATGTATGTATATTAGATATAGATAGTATAGATATTAATTTTGATTTGTCTAACAGAATAGTATCATACTTTCCTAGATGATAAAGAGCATTATAACTGCATTACCTGCAATATTTAAATTATTTTCTATATTATGTATAAGATATTAAATAAATTTTATTATTTACTTATTGTTACATCTGGTAATTTTGTTGCAGATAATAAATTCAATCTCGTATAATTAATATGTAACTGAAAATTTAAAAGCTCTAATATAAATTAAAACAAATACTTATTGTTAGAAATACCTTGTGTTTTATTAAACAAATCATATTTTTAATGAGAAAAAAATATGAATTTATATAATATTTTTATAATATTTCAATATTACACTTTGTATTGTAAAAAAAAAACTATTCTAATATATATTTTATCGTTTTAATGACCATGTTTATGAATTCATATTATCAATTACTCATTAATCTTCAACAATAATGATTTGTTTATATTAATGCTCAATTACACAAAAAAAAATCAAGAAGTAATATTTTTATTAAATTGATATAAAAACATAAAATACTTTTATTAATTTATATCTTTATTTTATAATTTAAGAAGTATAATCATAGAAAAAAAATTATTTTATTTTTTTCATATATTGTTTAATGAACACAATAGAAATTATTTATGATTAATTTTTTGTTTTGCGAAAAAACAAAAATTAATTTTTTTAATTATAATATCAATCGTAATGTTAAATTTAAACATTAAAAATTTCACATATATAAAATGAAATTGTATATCTAATACATGAAAGTATATAGATAATTATATTCAAATATAAAAACAATATACACAGTTTTCTAATTATACAGATATTAATATATAAATATAAAATAAATAATAATATTGTGTAACACAAATAACATATACGAATAATACACTAGAGCATTCTTTGATAATAAATAGTTTTTAATAATACTTTAGAATGTCAGAATATTGTCGATAATAAGCAATATAACTTTTATAATACAACTTGAATTATTCACGCGCGCATGTATGAAAAAAAAATAAAAGAGAAAGAGTATACTTCTTAAACTTAACAGATTAAATATCTTATCTTATTAAATATCTGGTTTGAAACTAAATTTAACGGAAAAATTCTTTTTTTGATAATTATTAAAAAAAAATTAATAAAAAAAATTTAACATAATTGCATAAAAAAATAATTGGGGGATTAATTTCTTTAAAGCGAAATATATTCTTCGCTAGCAAGACTGTCTGTTTCTTCAGTATCTGAATTGGTTGCAGCTTGTACTCTAGCATATTCATCTGTATCAATACTCTTACAAAAATGTATCGCATATTTTAATTTTTGTTGTAATACTGGTTTACAGGAGTATCGGGGCATTTTCAAGAGAAAAAAACATGTATAACTTTCAGGAAGAAAATGATCTGGCGGATTATATTTATCCATTACCTAAAAAAAAATAAATATAAACAGCAAATAATTATATAAATATGATGAAAATATTTTAATAAATACTTGTAAGACAAAATCTCTTCCTCGAAAGTCCGCAATTGTACGTGGTAAACGAGTTCTACCCCAAACAAATCGTAGAAACAAAGATCTTTCTTGATTGGAAAATTCTTCCATTACTTCCCAAAACCATTGTATTAAAGGAGCTGTTGCTTCGATCCCTAAGAAATAAATATATAATCAGAATTGAAAAATTAAATTATATCATAATATGTATTGTTGTTTATACCTTTATAAGTTGCAACTGATTTTAATAAAGTGAGTGGAATATCTGGACTGCCACAAACCATTGTTTCCAGTTCAGGTCCACTAAATAATGCGAGAAAAGGTACAGGTATAACTTTTGACATTCCTTCGCGAACGGCAGATACTTGAGTATCAAATTCATGTAATCTATAATTTAGAGCTAATTGGACATATTCATGTTTATTTTCTGGAGTGATTTTTCGATATCTGAAAAAAATAATTAATAATAATAATATCGTTTTTACACAAGTTTAAGCAAGCAATTTTAAAATTATTGTATCTAAAATTATAAATTTTACACTTTTAGATAAATAAATATCTGTTAAAAAACTTTATACAAAATTAATCTTAATCTCAAAATTCAAGACCAAAATTTTTTTTATTTCAGATATTCTTACTTATATATTTATTTTATTTTTCAAAAGAACCATAATTTATAATTTAATCATTTTTTGAAAAATAATATTAAAATTCTATTATTTTTTAAATAAATTTTGTTTATATTTTTTATATATTTCGAATACATCAGCCATAGCGAAAATTTACACTTATAGTAGATTATTAACATTTTTTTTAATTATTATAATATGTAAGTAAAATTTGATTTTATATAAAAGAAATTTATATATTAAAATGCCCGGCACAATAAATATTATTTATAAATTTTTGATATATGCATATAGAAAGTTTTATCTGAAATAAATAATAAATAGTGCATTACTAATAAAATAGCAAAGAATTATTTTTCGCGCACGCGAGTATGTATGTGAAATTCAAATTAAAATTATAAGGAATATTTTGTCTATATATATAAATGTGTTCTATAAGGATCACATTTATATTTTTTATCTTTAAATAAATTTCTATATTTTTTATCATATATTCTTGTAATTATATTTATGTTTATTAATTATTAATATTTGAAGATAATCAATAATTCAATAATTTTTTTTATAAAATTTCATTAACAATTCTATTCTCAATTCTATTCTATTCAATTCTGATGAGACCTATTGTTTTTACATTCTATAAAGATCAAAGTGCAAAAAGAATTGATTTGGATTTGTTTCAATTGAAATGTCATAGCTAATTTAATTATAATTGATAAAAATTTCAGCGTTTCGTGCATGTTTGTAGATTTTTGCATTTTAGACATTTATGAGATTTTAAGAAATTTTGTTAAGAAAATATTTAGAGTTTATATTATTGATATTTGAGATGTATATGCTATACAATAGGTAAGGTTCAAGAATAATGTAAAATATTTTTTACTTATAATTTTAATTCGATAATTACAAATTGGAGACATTTTTAAATAATTGTAATTTCATAAAAAAGAATGCTTTTTTAATATAGTTTCGCTTTTTTTTTGAGAAAAATTATCATATTTTCCAATACAAGTTATAATTAAAAAAAAATTTTTATCAAATATAAGAATAACAATTTCAAAAAGAATGTCAATTAAAATAAAATTAATCTAACATATTAAATAGTAAAAAATTTAGGTTTTAATTTTCGTTTCTATCATATCCAATTTCTACAAACTTATATATATCTACAGAGTATTATAAAATTTGATATTTTTTTAATAATACTTTACTTCAATTTTTAGATAATACTTGATTTATCTTCTAAGCAAATAATTACATTTTTCAATATTTTTATATATAAAAATTATAGAAAATATTATAGTTATGTGCACTTAACAAACAAGAAAATTTTGAAATTTGATATATTTCTGTTTTTATCTTCTTGATTTCAATAAAATGGATTAAAATTAGAAAGATCAAACTTTAAAATGATTTTTAAAAGTTTTTATAAATTTCAAATGAATTTTAGTAAAGTTATCACAGTTTAAAGATTGAACAAATTTGAAAATAATTTTATCTGATTTTTCGATACAAATATTATAGATTATTGAATTATTAACTATTATATTTAACTATATTTAACTTACTGATTCTTTTAACATAAATGAATTAAACATAAATTAGTATTATGATCATTAAGAGAATCAAAATTTTCGTCATGTGATTTTTTTGCTATTAAAATACTTAAAATAAATAACTTTCAATATACAAATTATTAATATAATTTAATTTTTATGCTCATATATAATATAATATATGAAAATATATGAAAATTAAAATAATGTATTCTAATATTAACTAGAATTTACATTATATTATTATGAAATATTATGAAATATATAGATTCATAATATATAAAATCCGATCGAATAACATTATTGTATTAACATTACCATTAATACAATAATTAATAACTTAACAAATGCAATACAAAATATGCAATTATTATAATTATTTTAAAAATACATAGATAGTATTTTGAAAATATTTTGATATTAAAAATATTTATAAGAATATATAATAAAAAATATAAAACTCTATTCTATTAAAAATTTACGGATGTATAATGTACGGATGTATAATAAATAAATGTGACTTTTATAAAAAATTATAATAAGATCAAATATTATTATGATATATGATATATGATATATGTCTCTTGATATCATTTAATTATTATCTCAAATATTTTTCTATATTTTTAATATTTGGAAATATTATTATTAAATCATCCTATCCCTTAGTAATAATAATTCAAACGAATGATTTTAATGTATATGTGTGAATATACATATATAATATTATACAATATAATATTTTAATTGCATATACAAATATAATATTTTAATTTATTTATTAAAATTGTTAATCTATTAATTTTTATTTGTAAGAATCATTTCTTATAATTGAGATAATTTTTTTTCAAAATAAATTTTTAGTCTTTCTTATTAAAAAACTTATTTAATATTAATTTATATTACTATTTAAAAAATTACTATTTAAATTTTATAAAATTTAATAAAAATAATAGTAATTAATAAAAATTTAATAAAAATAATACTTTAGTGTTGATTTCAAAGAATATAATGAATTTAATGTATATTTAATGTTAGATTATAATGAATTTAATACATTGTTTAATTTTTGTTATTATTACATTCGTTATATATTATTATCATATATCAATGCTCAGACGATTATCTACATTCGAAAAAAAAATTATTTACGGTTTTCAAACAACAATGCTTTATGTATCAAAGCTGGATATTGTTTATTTAATTCTTCTCTAAACTATCGATTTAATTTTGTTTTTAAAATGTAATAATAAATGTAATAAAATGTAATAATAAATGTTAATAATTTTTTATAACTGAACTTTTAATATTATTTATGGGATTATCTAATAATTGCATATTCAAAATGTTAATATATTTATGTAACTTTGAAAAATCGATTTTTCTAAATCATAAGAATCAAAGTTTGCATTAAACGAAATAAGATGAAAATAAAATCAAATTATTTCTATTCCGTTATACTCTATTTCTTTCTCATTTCATCTAACTTAATGTGAACTTGTTTATGTTATGTGAAATTGTTTATAACTTAATAATATATTTTTATATACAAATTTTTATATTTGTTTTGATTTTTACAATAAATCCTTTAAAAGTATTTCAAAAATATATTAATATCTTATATATATATTTAAACCGAACATAAATATTTTAGAATTGATACAAAAAATAATATAATAATATAAAAACCTGCTAGACAAAGATACATCATGTCCTACAGCCGACGGCGTAGAAAATGGCATTTCAAGTGTTTGAAACATTTTTTCGTCAGGATCCATATCTCGAATGCATAATAATCCGGGAACATAATCCCTATCAATTTCAGTTAAATCGGCAGGTGTTAACGATATACCCGCAAGTTGTTTCCACACAGGTTCTGCCAAATTCAAACTCAATGGGCTACCAGTTCGTATAGCTATACCCATTAAAATTCCAAGAAATCGAAACATGTTCATATGTAATGGTGAATCAGCTATTGGATTCAAAAGAAAACAATCTCTATTAGTGCCACTATCATCTCGACCATTTGGCGTTGGTATAAGTAATGGTAAGGAACCATTTTGTAATTCATCGCACATTTCTGCTATACTCTCACTATATCCGCCACCGCAATCATCTACGCTCTCTCCTGTTGAGAATGTGAGATGATTTCATTAATTTTTTTAACTATTTTTAAATTTTTTTTCCATATTTTTCTTTTTTTGTTTTATATTTATATAGTATATGTTTTATATTTATATAGTATTAAAATTTTTAACCTACCGATGAATTTCACTTTCCAAATTCTATGAGGAAAAAAGAGAACATCCTGTGTTAATAAAGATATTTTCGAAACCATTTGACCGAAAACAGATTTAATACCATCTGGTCCAGCCAATCCACCTTTGCTTCTAGCTCGTTTTACTTGTATTCGATTTAATTCTATTACTGGTCCGTGTTGTCGATCTCTGACCATCGTTGCTTGAACCACTTTACGGAAAGTTGCTTCTTTGATGCTATATACTAGTATGGGTGCTAATTTACTCAAACTAACAGGGCCAGTAATTGGATACATCGGCAAACATGGACAAAGTAATTCAGCAAAATGATGAAGAAGCACTAATCGATTGTGTAGCACAGGAAAGGGTAAATCTTTTACTAAATCATACTCCATTGGTGTAGTGGCAGGCATTTTACTTTGAGTAGCTTTCATTGTACTCCATGCCAAAGTGTGAGCACTACCACAAGCAACTCGAGTTATTTTTTTACCCTGCAATGCATGAACTAATCTTGGTCTCTGAAGCGCACTTGTTGTTCCATCGCCCAACTGGCCTTCATCATTGTCTCCCCAAGTGAAAACTTCTCCTTTATCGGTACATGCTACACAATGTAATGAACCAGTTGCTATAGAAATGATTTTTTTTCCTTGAAGTGCTGCCACTTTACGTGGCCTTCGCACATGATCATCTGTTCCATGACCCAAACGATGATAATCTCCTTTACCCCTGTTTACGTATAAAATTTGATAATTATCTAAAAATATGTAATTATCTAAAAATAACTTAAATGTAGGAACCAAACAAAAAATGAAAGATGGTTAAGAAAAATGAAGGTTAAAAAAATTCAATTTTTTAGCAATATAAAGAATTAGAATATATCCTCTGTTTTTTTTAATTTTTCTTTTTTAATTCCTACTTAAATGGATAGAATGAAGATTTTACATACGAAAGAATTTAAAATCATTGAAAAATTGATCATTTGAATTTTTACCATGTATATATTGCTCCTGATCTTGTCAATGCTACCGAGAATTGACTGCCGCATTCAACTTTAATGACACCAAGTCCTGCGAGAGATTCGATCTTCATTGGAATTTTACAACCATCGCTACCTCCTCTACCTAGTTTTCCGTAATCTCCATCACCCCAACTCCAAACATTATCATCATCAGTAACACAAAGGGTTTGCGCGTCACCACTTCCACATGCTACATCAATTACTTTATAATCTTGTAAAGCTTCAATTAATTTGGGCGTCAATTGATCTTCGCTATCTCCATGTCCTAATCGTCCATATCGACCTAAAATTGATAATAATTATATATATGTATGTAATTATGTATATGTATACTTGTATTTATTTTCTTATTTTTCAACATTATTGGTTTTTATTTTTTTATCCATACCTTTTCCCCAAGTATAAAGCCAACCAGCGCTAGTGATTGCCGCGCTATGATGACCACCACAAGCTATATCAACAATTTCGGTACCCAATAACTCTTCAATTAATTTCGGTCGATCATACGATAATCTGTTTCCATGTCCTAATTTTCCATCATCTCCTTCTCCCCAAGAATAAACGTGTCCTTCAGAACTTAAGGCAAGGCAATGTTTACCTCCTGAATTGACAGCTACTTTTTTAACGAATACATGCTGAATGGATTCCAAAAGTGTGGGTACCATAACAGAATCCGTTCCTCCAATTCCTAGACGTCCAACAGCGCCATATCCTATCCAATGATAAACAAAAAATAATAAATAAAGATAATAAATAAAATAAAAATTGAAAAAAAATCCAAAAAAAAAAAGAAAGAGAAAAGAAGGAAGAAAGGAAAATTTACCAGTTGCATAGACTTTTCCGTCAGCAGTAACTGCAAATAAAGTTTGCTCTCCACCGGTAAGCTGGACAGGTCGAAGTGCAGACAAACTCTCGCAAAGAACAGGTAATTTCACTTTTGCTCCTTCAAGTCCACCTAATTGTCCGCGATGATTATGACCCCAACCATAAATGGCACCAGAACCATCCCATGATAACATCCAATCTTCCGGCCTACGATTTAACCATTGTAGTAATTGCTCATCATGTTCCTGTTTGAATAACTCATGATTCTCATGGTCTTTGGTATTTCCTTCTTTGTCTGTTATCATTTCATTAATCTGTTTGGTAACTTCAAGACAGAATGATTTTGGAAGAGACGTCCGATTTATAAGAGATTTGGCAACCCGTATGGAAAGACAGTATCTTCGAAACCAAGACCATTTGTGAATTTCCGAACAACATTGCATACCATCCAATTCAAGGTCGCAGGCAAGAGCTACAAGAACCTTGAAAAAATCGCTATGCATTAATTGTTTTCCACCGCGGACCAAAGGATCTTCATAAGTATATTGTTTCAGTAGTGCTTGAGGCAATGATCCGAGAAGTGATGAAAGTGCGATTTCCGGGCGTATACCTGGTCCAGAAGAATAGACGACTTGTAATTTTTTTAATGCCCACATTCGTTGTTGAGCAGACAATACGCTTAATTGACTACATTGAGCTAAGGTAGTTGTTAATCGTGTCGCAATATTTCTATCCAACGTAATCAAAGTATTATCCAGAAGAGATTCAGCAAGTGCAATAGAAGGTTGCGATAGAACTGCTCTATCCGAGATTAGATCATGCGGTGCAAGGCTCGCAAGCACAGGATATACTGTAAATCGCCATCCCCAACCATTTACTGATCCGTCCGAAGAAAATCTCCATTTAAGCTCATCACCTGGAATTCGAATCTCAGCAGCCCATTCACTCCATTCTCTGCCAGACTTCACAGCCACCACTCGATTATTACTGTCCATAATAGTGAGCGGATCGTGGCGTCTTTCGGTGGAACAACGTCGATCAAATTCAACTCTAAGAGCTTCTGCACCTGATATTTTAACATGACCAGTCAATGTTGTACCATCTATGTATGGATGTGGACTTTCTTGTACTATCGGTTGTGGTATATTGCTTCTATTATTCGAATTCGCTACTGTATCCTCCAATTCTGTGATACAAATTTCTAGCACTATATTACGAATCGAATGATTTACTTTTGCTAGTGCGATCAATACCGAAGATATTATCTCTTTAGCTCCTTTGCATACTCGATTAGCAACGGCTAATTTTAATAAATCAATCAACATTTTACCATCCTCTTCAGTCAGAGTACATGTAAAATCATCCAAATTACGATCTGAAGCAACTCCTTCG
Source organism: Apis laboriosa (assembly GCF_014066325.1). Classification (NCBI taxonomy): domain Eukaryota; kingdom Metazoa; phylum Arthropoda; class Insecta; order Hymenoptera; family Apidae; genus Apis; species Apis laboriosa. Next base: position 661,165 of record NW_025222686.1, read on the forward strand.
CCAACTATTTGCGCGTTAGATGTAAGAGTTGCTGCAATCACGCTCATTGCGCTGCTTGACATTTTTGAGGCACGTGAGGATAAACTAGCGGAACTGGACATCGAAGGAAAAACAGTTGCTAATGGATAATCTTCAGATTCGGGACTTGTTCGCGGACTATTATTTATTAAATTAATAAGTTCTGCAGCATTTGCTGGTGCTTCTCCACCACCTTGTGCACTATCTCCCACATTCTGATATACATGATTATGTCCTCCACTAATGATATTCGATCCAGTAATTGTTCCATCTGGTATCATTTCAGTTATCGGACAGCATTTACTATTGTTAATACCAATATTGCTATTAGCTAATTTTAATGTTGAATGACTTTGCAATGCCGTAACTACAATGATTCGAGCTTGTATTATACGAAGTGCATTTATCACATGTTGTAATGCTTGCTGCTTCGCTACATTACTTTCCAACGAGAGAATAATGCTCGAGAGAGAAGGTCTGTTGCTGGAGGAAAAAGTGGACATGTTAAGGATTATGTCACCATTATTGATAATATCGCCGCTTAGTTGAGAAACAGTAGATGTTTTAGAGCAAGAAGGAATCGGATAATTGCTTAAATCAGTTGCTTCCAATCCGGTGATAGTGCTTTTAAATGTAAGCAACATTTGACCTAGTGGATCCTTTATAGTTGGAAATGTGACTGGTTCTTGATTATTAATCGCTGGTTGATCGGTCAAAACCCAAGCAATGCTATGACTGGAACCACAAGAAACACGATTTACTCTTGCATCATCAAGTTCATGAACCAATGATGGCTTCTTGTTAACGATTGTTGTACCGTTTCCCTGTTGACCATGATCGTTATCACCCCAAGCATATACTTGTCCGATATCCGTTACCGCTAAACAATGAAGAGCACCAACAGCGACGTGTATAATTTTTTTCCCACGAAGTCCTTCGACCAACGTTGGTTTTCGAACATGATGATCGTTACCGTGACCGAGTCGAAAATAATCACCTTTACCCCAAGTCCATACTTCACCATATTTAGTTAATGCAAGGGAAAATTGAGCTCCGCACTCGATTTGCACCACTCCCAAACCATTAAGTCGATCAATCAATAATGGTGTATAACAACCATCGCTACCTCCTCGACCTAGTTTACCGAAATCTCCATCACCCCATGAATACACCAATCCATCTGCTGTCAATGCCATTGTTTGTGCATCTCTGCTACCACATGCAATCTGTATTACACGCTGACCAACTAAAGATTGTACCAATTTTGGTTTTGATTGTGTTGCAGTATCGCCATGACCCAATCGTCCATATTCGCCTAAACCCCAGGTATATAATTCTCCACTACTAGTTATGGCAGCTGAATGACCCGATCCACATGCAATATCTCGTATTCTTTTTGATTTTAAAGATTCTATTAATCTTGGCTTATCTAAAGAGATGGAGTTTCCATGGCCTAACTTGCCATCTTCTCCTTCACCCCAAGAAAATACTTTACCATCTTGGGTGAGAGCTAACGCATGTTTTCCTCCTGAATGTACAGACACTTTCTTGATTACGTATTGACTCAAAAATGGGATAGGTTTCGGTTCGCATACATTGCTATCGTCTCCAAGGCCAAGACGACCATTCGTACCTTCTCCGCATGCATATAATTTTCCTTCTTGACTAACAACAAATAGAGTTTTACTACCACCAGCTATGTGAACGGGTTTCAATTTTGAAAGAACTTCGCTATAAACGGGTAATTTAATCTTCGATCCTTTTAATCCTCCGAGTTGATCTTTATCGTTTAATCCCCAGACATAAACAGCTGAATGCTGAGGCTGTGGTTCAGATCCACGTTGCGAGTTCATTTGCTCTTGAATGATCTCCCAATCTGAGGCTAGAAATGAAATGGACGTTGCTAATTGATTCTCAAATACTTTTCTTTTGCCAATTATTTGAAGACCGCGTATTTTACAATCTATACCACCGTTTCGACATTGCTTTATTGCTATTTCGATACACGGATAATATTCTTTCATATCTTGGAGTAAAAGTACACTTGTGTCAGTATGCCGTACACTGATTGTTGCCAATTCTACTAAACTGTTGAATGATTCACCGACATTTATTGCAATCAGCGATGGCATATAACTGCCATCTTGTGGATTTACAATTATTTTCAATGAATGAACTAATATACCAGACAACATTTCCATACGAATCCAATGCTTTCCCTGAGGACTCTGCCAATATAGACCAGATCCATCGAATAATCGTGTTGCCCAGCTTTGTGGTGAAGAAACTCTTAATGTTCTTATACATTTAGACCAATCATCGATTAGAGATGATTCTATATAATCTTGTCTATGATATCTTCCCGGTTTACCGGCATATACCGCTGCTGAGCCTGGCTCGACGATTCGATTGAAGCCATGTCGATGACATCGTTTCGTATAAAAACAATTTTCACAAAGATTATAATTTTCGCAATACTTGCATTTAAAACGTGGACCAGATATTGGTAGCAAGTGACAAGAATTACATGAGACTGAATGATGACAGGAAGGCACTCGCTCTATTTCTATCGCACAACCAGTCCAATTATTTTGCTGCGGAAAATCAATAGCCACGTCTTTCCCATTGTTTATTATACCTGTAACTATTCCGATGCTTTGATGATTCACTGAACCCCATTTGTATTTGGGCACAGTCACTGATGCTTTTACTCTTACTTTGTCACCAATTTTTAGTGTGGCTGGGCCTGGAATTATTGGCGGATGACCAAGAAGTTCAATATGAATAAATCTTACCCAATAAGTTCCTCCTTTGCGTTGCCATGCGACTTGAACATTCAAATCGTGTAAACCTTCCGGATCAATTTTTATAACTTGACCAATGTCGCCGTATTCTACTTCTTCGTAGCTTTTGCAACATCTTACTAACATACCTGGTATCAGATTATCCCTTACATAAATCGCGTATTCATCGACTGATAAGAAATCAGAACGTTTCATATAATTTGGTGGTATTATTGAAGAAGAAATAGCTTCGTGCGTCGATGGAGATTCATCAATATTTTCACTAGTTGAATCTTCAGGATCCGATAATCCATATATACTTGATAACGTTTCACTGTCACTTAATGCAGCATCTGGATTTTCAAGAAGCCAAGCTACCACGCTTTCTGCTGTAATAAATCCAACAGCCGAACTCAAACTTTTAATCGCAAATTCTACACTTTTCTTTGGAAAACCCATTTCTATCAATTGGGCAACTAGTGGACTCATCGGTAAAGGACTTTTTCTTCCAGTACTTTTGCAATGTTTTTTTTGACTAGATGTCAACGATATCAAAGAACAATCAGATACAGGAGACTCAGGCTCTGAAAATGGGCCTGCAGTTGTTGCCATACCTCCTACTGAAGCTGATCCTGATGCTGTGCCCGTGATTATTATGTTTGTTACTTGAATTAAAGAGTGTCTTAGTTCAGAGGCCAAATATTGAGAAACTGTAAGTGCAGCCTCTTCCAATTCTTTATGTTTGAATATGGGTTTTAATGGTTGTGGTTTTGTAGCTCGCGTCAGCATTTCTTGGAATAGAGTTGTTCGTTTGTTACGATAATCTTCTCTACCATCAACGTTGGTTTCCTCATAATTATCCTCGCTATTTATGTCTCGATTAATAACATTACTAATTCCATGATTTTCAAATTTGTCATCATTGTTATTATTTTTGTTCTTATCATTGCTATTATTACCATTGTTTCTCGTACTGTCAATTACAATTACTCTCGCATTGTCATCTTCATCGTCATCGTCATTGTCTTCATCATCCTCATTTTCTTCTTCATTTTCATCAATATCGTTGTTATCATTGTTTTCACCGTGATCCTCGTAAGCACGATTGATTCGATTAATCTTATCCCATCGTCGACCATCAATCTCGCTATTATTCTCATCATTGATATGATCACCAATTTCAATTTGACGCTGATGATAATGGTGACGATAATAGTAATGGTGAGAATAGTGATGATTGTTATGGTTATTATTGTTATTACTATTGTTGCTGATATTTTTGTCGATTATATATTTTAATATTTTTCGTAATTTTGTTTGATAATTTAATATAATTTTTCCGGCATTTAATGCAGCGAGTTGTTGTTGTTGATTACGTAAAATGGATGCATTTACTGAACCAGCTATTACTGGCATACCATTTGGTCTTTTATCCATGCTTCGATGACCCAATAACAAATTAGCCCAAGTAGAAATGAAAGAATCAGGCATAGGCATTCGATCTAAACGAAACTTTTCGCTAAGCTGTCTCACCCCAAAAAATGGAATTTTCTTGCGCGTACTAGCATTGTTATCATCATGTATTTGTACAAGTATTTTTGAATGTTTAGTAAATTTGCATATAGTACCTATATGACCATCGATTTCGATCAAACCACCGATCCTTGGTCTATCGTCAAGACCTCCAACGACAATAAGAGTTGCCATCACTGTATCCTGAATGTTTATACTGTTCTCACCTCCATTTTCATTTAATTGTATATGAAACAATGGACCGTCACTTAACAAATCAGAAGCGAGTGATAATTTTGAGGCAAGAAAAGAATTCAAAGTCGCATTCCACTTTGAAAGAGAATGTAGATATCTAATTAGTGAAATCAGTTCTTCGACTACAGTAGAACTATAAGAAGCAGTTAATGAAACGCGACATTTATTCGAATAAAGTTCAAAGTTAGTACCCAAATCGCAGCTAAGCGCAATATGTCCCAATATACGAAAAATTTTTTCAAGGAAAGACATTTGACTAGGACTGTCAGTTGACCAAGATGGTAGAACAGCGGTAAGTAAACGTACCGTCATTATCTGCTTTTCTAAATTTGGATTTCTTTGTTCAGCTATTATATTTAAAAGAAAATCAATCCATGCCTTAGTACTTAAAGATTTACAAAGTTCGGTAGATTTAGCAATAGCTCTTAATAAGCCGAGAGTTGCCCAAGTTTCATGATGTTCTTTTGCAAGTTGAGAATGTGTATTAAAATCGGATTTATACGCGAGAGATAAGATACCGCGTAATACAGAAGCGAGTATCTTTATAGCAGAAGGAGTGACTCTATCAGCTTCGATGCCACAACAAAGTAAGATAACACGAAGTACGGTAATAGAGGCAGATTTCAGACAAGTAGTCGGATGGACATCCACAAAATCATTTCCCTTATCGATTTTAGCCAGATCTTGTGGTGAATCAATTTCACTATCGGTTTCTGGTGGCGTCGGTGGTTCAGCTAATTTTAAGTCATATTTTCCTTCTTTACCCATACGATATGAATTGGTAGTACCATTATCCCATTGTACACGAATCCAACCATCTTCCCCAAGTTCTCCGATTACTCGGCCTTCACCCGGTGCAGGTCCATCTTGATCACCCCACTTCCAGTCAACGCCGCGTACTACTCTTGTACCTATTTTCATCAAAGCCGCCAATTCAGCACCAGTTAGTTGAACAGTTTGCGGTTTATTCTTTTCAAAACTATCTTCGTATATGACATTTACCGGCATATCTTTTGGTTTTGCGTCTATGTTCATATCCGCATCTATACCTGGCTCTGTAGACATTGATGGTCCAATCTGTCTAAGCAATGTCAAAATGCTTGACATGCAACCGGAATTTATTAATAATCCAATCTCATTTGCATGCTGATAATTGCTTAACATTCCTAATATCGTTAATAAAAATCTTGCTCTGGGTAATTTTCGTAACCAAGTATATGTTCCTTGATTCAAACTACTTTTATCGCTTATTTTTGGTTTACTCGGTATCTCTGCTTGAATAACATATGCTCGCAATGCTTGCACTGCCCAAGAAATTATTTCCGCTTCGGCTAAAATAATCTTCGACTTTTGATATGGTGTTACTGATTGAATATTTTCAAGACAATGCATTATTCCATTAGTCAAAGATTTATTCTCGTGAGAAAGACCGAGCCAGCCGTTTAACAATGAATATTTTACCGATGTTATCAGATAATCTTTCTGTAATAATTGTTGCATCATTATAATTCCTTGTTCACGTAACTTTGCTCGTTGCATCTGACAATACATAGCTCGACGTAAAGTTTCGACATCTCCACTGTCCTCGGTAATTACAAAATTTATAATATTTACCATTAATTCACTCGAATCAATATTCAAAGTTTTTTGTTTCATCTTTTCAGTTATCTTAGCAAATGTTTTTTTATTACCTGATAAATTTTCTAATTTTGGTGAAATTGACGAATGTTTTCCGTTCATTTCTTTCTGTATTGAATTCTGAATCGGAATTGAAATTGGAGTCAAAGTTTGTATTGGTGTTGACATTGTTAATGTAGTCGTTGGTGTCGGTGTTGGTGTTGATGTTGTTGTCATTGTCGTTAATGTCATTGTCATTGTAGTCATCGTTGATATAGTCGTTGTCATCATTGTCGAAGCTATAGTTGCCATGACTGGCGTCGATGCCATTGTTGTTGTAGTCGTTGTTGTCGTCATCATTGTTATAGACACATCTTCGTCAGATTTATTTTTTATTTTCGCATTTTGAATTGAAGCATTCAAAATATCTTCCGGTTTACTTGGTGAGTCTTTGTTTTTTCGAATATCTCTGATTATTGTTTTAACAGTTTTCCGAAATTTTGCAACAGTATATAATAATTTTAAATCATGTAGTCCTTTGATTTCGTAACTTGTCGCTGATCTTACTTCGTGTAAAAGAAATCTGCATTTTTCTTGTGCTGGAGCACATACTTCTTTATAACTTCTATTTTGTTGTTGTCTAATTCTGATTAAATTCCATTTTGTTTGATGAATTATTCTAATCATTTCAGCCAATTGTTTCGTGAGTCTTGGACTGTTTTCATTTCCTGTTTCTTGATGATCGATCAAATTTATCACCTGATAACCCAAAGCAAGATGTTTTATTATAACTGCCATTAAAAGTCGGCTAACTTCTTCAACTGGATGGTCACCGCAAAACTCAGTATGTGCTAAAAGATTGTTCGCTTTTGAATATTTATCAATAATCGTTAAAAATGACTGAACTTGAGCATCGGTTTTATGAGTTTCAGCTAAAGCATAAATGAATGTTGTAACTCGATCATCTTCTCGACGTTCGTTCTTTTGCAATTCGTTTTTTATACGCGTAGGAAGTGGAGGTTCTGTGGGTGAATTTGCAGCTGTCGAAGTATTACTTCTCGCTTCTCCTTTCTCTTCTTCATAAGGATTCGGTGGTTGTAAAATTTGTAATCCACCTCTGAAGAAATTCGCATTTAACCAGCGACCAGCTTCCTCTTCAGCAGTTTGTAAAGGTAAACTTTGTCGCTTTCTGTGAGCATGTAAGCCTAAAAGAAAGCCTAAAGCTCTTTCTGTATCAAGTAAACAAGAACATATATCCATTACATCGATTTTAACCTCCGTGTTTTCTGGTTCAGAATGGCAATAATAACCAACAAAATAAGAATCCATCATATTTCGCGATACTTGATCACGAGAAAATGATACATTCGTCTCACCACTGGAATTAACATCCCAACTAGTAGCAGTTCTTTGAAGACCTTCCAGGGAATTTGATCTTTCGTCAAATCGAACATCTTGAATATCATATACATTATTATTCACTACTACCCAAAAACCGCCATCACGATTGTGATTTTCTAGATCGGCCCAACGAATAGTAGTAGGTTCGTCTGAAATTGATATTTTATTACCATGCTGTGGAGCTATGATACCTGGCCAAGAAAGATCATCTGTCTCACTTTTCTCGATTGTTGGTATTAATTTATTGAATCGATTGAGTGCATCTAATATTGGTGCCATTACCTCCATCCAATTCATATTAAGCAATAATAATGGATAATCGTGTTGCAACAAAATAAGACATGTAATCAATTCAGGTAATAAAACACTTATAATGTCACCTCTTAAAACAGTAGTAACTAGTATAAACTGTTTGATACAAGTATTGGCTAATTCAACGGCAAACGACATTATTTCGGTTACATGAATAGAAATTTGTGAAAGATATTTTTTTAAAAGCAATTCTGCTCCAAGCATCTCTTGATCACGTAATTTTTTTGTTCCAACATCATCGATACACTCGTATAATTGTGCAATTAATAATCGTTGAAATTTTAAAAGGAGATTCAAGCTAGGAGAATTATCGCTTCTTTGTGATTCTTCGAAATTGCGAGCCAATTGATGAGTTATTAATAATTTTGATTGCGTAATACAGGTACCATTTTTGATCAATTGTTTCACCAGTTGTAACAATGATATACTTGTATTATTTTTTTCCGAATTTAATTCTTTTGCCTGTTTTGTATCGGTTGATTTGCTAGCATTATTATTCACAGAAAATTCTTTTTCGTCAGCAAGCTCACTTGTTTCCGCTTTTACAGCAATCTTCAATGCCAATTCCAAGCCACCATCTGCCATTAAACTAGATACTAGCAAATCTGCCATGAATTGTTGACCATTATTACCGTTTATTTGTTCAAAATTATTGTAATTCGTTTTCGACAAAAAATTTGATAATGTTTTTGCGCGTTCATTCGCCGTCGGTAATAAAATGCTCCAGCCAGTTTGTAAAACAGCTTGAGCTGCTTCTTGAATTGTTGCTAAAATATCGATGCTGCTTGCAAGCATAACGCATCGCTGTTTCAAAGAGTTTAATAATGGTGTATTGGCCAATCCCACTGATTTACTATCGATATTATGCGTTATCATAGTATGCAATTGCAATCGAATTAAATTCAATGTGGCGACCGCTAAACATTCACGATCTTGAGTAGGTGGTCGTGTGCTTGGTAATCCTTCGCATGCCTTGTTCAATAATGTATCTAATAATCGAAAAGTTTCTTCGCAAATATCTACAACAAATGCTACCCTGTTCGCTACTGACCAAGCTGATGTACACCAAGCAAAACTTTGCGTTGGTCCACAAGCTAAACCAATTACATTTTTCCCAGATAATGTTGGACATAAAGTCGGTTCGGGTACAACAGTACCTAATGCCGGATCAATTTGACCATAATCATTTCTACCCCAACCATATACCAATTGATCTTCCGTTAATGCTAATACATGCAAGTTTCCTACATATAAGTCTTTTACTTTTTTTGTCTTCAATATATCAATAATTTTCGGATATCTAACATGATCTTCATTTCCGTGTCCCAATCTATAAGCTTCTCCCTTCCCCCAAGTATATACTTCACCATATGCGGTTAAAGCTGCCGAAAATTGTCCACCGCAATAAACTTTTGCCACATTTATATCCAATAATTTATCCACTATCTTTGGTGTTTTAGATCCATCGCAACCTCCTCTACCAAGCTTCCCATAATTTCCATCACCCCAGGAAAATACTATACCAGAAGCTGTGACACATAATGTTTGAGAATCTCCGCTACCACATGCCACATATACGACCATGTGCCCATTTAGAGCAGTTACTAACGTAGGAATCATTACGTTGTCTGAATTTCCGTGACCCAATCTTCCGTAATTTCCTCTTCCCCAAGTGTACAATTCACCATTTGAACTGAGAGCTGCCGAATACGTACTTCCACACGCTATAAATGTAATATTCTTTTCAACTAGAGCCTCAATTAGCTTTGGTTCATCATACCATGCCCTATCTCCATGACCTAGTCGTCCACCGTCGCCATTTCCCCAAGAATAAACGGAATTATCTTGGGTTAATGCCAAATAATGTGTACCATCTGAATGTGAAGCAATCATTGTAATCGGCTTTTCCGAAAATCCATATATTTTTTGAGGATATTGAGTTTCTGATCCATAATACATCATATAAACATTTCCATTAACCGAAAGAATCATTAGAGCTCTTTCGGTACAACAAAGTTGTTTAATGCCAAGCTCAGCAATTGTATCGTAATAAAATGGAGAGGATCCATTACCAAATTTCACACTTCCCCAAGCTATAACTTCTTGAAAAGTTTGATTATGATTTTTCTGAAATCTATCAGCAATAATAGGAGGCAAAAGAGGAGCAGCTAATCTGCTTAGATTACACATTATTATAACTGCAGCTTTTCGTAAATCTACGGATGTAGAATCATCTTCGGGAAGTCTTAAATATTTAAGTAAAACTTCACAAGGACCTGGTGCAATATTTGTATCTATTCGATGTGATTTAGAAGCTGGTATCATATTTAATCGTCTTAATAATGGTACCAATGGTGCCATACTTCCAGGTGGCATTATTCGGTTATCTTGATGTTTATGTTTACCACTCAAATGAAGTAGCAAACATACAGAATCTAATAAACTTGATAATGTAGCTCTCTGTGTCACCAATTCTAATAACAAACAAAGAGCAGTGTGTTGATCAGCAATTGGAATAGGACACCATGATCTTCCACTAACTATATCTCTAAAAACAAAGACAATTTTCATGTAACAAAAACATGACAAAGAAATTAGTAACAAAATTTAATGATAATTAAAATAATGAATTATAAAATACCCTGTAACAACTTGTCTCAAAAATTTTGCTGATCGTTCTACAACTTCTAACCATACTTGAGAAACATTAGTTTCATCAAAAAGCGTAGCTTCGGGTAATGATTGTAAAGCTTCCAATGATTCAGATAAAAGTTCACTGCAAAATTCTACATCTTCTCCTGATCTCCAAGCTCGTCTTAAATATGCAAATGAAAAATTTAGTGCTGCACGAGATCCTACACGTGCTAAACCTAATGTAGGCTTCTCATTCGATCTTACACTGAAATTATATATGTTTTAATAATATTCATTTCTAATATATTGATAATATATTTTTAAATATAAAAAAAATACTAATTTAAACAATATATAATTAATAATCAATTAAAATCATGCATATATACATGCGCATAAATTTATAATCTAAATGCATTCATGATATTTAAGATATTTTATAATGTTTATTATATAAATAAAAAATATTCTAATAATTTCTAATAATTTAATCTTAATATTGATTATTATACATTTTTTGTAACTTGATAGTAGGTTTTGATGTTGTTGAAATATCTTTAGTTTCTTGAGGTTTATGACGAGAATGGGCCATAAAATATCGTCGTGCTATTACCAAACGTTGTCTTAATCTTATAGCAGATAATGTATTGTTTGCAACTTCATAACATAATTTTCTTTGCTCCTTAATTAGTAATTTAATACATGTTGTTAAATCGTGAATAGCTGAAAAATTTATGTTATAAAAATATATGTTATATAAAAAATATATGTTTTATGTTATAAAAATACTTAGGACTTAATAATAAATTATATATTTTAATAATATTTAATACAGAACATTTTTATATATTAAAATTCTTTACATGGCTGAGAACCCCAAAGCCAAGAATCCATTACATGTTCAGCTATCATATTTTTTTCTATAAATGCACTTGTTCTTGCTGCTTCTTCTTCATCTAATTTTTGACATGGTCCACAATTACATCCATGTTGTGGACCACAAATTCCATTGCAACAAGGACATGTTAATACACCCATATTGCAATAATAATGTCCACTTTCACCTGAAAATATTAAAATAATATTTAATTAATCAATATTTAATTGATGTACCATATTTTTTATACCTTTTCTAGCTATTATCCCTGCTGTATTGACTAGGCTGTCACTAAAAGAACCTACAATTTCTCCATCTCGTATCATTTCATTCCAAAGTTCAGCTAAACCATCTCGATAAAGTAGACGTTTCAAATCTGTTTTGAGCCATTTTGCATCTAAGCGAATTTCTGGCCTCATTGTAATATCCAATTGAATATTCATATTAATCTTTTATATATATCATTAAATTTTCAAAAATCAATGAAGTTTAATTTATAAAATTCTAAAACATACGTTTTGAGAATGAACTAAATTTTTTACATTATAATACATAACTAAATATATATATTATATACAATTTTTTTATTGTTTAATCAATATATAAACTCATTTATTTTCTTATAATTTTCTATAATTTTCTTTTTTCCGCTTTTTCTTTGAAATAAGTTTCTAACTTAGTTTTTAAATAAAATGAAATTTTATTTTTAAAGAATTCCCAGTAATTCACACTATTTTTCATAGGTTAGTCAAAATATGTACTTTTGACTTTTTTAAACAGGTACATTTGGAAATTTGCAACTTTGTCTTATGATAAGACAATTGATGTTTATTGGAATCAATAGTTATTTTCTTTGATACTTTAATAAACTGATTTTGCCTAACAAATTTACATATGATTTGAATTGTCACTGCTTAATAATATCTTAAGTTTCAATATAATTGTATTTGATCGCGACATTACCAAATTTAATTTTTCATAAAAGATTATATCTTTGACTGTGTATTGATCGTAAAAATATAACTCAGACAAAAGATACAAAATCGTAATAACAACGAACAATATATATATATATATATACTTAGATACTAATGAAATTTATCGCCAATTTCTTTGGAAAAATAGTTACATTGTATTGTAATAAAACTTAGAATGACTGTATTGTATATGTACAATTTATGAAAGTACTACACAAATCAACTGTGTATTTATAATGCGGTGTGATATATAGATTTTAAGGATACTAAATAAGTAATTTTTAACATATTTAAATGTTTTATTTAAAAATATATTAAAATGTTTAATACTGTGAAGAATTCTATTAAATATGAAATTAAAAAATATGGTGAGAAAAAGAAAATAAAAGTAATAATAAATTATAGGTTATTGTTCCAAAATTATAAATGCAAATAAAAATTATTTATATTATTTTAATATTAATTAAAATTTTAGGACAACGGAAATATATACGACACTCATTAGATATAATTAAAAATAATTTAAATCGACAAAAAACTAAAGAATCATTAAGTATTTTTTATCGATCATGTGGCCAACCAACAATAACCACACATCCTCATTTAATAAAAGAAGGAGAAGTAGTACCTGGTATTCAACTTTGTGAATTCAAAAAGCGACGAAATAAATTGATAGAGAATATTATTTCACATGCTTATATCACAAATCTAACCAAATCACATATTGTGATTATTCCTTCTTCGTCTAAAGTATACATGTCTGGCAAAATTCCATATATTTTTCGACAAAATACAGATTTTCTATATTTTACTGGTTGTCAAGAACCTAATAGTATTTTGATAATTACAATAAAAAATGAAAATTTTGTAACTACTTTATTTTTAACACAACAAGATGAACATTCTGAACTATGGGATGGACCTACAACTAAAGTTGAAATAGCACCTGAAATGTTTGGTGTAGATACAGCACTTCCAATAATAGAGTTAGAACAATTTTTTATTTCTTTTATGACTGAAAATAAAAATAGTATTATTTGGTATGATACTATTGATATAATACAAACAAATTTACACAAAAAATTAAATGAATTAGTGAAAATAACAAATTGTCAAACTCTTTCTCCAACAAATATTATGCATAAAATCAGATTAATTAAATCACAATCTGAAATAGATTTAATGAAAAAAAGTTGTAAGATTATTTCAGCAGCAATGTCTAAAACTATAAAAATATCAAAACCCAAAATGAGTGAACATCATCTATTTGCAACTGTGGATTATGAATGTCGAATGAATGGAGCAGAATTTTTAGCATATCCACCAGTTGTTGCTGGGGGAAAAAATGCTAATATTATTCATTATATTACTAACAATCAAATAATTCAAGATGGAGACATGGTTTTAATGGACGCAGGTTAGAATATTTATAAATGAAAAAAATATTCTGTTTTTAATTTCTTTGTTGTTTAAAAATTTTTTTAGGTTGTGAATATCATGGTTATTCATCTGATGTAACCAGAACATGGCCAATTAATGGAACATTTACTCAAGAACAAAAAATTTTATATGAAATAGTATTAGATATTCAAAATATTTTAATTCATAAATTAAAAGAATTACCTTCATTAGATCAATTATATCATGATATGTGCTCTTTATTAGGCAAAAGATTACAAGAATGTGGATTAATACCAAAACATTTAAATAAAAAAGAATTATTTTCTACAGTTTATTCTTATTGTCCACATCATGTGAGTCATTATTTGGGAATGGATGTGCATGATACAGGAAAAATTTCTAGGAATTTAAAACTTCAGCCAGGAATAATAATCACAATAGAACCTGGTAATATATCTTAGATCATCTTAATAATATATCTTATATCAATTTTTTTATAATAATTAATATTTAAAATAATTTTACTTTTTATTATTTATAGGTATATATGTTAATCCTAAAAATCAATTTGCTCCACCAGAATTTGTTGGTTTAGCTGTTCGTATTGAAGATGATATTTTAATAACAGAAAATGGTCCAATAATTCTAACAGAAGATTGTCCAAAAGAAATTTTCAAAATAGAAGCTTTAGCGAGTCAATAGTTATAATAATGACTGTATATAATTTTCAAATACAATAAATGTAATATATTTAATTTCTAAATATATTAACTTAATATAACTATGTAATAATTGATGTATAAATTATTCTATTTTATTTCAGATAAGAATTGTACATAAGAATTAATAACATTGAAAGTTATATATCTGTAATCAATAAAGAATAACTAAGAGGAGTAATAATATAATGTACACAAAAAATATTAATATGAACATTTATATAAAATTCATATAAATTCATGTAAATTCATATAAAATAATAACTCAAGTACGATTAATAAAATGATTACTATAAATTTGTAAAAAACAATATAAATGATATTTAGTAGAAAAAAAAATTTAATATCAAATACTAAATTAGCAACTAAATATTTATTATATATTGATATATATATAAATTTATACGAATAATTAATATATTGTAATATGAATTATTTAATATTAATTATATTTTTAAAATGTAATGAAATTTTGAAATGTGATTCATAAAATTGAATCGTAAATTAATCACTAAATTAGTATTAAATAATTCAAATCTTTTACACAATAAGATTCTTTAAATTAATATCAGCTTGTTTTAAAGCAATGTAATTTTTTAACTGTTTTACTCGTAAACATGCCCAAACTAGATGATCATGCAATGCATGAATTTGAGCAGCTGCTAATGCTGCACTTTCAGGATAGATTACTGTAGTGCATCCAATTCCTAAAAATTTAAAAAATTCTATTTAATAATATATATATTATAATTATTTTTTATAATAAAAAATATAATTAAATTATAATTGACAATTCACCTGATGGAACATTGATTGATGACCATAAATCTTGGGAAATATTTTCTGGTTTGAAAGGTGGACAATTAATGACAGGCAAAGATGTATTTCCAGAGAGTACTGGACCTAATCCATTACTTCTCCCTGCTACAGCTATTAGCACTATCTAAGAGAAAAATGTGTACAAAAAAATTTGTGATAATTTAGAAATAAATATTACACATTTATTAATATCAGTTTTATTGTTCTAATTGCTTATTTTTTTAATGATTAAAAATTTCAAAATATATGTATATATATTTAATTATTATATATATTTATATACATTTATAAAAATATATATATACAGAGTATATGTTCTATTTAAATTGATTTAGGCAAATATTAACCAAATTATTTTGACAATATAATTTTTATTTGAAAAAAATATTTTAAATAAAAGTTGAATGAATATATAAATGACATGATTAGTTTTTTTATAGATGAATATATAAAAAAATAATTTTAATTTTTTTAATACAATCATATAATTTTTATTGCACTAATGAAGCTTATTTTCTACTAAATTATTATATCAAAAAATTTTTGGAGATGTATTAATTTTAAATTTATAAAATTATCATATAAAAAATAAGATAAATATATAATATGATATTCTATTGTATATTATTTTTACAAATTTTAAAGTAAAATATTTTTTAAACTTAAAGATTTTTATAATAACTTAATACTTTTTTGTAAAAAATAATAAGCTGCATCAATTAATGCAATAAAATTATATAATATAATATAAATTATAAAATTATATAGTTTCTTTTAAAAAATTAAAGTTGTTCTTTATATAATTTCTATATATTCATCTACAAAAAAATTAATTATTTATATATTCCCTAAATTATTAAACTTTTATTTAAAAATTATTTATTTTTTTGTATTGTCAATAATTTGACAAATATTCAAATTTAATTTAATTGGGACATTCTGTATAATTGATTATGAATTCAAATATAATTATTAATGTAATATATATAATAAATTGATCTTTACTATTATTATTATAAGTATATACTATTATTATAATGTAAATATATAATATATTTTAAAAAAAAATTTTTTACAAAAAAAATATAAAAATAAGTTTAAAGTTATAATTTAAAAGATTTAATTATAAAAATTAAGATTTATTTAAAAAATAAAAAAATAAAAAATTATACATAAAAAATATTATATATAAAAATTATAATTTATTTTTTGAACTAATAATATATACCTTTTCATAAGTACCTTCGTATTCTGCAAGAATACGCAATGTTTCTTGAGTACCTTTGTGAGCGCTGCAAACACGAAATTGAACTTTTAAACCTAAAGATTTTGCATGTTTTGCTATTTCTTTACAGTGGCCTTCATCAGAAAGTGATCCCATTAAAATAACAACAAGACTACTAGATAAAGGAAGAAGATGGTCAAGTTGGTCTTGTATCCATTTAAAATTACATTTTACAGTGTTCAAATCTTCTTCAGTAACAATATCTAAATTTCTATATACCTACAAACAAAATAAAAGATCAATAAAAACCAAGATAATAAAATATTATCTTCCTTTATAGGATAATTTTACTAAATACCTGTTTATCTTTCATTAATCTTTTATCACCAGATGGCCAAAGTCTCCAAGAATCACTATCAATTATATCTGCTACCATAATTTCATTATTTACATTCACACCAAATTCTATTTTCATATCTATAAGTGCACAATCTCTACTCGCCCATGTTCTTTCTAAAACTTCAAATACAGTAAGTGCAGTATGTTGCATAATATCAAATTCATCTTTTCCTATTATGAGTTCATTCAATTTAAAACCAGCAGAAATAATTTGTTCCTCTGACCATTGAGGATCATGATTAATATCATCTTTAAAGAATGTTTCTTGTAAAGGTGGATTAAATCTATAACCTTCAGGAACACCTAAATAATAAAAAATTAAAATGAAACATTGAAAATAAATGCTTATAATAAAAATTTTTTTCAAGACTTATTTTTGTTATTTTATCACATTGTTATATTGTATGTTTATATTGTATATTTATATTATATATTATATTATATATTATACCTTGATGTCTTTTTAAGAAACTGCCAGTGGCTAATCTTCGACTAATCCATTCAATTGGTAGCATTTCACATTTTTGGGCAACAAAAACAGTATCATTTACCAATTCAACGAAAGCTGTTTTTATTCCAGCTTTATTTAATAATTGAAATACTTTAGCTGTAGTAGCTGTACTAATTGCAGCTTTTCCTTTTAAATTATGAAATTTTTTACCATCTTCAGCAGTAATACAATCCTTACTTTGTAAAAGACACAAAGTAGAATCATTTAGAACTTCATATACCTTTTTGGTCTTTCCTTCAATAATGAGTTTTCCATATTTATATTCTAATTAAATGGAATATGAAATATTAATATTAGTAAATTGAATTTTATAAAAAAAATTATGTTTAATAAGAATTTTAAACTATATAGTTCAATTTTTATATAATACAACATAATATATTAATTAATATTAAATTATTTATCAATATATTAATATCAATATTAAATTTAAAATAATAATAAAAAAATTATTTTATAATATAAAAATATAAAGATATTATGAATGTCAAATCATTTTGTTACATTTAAAAAAATTTTATATAATTTCATGATTAATGATATTATATTATTGATGTTATATAACATAATTAAATATGATATATATAATTATATTTTTATTAAATTTAATTTTTTTCAATTAATTAAAAATGATATCAAAATAAAGGATTCATCTATTTAATGATATAAATTTTGAATTAAATTTAATTTTATAATTATAAAACTAAACTTAAAACTAAACTTCTAAAATACAAATTGTAAATATTTCAAATACAATAAAATCTTTCACTTGTCACATTAAATGAGATTGTGATTATAACTTTACATTTTAATATATATCTTAAAATACAATAATTATAAAATAAAATCAATTATGTATATGAATATATGGTTTTGAAACGAAATATTTTGAAACTTAAAATTAATATTTATATCAATAAATTAAATAAAAAAAAAATTATTTCATTTTTTATAATCATATCTTTTCTTCTTTTATTAAATATAATAAACTTAGTCGTTTTTTTAGTAAATATAAAATCTATTATACTATATACTATTTATTATATTATACTTACTATTCATGTTTCTCGTTTAGAATTTATTTTAAGAATATTATACAATTTCTCAATTCTTGAACAATTAAGTTCTTTAACGATCCCCACTTTCAAAATTCTTCTTTCTTTGATTGGTGCTTATTCGTTATTGCGAGTTTATTGGTAAATCATGATATCATATAAAGAATAATTATCGAAAAAATCATAAAATTAAAATATACTGAATAACTTTTCTAAATTATTCTTAAAAAAAATTTCAAAAATTTTATTAATCACTAAAAAGTAAAAATAGTTAACAATAACAAAATATTTATTTTAAATATTATTATTATAATATATTTATTTTAAATATACAATATATATTAAAAAGAAAATTTCAGTTTATTTTTGAAAAATTTATAAATGATATCATAAAAAATCATAATAAAATTAATAAATACAAATAGGTTTTTACAATTATAATATATAGAAGATATTATAATATATTTTTATGTAAACTTGAATTTATGTTTATAAAAAATTTAGCTTATTTGAAAGTGATTGAAAAATTCTAAATAGTTATAATATAGAAATAGTTATAATGACTATTTTAAAAAAACAAGAAACTATAATTATTCAGATAAATTAGATACACGAAATAATAACAATAATAATAATAATAATAATAATAATAATAATAATAATAATAATATAGTATATTTATTATTTAAATAATAGATTATTATCGATTTTTCATAAAACTTTAAAGAATCATGTCCAGTACTTTATTAAATATAAATTAGTAATTAAAGAGTTTAAAAGATAATAGCTAAATAAGTTAACCCCTCCAATCAAAAACAGATTTTCATTGGTCTACATATTCATTTGTATATTTAAAGTCAGTTGAGAAACATATTTCATGCGGATCTTCTTCGAGTTGATAGCAAAACATCACAAACGTTTAAACCTTTGACGCACGTGGTACGTACTAACATACGTAATTTAAAATTTGTATACTTGTACTTAAGAGAAAATGTTTCGATGCAATAATCAATTCTAATGATATTATTAAAGAAATATAATAATGAAAATTTAATTAGTAAAAGAAATAATGTGAAAAAATATATCTATAATCTTTTTTCATATTAATTATAAAACCGCCAAAAATCTTATTTAACAAATGGGTACAGTCTGTAATAAAAAGATACCAATCATAGCACTGTCAGTAACTTAAACAGTTTAATTGATCTTTATCAAATTAATAAAATTATTATTATAATTATTTTTAAATAAAAATTATATTATTTATTGTTTTTCATTTGTATTATATTTATTGTATTTTTTTTCTATTAAAGAAGTTCTTAATTTAATAAAATAATAAATAAATATATATATATATGTATAAGTATATTATTATTATTATATTATATTCATAAACGCATGCGTATATCGTAAAAGAACGCAAATTTTAAATTCTAAAAACTATATTATAAATTGAAGAAAAAAACATATTTCTTTTTTTATTTTTCTAAAAGATTTTCTTTTCTTTCTTTTTTTATTCAAAATGTTTATTATAATTTTATTCAAAATGTTTATTATAATTAAAAATAATATAAAAATAATTATTAAGATACTAATATAATTACTAAAATATTTTATAATATTGCATTAAGAATAATAAGATTAATTTAATAATTAATAATAAGATTAAATATTTTCTATATATATTAATATCAGTATACATATTGATAAGTTGGGAATACAATGATGAAATCAATTGCAAAATATTGATTAAGCAAATAAAAAGAATATATATATATATATAATAATAATATAAAAAAATTTATCTGTTTATTAGGGGTCAACAGTTCATAGAGGGTTATTACTGATAATTCAGAAAAAAATCTCAGGGGGGTCTACTATGTTTAATAATATAATAAAATTTTTTTCCATTATTGTATATTTTATAATTTTACTTTAATTTATTTTTATCTTTTATAATTTATTCAATATATTAATATATAACTAAGAATTTAATTTCAATCTAACATTCAATCACAATAAAATAAATTAATTTATTTTAACAATATTATTTAATAGAAATTTCATAATATTTAATAAATATAATATTTTTCAGATTATAATTAAAATATTTTGCAATATGCAAACAAACTCTTGTAATCAGATAATATCTCAGGAAAATAAAAGAATTAAAGTATTCCAAAATAAAAAACAATTGAGAGATGAAATAACAACTGGTCTTACACATGAATGTGGAGTTTTTGGATGTATTGCTGCAGGTGATTGGCCATCTCAAATTGATGTTGCTCAAGTAATTTGTTTGGGTAAATTAAAATTTTATAATTTTTATTTTTAGAGAACATTGTATTTATTAATTTATATATATATTAAAATCATTATAAAAATTAAAAAAATAGAATAAGTATTAAGATTTAGAGAGAGATAGAAAAGAGAGATAGAAAAATAGAATAAGTATTAATAATAATAATAATATATATGATAATAAATTATATATACATATATCATTAATGTTTATTTAGGTTTAGTAGCATTACAACATAGAGGTCAAGAAAGTGCAGGTATTGTTACAAGTGAAGGTGTATGTTCAAAATCTTTTCATGTCCATAAGGGCATGGGTATGATTAATAATATTTTTAATGATGAAAACATGAAAAAACTAAATGGAAATCTTGGAATTGGTCATACTAGATATAGTACAAGTGCAGCAAGTGAAGAAGTTAATTGTCAACCATTTGTGGTTCATACTGCACATGGAGCATTAGCAGTTGCTCACAATGGAGAATTAGTGAATACAGAATCATTAAGAAAAATGGTAATCAGAAAACATCTAAAAGTTTTATATTAATTTAATTTATTTTTAAAGAAATTTTGCTGATTTTAGGTATTAGGGCGTGGAGTTGGTTTATCAACATACTCAGATTCTGAATTAATAACACAAGCACTCTGTTTAAATCCTCCTGAAGGTGAAGTTAATGGTCCAGATTGGCCAGCACGAATAAAACACCTTATGCAATTAGCACCATTATCATATTCATTAGTAATTATGCAAAGAGACAAGATATATGGTGTTAGAGATCCTTATGGAAATCGTCCATTATGCCTTGGAAAAATTGTACCTATTGGTAATTTGGGTATGTAAAATTTATATTCTATAATTATAATATATTTTATAATATATATATAATATATATATATATTCTTTAATTATAGAATATTCTCAATAATTATAATTTGTAATAAAAAAAATATTAAAATATTATAATTTGTAATAAAAAAAAAATTAGGAAATTTTGTATTATATTAAATAAATATTTTTTTATTATTAATAAAATAAAACATGTTATTAAATTAACAAAATTTTTTCATACATCAGGAAATGAATCAGATGATGATGATGAAGCTGAAGGTTGGGTTATATCATCTGAATCATGTGGTTTTTTAAGTATTGGAGCACGATATGTGCGTGAAGTATTTCCTGGAGAGATTGTAGAATTGACACGGGAGGGTATAAAAACTATAGATATTGTTGATAGACCAGATAAAAAGCCTCAAGCATTCTGCATCTTTGAATATGTTTATTTTGCACGTAGTGATAGTATTTTTGAAGGTAACGTATAAAATATATATATATATGTATATATATATGTCAATAAATAAATAATTTACTTCATTTTACATAATAGGACAAATGGTTTATTCTGTTCGAATGCAATGTGGTCGAGAACTTGCTTTGGAATCTCCAATAGAAGCAGATATAGTTAGTTCAGTACCTGAATCTGGAACTGCAGCAGCACATGGATATGCCAGACAGGTGAATGTATTAAAATTTTTTAATTATAATAGTAAGTATCAATAATTACAAATTATTTAATTACAAATGCAGAATATAAATTTATAATAAAAAAAACAATCTAATAAATACAAATTATTTATTCTCATTATTAAAGAAGACTATCCATGTCATAATTCTATGATTGAACAATATAATATGATTCTAATTTAAAATTTGAAAACTAATGAAATAATTAAATTTTTTTATTTTTTATTTTTCTTTTAATAAAACTTTTACCAATATGTTTGTCAATATTTTCTAATTAAAATAAAATCAAAAATAATATATATTTTGAAGGAATAATTTGAGAGCAATATTTATTTTTTATTAATCGATTTTGATAAATAAAATAACAATTTTGACTTCAGAAATTTATTGTATCAAAAGGCCTTTAAAAGTGCATATTAACATTAAACATGCATGTTTGTAGTAGCTACAAATGAGATATATGAAACATATTATTCATAATAATGATTCATAATAATAAGAATTAAACTATATTTGCTGATGGAATTATATGTAATGCAGATTTTTGATCTTCTGTATTTTAAATGATATAATTGCTAATTAAATTTTTTTTAATTTTTTTAAATTTATTTATTTTATAATTAATTTTTGATAATTATTTTATTAATCTTATCCCATATAATTTCTAAAGATTGTTTTAATTTTATTATTTCTATATCTAAAATAATAATATAAATTAATATTATATTATGTTAAAATATTCATAATTTTTAATTTTATCATGTATTTCTAAAATCTTAACAGATAAAAAAATTAATATCGCTTATTAAATAATATTATAACATTGATATTAAATAAAATAAAATTATTTTAATAAAAAAAATACAAAATGTTGATCATTTATTAAAAAAAATTTATAAAAAATAAAGAATTTTAATTGTTATATTAATTTGTATTATTTAAATATATTTTATTTTCAACCATCTTTACTTTTGCTTTTTTTCATTCAACAAGATATAGAAGAAAAATTCTAAATTCAACTCAAATTCTATCAGGAAGAAGGCTTTATTTTAATAATTGCAGCTATTGAATTTATAATTTCTGAATTTTTTTATCCAATTCGTATTTATCCAATATTTATTTTATATAGTATATAGTATATAGTATAAGTAGTTCATAAAAATTGATTTAAATATGCAATTTATTTTAACATTAAAAAATTATATTAATATATATTAATATATATTAATTATATTAATATATAATTTTTTTTATAAATTTAATTAATTTTTGATAATTGTTTTATTAATCTTATACCATATAATTTTTAAAGATTGTTTTAATTTTTAATTTTGTTTTAATTATTTCTATATTTAAAGTAATAATCTAAATTAATATTTTAACATATTATATATATTATATATTATATAATTATATAATTATAAATTTTATAAGAAAATAATATGAATTTAGAATAATATTATTAATTTGCAGTCTCAAATACCGTTTGCGGAAGTATTATGCAAAAATAGATATGTTGGTAGAACATTTATTCAACCTAGTACACGACTCAGACAACTTGGTGTGGCAAAGAAATTTGGAGCTTTATCAGAAAATGTAAAAGGAAGAAAATTAATTCTTATAGATGATTCAATTGTTAGAGGAAATACTATTGGACCTATTATTAAGTTACTTCGTGATGCAGGAGCAAAAGAAGTAATTTTTTTTTATAAAATTGATAAAATTTATTAAGAAATTTATTAATGATTTATTAATTGATGTTATTAAATTTTTATCTTTGCAGGTTCATATTAGGATAGCTTCTCCTCCATTAAAATATCCTTGCTATATGGGAATTAACATTCCAACTAGAGAAGAGTTAATTGCTAATAAATTGGATAATATAAAATTAGCAAAACATGTTGGAGCTGATAGCTTAACGTATCTTTCAGTAGATGGACTTGTAAAAGCTGTAAGATTCGGTATGGATAATCGTGAAAGCAATTATATTGGTCATTGTACTGCTTGTTTAACGGGAGACTATCCTGACGAACTTCCTAGTAACTTAAATTGGTAAAAAAAAAAATAAATTGTACTTATGTATTTAAATATTATTAAATGATAAATGTTTGCATTACATGGTTTTAATATAAAAAATCATGAAATAATACAATTTTATATTTTTCTATGCATATTAAATCATTAATTAATACAATAATGTTTAAAAGTAATTCAGTATTTAAAGATTAATTTAAATAAATGTTGTTATATTAATAAAAATTAGTAATGTATAATATTACATTAAAAATAACAGTAATGTATAATATCATAATATATATGTATAATATAATATAATATTATATTAAAAATTTTTTAAATATCAAATAAAGGAAAATTCTCATTTTATTATAGAAAATAAATACTTTTATATCAATGAATTTGATACAAAGTAATTTTTATATCATATATATCATATTATATCATATGAATTTAATATAATTTGATAAAAAATTATGTTAATTTTTTTATTAAATTAAAAAAATGAAATCAAATAATATATATTAAAAATTAAATAAATATTATCAATTCATATCATTCGATCATTAATCAATTTATTTAATCATAAATAATTTTTTTTAATTATTTAATCATAAATAATCATAAAAATTAAAAATTATTATTAATAATGCATATTATTTATTATTCTATGATATATAGAATTTTAATCTTATATTTTTATATGAATATATTTTATATTATGTACAAATCTTTAAAAAACAAATACTAACTATTAAGAAATAAAATATTATATTTTGTTTTATGTATCCCAAATTATATTAAGTTTTTTTTCAGAATATTTTTAATATATATTTTTGATTAAAAAACAGTCATTCAAACTAAAAATCTTTCAAAACAAAAATTTATTGTGTTCTTTTATATGTATGTATATATCAGATATCTTCTTTAAAATATTAATTTTTATTAAATTAATTATCAGAATTAGTTAATTCTTTTTGTGAATCAACATGAATATATTTCGATTCGTCTAAATTAAAAGATTCTTCTTTATGCTCATACATAGCAAATGGATTATCTTCATCAGATTCAGATTCTAATATTATGCCTTGAGATTTTTTTTGTTGTCTGATACGTTGTTTTTCTAAATATGAATGTAATGCATTTAATCTATTACTTCGCATAGTTTTCCAAAATAAAAGAGCTATAAAATAATTTATATACCTTATAATTGGAATCACAATATATTCAATTATTGAATAAATTAAACTTTTAATACCTTCTGTTCGATATTGAAGTGGTATTCCTGCTTGTTTAAGTGTATATGAATTTGGAATACATTGATTATTTTCAGAATCACCAAGAACTTCTGTTCTAGATTTTATGAAGATTCTTTGCATTTTTAAAAATTTTTTAGTTTTAGCAAAATATTTAAAATTTGGAGCAATATCAAATACAGGATCACTTATTGCAGAATCATTAGTTTTTGTGAAAAACATATAAGTACCAACGACATCTTCATAAGTACCCTCATAAAACTAAAATTATTAAACAAAAAAATATTATATAAAATCAATAAAATATTAATTTATTTATTATTACCTTTCCATTAATTTGCATTATAGGATGTTCTGTATCTATACCAATCATGTCCAATTGTAATTGTTTCTCATTAAATACATTATCATCAAGTACTTCAAATTCTACATATACAAGAATTTCTTCGCTATCCGATGTGTCATCATTGTTTTCCATTGTGATCATATGTTATATTAAATATTTGATGTCTATTATATTTAATATAAATAATTAAAAAAAAATTGCAATGATTGAAATTTTATATTTTGCAATGATTTGAACTTAATTATATCACTTACTAGATATATCACTTACTAGAGTCAGATGCAAAAGGCTTTCTTTATATCATAAAGGAATTTATTTTATCTGAAAATTTTGATTTTATCGAAAGTTTATATGTAGTTTATATGTAGAACGTAATTATACATGAAATAATTTTTTTGTTGATGAGAAATTTATTTGAAAAAGTGAAAATAATTTTCAAAGTTCAGCATTTTTTCAATTTTGGATACAATTTTATCTATATTACATATAATTTTTTTATTTAATATAATATTTATTTAATTACTCGTATTCATATACTATATAAAAATATAATATAAATGAAAAAAAATATTTTTCTTAGAAATATCTTTTATTTATATTTATTTTATATAACAAAATTCATTATTATATTATATTATATTTATTTACGAATTTTTTTATTACTTAAAAATATTAAAAATAAAAAAAGAATGTTATAATTTATTATAACTATACTTTCAAACTGTATAGCCAACATATAAATAATGTATATCTTAGGGAATTTTTTTTCCTACAAAGCGAAATTTCTGTTTATTATACATAAAATTTCCATTCATTATATATGAATTATACATATATATATTATAAAATTGGCAATTATTTTTGGCATTTAGATTATTGATTAAATAGATAGAAAAAGTAAAAAGATTAAAAATTTTATTAAATTAAGAAAATTGATTATAAATCATTATGAAAAAGTTTACAAAAAAATTAATTAAAAAAAAATTGAAAGAAGCCAATCAACTGGCTTTAATAAAAAATCATAAAAAAATATATTCAATACATTATATAATATTGAAAATGAAAATAAATAGAAAATAAAATCTATAAAAAATAATATTGTTAAACATAAATAAAAAATATAACTAAAAAAATATTTTTTAATTTATATTTTCTTATTATGTATAAATATGAATAAATAATATATAATATATAATTATATAATATTTATTATATTTAATATTTTTTATAATAAAATAATATAATATTAGAAACTAAACATTTAAAATTTATTCCATGTTGTACTATTATAAAGTTATATTGAAAAAAATGAAAAAGTACTGAAACTTTGAGTGTTAATTTCATTACATTATCCCTAGATGAAAAATGCTGAAACATTTGATATTTAATTTTATTCTGAAAAATAATTGCTTTATATATAATTCATTATGCTCTATATACATATAAATTTTCAATAAAATAAAAATTTTCGAATAGAATTGTTTATAATGTAAGACGAATACTTTGTATTTAATTTAATACAATTAATACAATAAATATTATGTTATTATTTATATACAAATATATATTTGTTATTTTATTTGTATATAAATATATTTATTTATATGGAGTAATATATAACTATTATTTTCTTTTTATTTTTTATATAATTTGTGTATAATTGTGTATAATTTGTATATTCAAATAATTATTTACATTGTTTATATCTAATAATTAAAAAGAAACGCCATAAGATTTCCTCCATTTTCTTAAGATTTATCTTGAGATATTAAAAAAAGTTTTATTTAGAAATTTAGATGGTAACTATAAATTGAAAATATAAATTTTTTCAATATAATTATTTCCTTTTATTTTATTTTAATTTTATAAATTAAATTTTTATACTTTAAATAAATAAATTTGTTTGACAATGTTCAAATTGGTTATATTATATAAAACACGTGTATAAAATATTTTTTTTTTATATATATTATTATATTATATTATTATATATATTTTTTGCTATTATATATTATTATTTATCTATGTTAAATATATATAATTTTCTATAATAGTAATATATTCTAAACAAATTGAATTTACTTTTATTTATTAATTTAGATGAAAAAATGGTGAGACATAATAATCGTTTACCAGAGAATCTTCCACAATTACAAAATCTTATTAAACGAGATCCTGAATCTTATAAGGAAGAAGTAAGTTTTTCAAATTAAAATATTATTTAATAAAATTCAATATAATTTTTTATAATTTTTCAGTTTCTTCAACAGTATCAACATTATAAATCCACTTTGGAAGTTTTTTGTTTAATACCAAATAAGTTTAATAAAAATCTTGATGAATCAGTCATTTTTCTAGCACAGGTAACATTTTAAAAATTAATATAAAATAATTCATATAAATTTAAAAAATTAAATATGATTTTGTTATTATTTTTTATGATTATATGAGATTCTTAAATATTAGAAAATATTTTTTTTTACAGGTATAATTAATAAAATATATGAAAATATATTTTTAGTAACATTGTATTATTTATTATTAAGCAATTTTTAAAAATAATTATGGAAAAATATTTGGAATATGTAGATGGAAAAATCATATGTCGCAAGAAAGTAATAATGCAATTATATTCATTAATTGGTTATTCTGACGAACCAATGCCTTATAGTATATTTATTTATGGTCATGTAGCTACTGGAAAATCTTTAATAGTGCAAGATATGCTTTCTTATTTAAAATATAATGTGGCTATTATTAATTGTATAGAACATGTGAACAATAGATATATATTTGACTATATTTTAAGTGATTTATCATTGAATTTTAATAATTCATCAACTAATAAACAAATATATCATAAATGTGATAATTTTTTGGATTTTATAATAAATCTCAAAGAGATTTTTATAAAAGATACTCGTCCAATTATAATAGTACTTGATAAATGTGATAAATTACGAGATAATGATATCAATTTATTATCTGCATTTTCAAAACTCAAAGAATTATCAAATATCAATGTTTGTGTAATATTTATAAGTGATATAGTGTGGGAAAAGTTTTGTGTCAAAATAAGTATTTATGAACCTATTAAAATTTATTTTTCACAATATACACGAAACGAATTTATCGAAATTTT
Source organism: Apis laboriosa (assembly GCF_014066325.1). Taxonomy (NCBI): domain Eukaryota; kingdom Metazoa; phylum Arthropoda; class Insecta; order Hymenoptera; family Apidae; genus Apis; species Apis laboriosa. The sequence goes on from NW_025222686.1 coordinate 690,260, forward strand.
ATTTTCAAATAAATCATATGATCATGATAGTATATTTTATAAAAATTATTTAAAACTATTTCTCTCTGTATATTTTCTATTCTGTCGAGATATTAATGAACTGCGTTACATGGCCAAAATAAATTTTTCTAAATATGTAAAACCTATTGAAATTGATCAGACTAAAAAAAATGATACTGTTTTCTTATGGAGAAATATTTCTGCTACTTTTAAAGCCAATCTAGAGTTCATTTATTTACGAGTTTCTGAAAAATTTATAAAATCTGATCAATTATCTAAAGATATTGAATCAACAATGAGATTAGCATTAAGTTTTGAGTTACCATATTATGCAAAATATATGTTAATTGCATCATATCTTGCTTCGTATAATCCTGCAACACAAGATAAATATCTGTTCATGAAACAAAAATTTAAGAAAAAAAGAAAAATTACTAATAAAAAAAAAATAATATTAAATACTTTTTGTGGACCTTACAATTTTCCAATATCTAGGATGATTGCTATTTTTTGTGCCATTCTTATTGAAAAAGTTGATATAAATGCTAATTTACTCTCACAGATTCCATCTATGTGTCAACTTGGTTTGTTATCGATTGTTGGAAATTATAATTTGAATGAGCCTAAACTCAAGTGTTGTGTATCATATGATTTCATTCTTGTCATATCTAAAACTGTTGGATTTAATATACAAAACTATTTGTACAATTTTATATGTTAAATTGAAAATGTATTGACTTAAATCTTTTTGATTATATAAATTTATTTATTTTAATTTTATGTATTGATTAATTTGAAAAAAAAATAAAACATTAAAATTTATGAAATATTTTTTTTTTTAATAGATAACATGTAACAAAATACATATAAATGAATTTAATATACTGCATATATAAATGTATTTTATTTAATTATAGAATTTTATCATTTCTAAGCATTATATTATTTTATTGTATTAATACAGGTGGCTCATTGTTATCCATATGTGTTAGAATCATTTCCTCAAGAAATTATTGATGTACTCAAAACATATAATATGATACTTGATAATGATATGCGACTTGTAAGTATAAAATAATATAAATATAAAACTAATAGTCAATAAAGACTAAACTGACTTTCTTTTTTATAATTAAAGTAAATTTTTTCTGTAGACATTTTGTAAAGTTTTAATACAACTACGTAATAAATCTCTCTTAGAACCTACTGCACTTTTGAGTTTGTTTTTTGAACTTTTAAGATGCCAAGATAAAAATTTACGGCAATTTCTTGAAACACATATTATTTCTGATATTAAGAATGTGAATTCTAAACAAAAAAATGCAAAAATTAATACAACTCTACAAAATTTTATGTTTTCAATGTTGAAAGATTCTAATGTAAAGGCTGCAAAAATGTCTGCAGATATCATGATAAAATTGTATAATAAAAATATTTGGAATGATGCGAAAACGGTAAATGTCCTAGCATCAGGTTGTTTTGTTAAAGCAACCAAAGTTATGGTTGCTTGCTTAAAATTCTTTCTGGGAACAGATTCAGAAAAACAGATAAGTGAAGAAACTGACAGTGATAATGAATCAAATATTAAGGAAATTATGATAGCTAATAGAGTAAATAAAAAAACAAAAAAACGAAATAAAGAATTAGCTAGAGCGAAACGGTTGTTAATGGTAAGTCAATTAATAAATCATATATTATAGATAATTATTATAGATCATTATAGATAACATTGCAATTTGTTAATAATGAATGTTTTGAATTTTCAATATTTTAGAAATCTAAAAAAAAAGAGATGAAAGCACCGAGATTTAATTTTTCGGCATTACATTTAATTCATGATCCACAGGATTTTATAGAAAAACTATTTAAACAATTGGAAAAAAATAATGATAGATTTGAAATTAAATTAATAACATTGGATGTAATTTCAAGACTTATTGGTTTGCATAATTTATTTCTATTAAATTTTTATCCTTATTTACAAAGATTCTTACAACCACATCAAAGAGGTAATTTTTTTATTATTAAAAATTGTGTTAACTTTCTAAATTTTGTGTTTCTCTTTCTAAAACTTTCTCTTTCTGCTAAATTTGAATGACAATGAATATATAAATAAATAAAATATAATTGTTTATCTTTCTCTTTTAGAAGTAACAAAGCTTTTACAATTTATCGCTCAAGCATCTCATGAACTTATACCACCTGATATATTAGAACCAATTTTGAAAACATTAGCAAACAATTTTGTTACAGAACGTAATTCAGCAGATGTCATGGCCATTGGGTATGTATATTATGTGTATATATATAAATATATATAAATATATATATATAATATATATTTTTAATATATATTATATATATAATATATACATATATATTTTGTAAATGCATATATATATTATACATATACATTTATAAGAGTTTAACGTTTTTGAAATATATTATTTCAATTAAATTGTTTTAACATTAATTATAGATTAAATGCTATTAGAGAAATATGTATACGATGTCCTTTAGTGATGAATGCAGATTTACTACAAGATTTAGCGCGATACAAATATTACAAGGAACGAAGTGTAATGATGGCTGCACGTTCTTTAATTGCTGTATTTAGAAATTCAATACCTGAATTATTGCATAAAAAAGATAGAGGACGTCCTATAGAAGCAATTATTACTTTAAATGTTCCAAAATATGGTCAAATATGTACTAATAATTTTATACCAGGAGCTGAAGTTTTACTTGACAATGAGTTTGACAAAGTTAAAGAAATTTCAATAAATAAGATTAAAGACAATGTAATATTGAAAATAAAAACTATTAATAATTAATTAATTAATTATATAATGATTATATAATGATTATATAATGATTTAATTAATTAATAATAATAATAAGACAGAAATCTTACTGAAAAAATTATATACTATAAAATTATTTTACAGATTAGAGAGGATGATTGGATAGATATAAGTTATGATGAAAATTATGATGATGATAGTAACAATGATAATGATTATGATTATGATGATGATAATGATTATTATAATGATAACAACAGTGATATCGATAATGATAATGATAATGATCATGATGTTTTTTACGATAATGATGAATATGGCAATAATGATAATAATGAAAAAAAAGAAAAGAAAAAGAAGTTGGAAGAAAAGGAAAAAAAAAAGAAGTTAAACTTATTTGTAAACAAAAATGATAATGAAATTTTAGATGTTTATAACATTAAATCTAATATGAAAAATACAAGTAATATAAATAATAAAAATGTTATTGATATGAATGAAAACAAAGATATGGAAAATAAATTATATAGAAATAATGCTATATATACAAGTAATAATTTTAAAATTAATTATACAGATATAGAAATTAATAATATTATGAATCAAAATCAACAAGAACAATGTAACAATCTGTTAACAAAACTTGAAAAAAAACAATTAAAAACAGAAAAAAAAAAAAATGCAAAATTGACAAAAAAAGATATCACAGCAGAAAAAAGAGAGAAAGCAGCTTTGATATCTAATGAGCGATTATTAAATGATGAAGATTTTAAAAAAATAGATACGGCATTAGCAAAACAACAAATAACATATGTTAATTTAAAAAGATTTCATTCTAGTGAAAGAGAACATGGAAATTTTGTTAAATTGACCGATATAGAAAATATTTATAAAAAACAAAAACATGATAAACAAACTCGAATTGAATCTGTAAAGGTTAGTTTTAAAAATCTCGAAAAAAAACAGAAAAATTTCGAATGGAATTTCGATATTCTATTCTATCATATAGGATCCTGAATCTCATTTTGACACTGACAACGTTCGATTTTGTATAGATTTAATAGTAATTAGACACAATTAGTATTATTTATATATATATATTTCATTAAAAGTCAACCGCTAATTTAAAATTAGATTATTGTTTATGTTTTTGTTTCAAATTTGAATTTCAAGATTATGAGATTATAGAATTATAAAGATTATATATAAGATTATAAAATTATAAGAATATTGAGATTCTATCGAAATCCCAGTCGAATTTTTGCAATTTATCTCAAACTTCACGATTTAAGTTATAACACAATCTTATTTTTAATCTGTTTTAATTTTGTTATAAACTATAAACAAAAATTAATTCATATTTTTGTATTTTTTATTAATTATTATTACTAATATTAGGTGAGAGATTTCAGAAAAACTTTTTGATTTCAATAATTTTTAAATATATAAATGACAAGATTTTGAACAACTTTTTCTTATAAATACAGTTAGTTTAGTTTACGAGATATTTGTAAATTGATCTTTTAAAAAAGATTTTTTAAATTATTTTTATAAATAATTAAAAGAAATTACAAATAATTAGAACTTACAAATAAATAGAATTTCATCTATATATATATATCTATATCATCTATATATATATATATATATATATATATATATATATATATATNAAGTATGTCACTACTTATTTTTCATTAATATAAATATATGATGATAACAGACAATAAATACTTGTAAAATAAACAGATCAAAAAGTTATTTTCTCATAAATTATGATGAATTTGAAATATTAATCACTAATTTTGAGTATTCCACGGATTCTTTGAATCTGTGAAATATGAAAAAAAAATATAAAAAATTTTTGGGCAATCAAAATTATAATAATTGAAATGAATGACTGAAAATAGGGATGTGAAACAGATAGAAATGATTTTATAATAATGAGTTAGATTAGAATTTAAAAGTAATTTTTGTGAGATAACCATCAATATTTGCGATTTTTTATGAAAATAATTGAAGGTTTTATACAAGATACTATAAATATTGAAATTGATTATTAAAAACTCAACGTGAGTATGACAATTATGTTTATATAATAATATAACAATATATATATATATATTCAAATTACAAAATTATTTTTTTAATTTTGAAATATATATAAATAAATTTTTATTTTTTAATTTTCAATTTGAATTTATTTTTAAAAAATCGAAAAAATTACTACTATATTCTTTAAAGATTTTTTATGAAATAGTTAAGTCTCGTTTTGGTATTATTTTATTTTATTAATTAATGAAGTAATAAATTGGAAAAGACAACGATACGATTATTTTTAAATAAATTGTGCGTTATCCTCTTGATTGGTTGTATTATTATTTTTCTATATCTATTATTTTCATTTGTCACTTATATTTATAATTAAATTTTCTATTCTATTTTATGCAAATTTAGAAAAAAATTATACTTAAACAATTTTTTATACGATGTAAATACTATTTAAAATTGTCTAAATTTAGATGGTTTGAATTTACATAATTTAAAATATCATCCTATGGATTTTTTAAATAATATTATTACAAATTATAATAATATTTTAAAGTTATGTGAACTAGCTATTTCTTCTTATTTAGAAAATCATTTTTGGCTCGAATAGCAATATTTATAAGGAATTTGAGAATTTTTTCGATAATATTTATATAATAAGCATTATTTGTAAATTTTGAATCCACCAATTAAATTTGTTATTATTTTATGATTGTATCTTTTTGTGACGAGTTCTTATTAGAATTAAAAGAATTTTGCAGATGTATAATAATATTGTTAGAATAAAAAATTTATATTTAAAAAAGGAATTATATTAAAATAAAGGAATCTTTTGATAATGAAAAATTTAATTACTATCAATTTTCCTAAAAATTATAGTTTTGAAGGATAAAATATAAAGTCATATTAGAATAACAAAAATAATTATTCATTTTTCTGTAACATAAATAATGACAATAATAAAAATTAAGTTAATTATAATTTTATATTTTTGAAAATTTATATCATGATATAGCTATTATTTGTTTATTTTAAAAATTTTTTTAAATATTGAAAATGTTTTGCTTCTCAGAATTGACATTAAACAGATAATATAAAATTTTTCTAATTGCATAAAAATAAGTATTGCATAAAATAGTATTTTTATTATTTAGTTATATTTTTTAAAATAAATAATATTCATAAAAAGAATCATGCTACAAATTTAATTAGATATAACAAAATATATCTATTAGTTAAGAATGTTAGAATGTTAAGAGTTCATAAAATTTTAAAAATATAAATGACATTATTGATGATAATATAATCATTTTTTAGAGTTTACTTAAAATAATAGATATAAAATAATAACAAATGTTCTCTATATATTTTTCAACTTCAATTTTTTTGAAAATTCAGATCTAAATATTAAAATTTTATTTTACATTTTTTACTTATTTGCATATATAGAATAATGTATTATTAATAATTTACTTGTTTAATTGAAAATTATCCAAATTTATTCGTTCTTGAAAATTTTTCAGATTTGATTTATTCGAAAGTAAAATTTAAACAAGAAAATTTTCAATTTTTTTTTCGATTCATTTTTATACATAAAATTATCATTTTCCTATATCTTTTGTTCTAAAACACTTTTATTTTTTTGTTTATTTATATATTTATATATTTAATTTATTTCTTTTTTTTTTATAGAAAGGACAAGAAGGAAGAGAAAAATTCGGTTATAAAGATGGACGACAAAATCCACTTTGTAGTAAAACAAATCGTGAGAAAAAAAAAACCAAAGCTTTTCAAATGTTAAAGCATAAAGTAAAAGGAAAAGTAAAACGTTCTTTTAAGGAAAAACAAATTGCTTTGAGAAATCATTTATTGAGACAACGAAAAATGAAATAATATATATTCACAAATATTATATTGTATGTATGTAGAAAAATAAATAAATATATATATAATTATTATATTCTATATTTATATAATTATTATATATTAATATATTTGTGGAATTTCTTTAGGGGATTCTAGAGATTAAAATAAATATAAAATAAATACAAAAGATGCTATGTAGAAATGTAAGTTAAGATTTATCTAAAATTTAAAATTTTATAAATTAAGTAATTTAATGTTGTGAAATGAGGCAGAAACAAAGTATAATTTAGTAAATGATAACGTAACGGAAACATTATCACAAAATTTTATTAAAATAATTTATTGATTAAACACAATCTGATTATAAATATATATTTAATATTATAATTTAATATAATTTATTATTAATATAATTTATTATTTGAATTTCATAATTTAAACTTATTTTGCAGAGTTGTATAAGAGTCATGTTTGATTTGACAGTAAAGAATATATTAATTTTATATATTTATTATTAATTATTATTAATTATTATTAATTATTATTATTATTATTATTACTATTATTATTATATTATTAATTATAATAAGTCTAAATAGTTGGATAGTAGATTTTAAAGATGACAATTTTTATTCGTATTTAATTTTGATTGACAATACTTTAAATACATTAGATAATAAATTTAAGTGATAATTTAAAAGGTGTTACATAATATTTAAAGATTTTGTAAAAATCTAGATATAAGATTTTTAAAGAATCTATTGAGTGTGTAAAATCTTTATAGCATTATAATAATAAATATCCTAATATTTGAAGTATTGATATATCATAAAAAGTTAGAATTTATTCGATCCAATATTTTAATATTGTATTTGACCGATATAATGAAATTTTCTACATCATCTTTTTGTTTTAGACTTTACATCTAAATGATATCAATTTTTAGTTTTATAATTGCTTTAGAATTCTGAAAGATATGTTCATTGGATGTTCATTCTTGTTCTGTTGGATGTTTTTATTTCTATATTTGATTTTTTATTTTGATGGTCCGAAACGGACTTGTAAGAAAAGATCCCTAATAACTCGTAAACTATAAGAAATACAAAAAAAAAATTTCAGATAAAAGTTTTTTTTCATAAAGATTATAGTTTGGTAAAATATTTATTAAGTATTTATACAATTTGAAAAAAGTTAATTATAAACAAAAAATTCGTAATTTATTTAAAATTTTTTTTCAATATAAAATTTTAATCAATCTAAAATAATTATGCGAGATTATAAAAAAATAAAATAAATGTTTTTTGTTTTTAATGAATATAAGTTTGTTATGTTATTGAATTTGCTGAATTTTCAAAAGTAGGAAAATATTATATATTATATATTTCTGTCTTTTATTAAACATTGGATCAATGTACTAGATAAGAATGAGAAAAAAAGAAATTTACACATATAACTATTTTATAATATCTTTAAATTATTCGTCGAATAAATGAATTTTGATTCTTTACTTATTCTTTTAAATATGTTAAAATTCATTGCTAAAATAAAAAAATAATTTTTTCTAATTTGAACAATGTTCATGAATTTATTTAATTGTGAAATCAATGAATGATGTATGATTCACCATTGGAAATATTTTGTTTAAAGTATTTATTTCAAGTAAATGTATAGTATTTCAAGAATAAATTTGGGATAAATACTGAAAATCAGGCTTTACCTGATTTTGCTAGAATAATTCCTTTTATCTTTTTATCCATATCGATAAGTATACATAGATTCTCATTGAAGTTGTCTTGTAGATAATTTTCATTAAGTTTTCTGAAATCAATGAATGATGTATGGTTTACAATTGGAAATATTTTGTTTAAAGTATTTATTTCAAGTAAATGTATAGTATTTTAAAAATAAATTTGGGATAAATACTGAAAATCAGACTTTACCTGATTTTGCTAGAATAATTCCTTTTATCTTTTTATCCATATCGATAAATATACATAGATTCTCGTTAAAGTTGTCTTGTAGATAATTTTCATTAAGTTTTCTGAGATATCATGGTAGAATCATCAATTTTGTATTTATAATTCATTAAAATAATTCGTTGATTAAATATAATTAATAATTATATAATCTAGTATCAAATATGTGTTTAAAATTGTAATTATTACTTTATAACTTAAATTTATTTTACAGAGATGGATAAGAATAACATTTAACATTTTGGTAGTGAAGAATATATTATCTTTAAAGAGATTCTTCGAGTTTTATGCTTATTTTTATTTAGAGAAATACAAAATATGGAATGCTATCTTATCATGTGATTAATGAGTCTATTATGTTCCACTTCTTGTCTAATATAAATAATGCTTATAATTTTGCTATTAATAAAATTATTATTATAAAATTATAATTAATGTAATAATTTTTAAAAATAAATAAATCTAATTAACAATATTTTTTCTTTTATTTTTTTATTTTTATGTTTATTTTGGTTTTTAAAATTGATCTTTTAAAAATATCTCATAAATATATTAACATCCTAGAGTCATCGTCCATTAAATGTACCAGAACGAAATTTGATTGACAAAGCACAATTATTCATTAACAATTCCATAACAATAATGTAATTTTCAATTTTATAATATATTTGATAATATATTTCAGAAATAATAAATATAACGAGATAGAATGAATAAATATTCAATATAAATATTTATATAATTCATTATATTTAATTATAATTGATTGATTAATAAATATTTAAATTGCTAGTATAGCTATTTTTTATATAGCGATTTGCATATTATAATTCATGATATGTATCTGACCATAATCATTTGAATTTAGTATTTAATTTCGTAACAATATTTTTGTAATTTAAATATTAAATTAGCGAAAGATTAATTTTGGAAAGTTCAAATATATTTTTGTGACTCGTAAATTATTTCCATTTAAAGAAATCATTAGCGATAAACCAAGAATACACAAAATCGAAATCGCGATTTTGAATCTCACGAGAATTACTATCAAAAATATTTTCCATAAATGTATATGTATGATCAGTACTCATATATAAATTAGAATTCATTAATCAATGTTTGAAAAAGAGCAAACAGAATATGATGTTAATCTGATGTTATGTCATTAAGTAAATATATTTTTATTAAATATATGTAACTGAATATATAATTGAATATATTAATGTTATTCGATAATATTCTAATACAATATTAAAGTTAAATGGGTAACAATTTTTAATTTTTTTTATGTAATAAAATTATTTATAAATTATTTACATATATGAGTTTACCAAATAAATTATTAATTCTTTCTTATATTAGTTCCGAGATAAAATTATAAAAAACGTCCAGAACCTTATGATTTTTTCCTCCGATTTCAATTTTTAAATATATTATAAAAAAAAACAAGTTTCTTTTAAATATGAAGATTGGTTGAAAAATAATGAATTTTCATATCTCAAAAACATTATTGAAATAAAACAAAAAAAAAATGAAAGATTTTTTAATTATAAAATATATTTATTTTCCATAATCGTTTAATATCATTTAATCGATAATCATTTACCAAGATAATTAATTTCAATATATTTTTTCCAACATCTAATAAATTTTTTTACCTTGTCAACAAAAAATTCTACTTCTGATAAAAAAAGTTATCTTGATTTACAATCCGACTAAAAAGAATATTTTTGAGTATTCATTTTGAGAGAAAATCTAAAAAAGCAAATCTAGGTTGTAACATGGGTACAAAATAAAATTTCAAACTCGTAAGGAAAAAGAATTGTGCATACGGTGTGTGAGCACACATTCAATATTATTAATATTCGAGTCCTCGAAATACTGTTCGAAACTGTGTGAAATAAACTTATTTATATTTGACATATTTATAAAAAGAAAATGTAATTTTGTATGCAAAGCTAAATTTTACTTAGTCTTGGAGACAAAAGTTTAACAGACTTTCGTATAATCGCTCAGCAATCAGTTTTAGTTTTCGAATATTTGAAAAAAAAAATTGCTATTATTAAAATTTTATATATCCTTCAGAATATGTGCAAAAGCATATGATCTGTCAAAAAATTATTTTCTCATGAATTGTTTATTTTTTTATAATCCAGGGAATATAAAAATAAAATATGAATTTTTGGCAATAATTTGTAAGACGAAATTACAATGATTGAAATTATAATAAATATTAATTAATATTATGATGTTAATATTATATATTGTTAAAAACAAATTAATATTTGTAAAGCGATTAGACAGGTTGAATTTTATTTTTAATGCCTCAAATATTTTAGTCTATTAATAGTCTAGCATCAATAATCTAATTTAGGTGCGGGTACAATTCTCTAATGCTTTCTAGATTCTCAATCTAAACAGAGATATAACAGCAATCTTCACAAATCATTTTTGCAATAGATTATCGTGGAGTACAAGGATCTTAACTCACATGCGCTATTCCATGAAGATCTTTCGAAATAGCCTTTCAATACGACTATTAATTTCTTTAATCCCCTCTTAATTTATATTTTTACGGAAAATAATGATTGAAGCAAAAACAAAGATCCGCGACAGTCTTTTAAATTAGATCAGTTAAAATAAAATAGAATTCAGGGTAGAATTCATCAACAACACAGTTCACATTTAGAGTACAGTTAAAATTGTCATCAGAACAATCATCAATCAGCCGCAAACAGTTAGAATAAAACCATCATTTGTTCGTTCTAAACTCATAATACAAATGATTGTACAATTCTATAACAATTGTTGATCCTTCGAGTAATATTATCAGTTCAACCATTCTATTTGTGCAAATATTCAAAGTCATTCATTGTTAAAGTCATTTAGACTTTTGATATCATTATCATTGTAATTTTGAAACTGAATATAGATAAAAAATAGAAAAATTAGAAAGTTTATTTAGCATAGTATAAATATTTCAAGTATAATAATTTAAATAGTTTTTTAAAGATGTTTTTATAGAGATTCAGTTTTCCTGCTTTACGTAACTAATATTGCTATAATATATCTATAATATAATCTTATATTATAATAATAATAGAAAGACTGATATTAAAGTAGTAAAACGTTTTTTGTAATTGTGGACCTTTTTTTCGAGTCATTAAAAGTCCTTTTTGTAAATTTTGTTATTTAAAAGAAATTTATTAGAAAATTTTAATCAAAAGTAGGAGTTTTCAAAATTATAGACAATGCATTAAAATAATAAAATATTTTTTCTAAAATTTTGGGTTTTAATTTTTAAACGCTTGTCCTTGTAAAAATCCTTGTAAATATTATGTTCTCGATTATCAAATAGTAGAAATTTATAATTTATAATAGAAATATATAGTAGAAATTTATAATTTAATTTAATGACTGAAGATAATTTCTTTATACGGAAATCTTTTTTTGATAAAAAAAGTTATTTTGATTTTTATTATATTTTTATTATAAGGTACTCATGTTCTGTTATATTTCAAAACATGAAAATAAAATATATATAAAATAATATGTAAGGACAATACCATTTTTGACAGAAAATTTTTTATTTAAAGGATATTTAGAATATTTTTTAGAACAATCTGACTTTTCAATCTGACTGAAAGTATTGTTGCGTCAAAATAGTCTGTCTCTATAGATAACTATGCTGCATCGTATCTTGGAATTTATCCCATACTGACTGTGTGAAAAATGTTATTTTATTCATACAATCTATATCATCGAGCATATAGTATCAGCAAGCGGACCATATGAAAGCAGAAGTATAAATATTTTATTCAATCCCAATAGATCGATCATTTCAATAGATTCTTGACTGCATTATCTCAATATATATTTTCAGATGCTGTTTACTATTAACCGTAGTATATAATCGTTCTATTTCAAATTCTTCTTTCTTCTTTCATTTTTTTTTTATTCTTTTGATTTTTTCTTCATTTATAGTTTATTTTTGAACTTTTTAAATTATCGATAACACTTATTTTTTTTCATGATCTTTATAATTTCTTCTGCATTCATCGGTTACCAATATTTCAATGGCATTTTTTTTGTTGATGAAACAAGTATTTTTAATTTTTTCCTTATTTATAAAAGATTCATGCAATTAATGTTAACCTTATTAATCACCGTAGCGAAATATTGTTTCCGAAATTTCAAAACTTGGCCTACCAAATAGTATTTGACTTCATATTTCATTCGTTACAATTCTGCAAGGGAATATGTGCGGCATAAATATTTTGTCATCTTAGGAGTTAGAAAAATCCTGCTCTCAATCATGAGATAAGTTAAACTTTCCCCTGTGTTTGGAAAATGGTTCATTTAATCAATATTGAATGTTATTGTATGCTACCCAATATTATTCAACGAAAACCATGAAAAAGAGCTGCCTATTTTTATCCAGTCTCATGCAAATTAATTTTTACCATTAAATTCCACGAGAAAATCTTCACAAGATTAATTCTGTAATAAATTACTTCTTTTCAAAATCTCATTAAGGATGGATTGTATTTTAATTACCGAATATTTATTTAGATATTGAAAATAGATGTTTTGATTACTAAATGAGATTATTTGGTATTTATTGTGAGTTATTTATTATGATTATCTAATAGTAAAATGCGTATTATATATGTATAATCCGCTCATAATCACAATAAAATACATCACATTCAACAATATTTGCAGAATTCAATTTATCCATGTATTTTTCGATTTTTTTTGAATTTTTTCAACTAATTTCACATATTCGCGAATTTTTTCACATTTTTCACATTGGAACATTTGGAACAAATGCAAGGATATGTAAAAAAACTGTTAGCAAGATCTAGCCATTCATTCGACATAGGGTTAAAAAAACAAAAATACTTTTCAATAGCCTAGAAAGAAAAAGAGAAATTTTCTGCGGATGAAGATCATCGAAATTATTAGTCAATAACAACGAATAACATTTTCATCAACGAGAAGATTAATTTTCGCTCTTGAAGACAATGAGAATCGCATAATCAATTCATATCTTTTTTCGATTTTTTTTGATTGAGTTTTGATTCATATTGAATGAATTTATATATATAAATATTATATTATATATATAAATATTTATATTATATATATTTATATTATAAATATATATTATTGAATGAATAGCAATCTCGAATTTCGTTCTTCAAATTGATTGATGACCGTATCAAAGTTATAATTAAAAACACGATTAAAAAGTTTTTGCAATGGGAAATTCATCATCGTTTATTCTCTTTAAAAGGAAATTCCCGATTAAACCGGAATATTTCATTAATTGATCGTTTGCGGCGATTTAAACATGCATTGAATTAATACAAATTAATTTGTGAACATTGCGGATAAGAAAGTTTGTTATGCATCTTCAACGCTTGTTATTATTTGCAAATACATTTATTCGAAACGATATAAGATTTCGGAGCTATTCCGATTAATCTTAACTTCCGAATATTCATGGAATTTACGTTAAAGACTTGTCATATAGAAGACAATCAATGTTCAAATCTGCAAATTTGTAGCGTGATTGCAAATGATGAATTCAATTTTTAATTTGCACGTAAATAATATCTTAAATAGATTGTTGAGTAATAATGTTGAGTAGTAATGGGTAGTAATGAGTAGTTGTTCGTTATACAATTTTTATTTTAGTCATCAACGATATTCATTGATTCGATGATTCCTATAGTTTAACAGAAATTGAATCTTGCATTGATTACAATGCATTCAATGCATTCAATATAAAAAATCAGCGAAACTGCGAGAATTCCATTGTGATAACTCATTGTATTAAATTATGATAAGAATACTTTAATTTTGAAAATTACTATGAGATATATATTCGATTCATCGTATTGTTCTCAAAATATCAACATTGGATATGCTGTCTGATGGTTGAAATTAATCAATTTTAATGATCGAGCATATTTTGACTGATTTTTCAGAATAATTTTTGATTTTGATTCGAGTTATTTTATATGTTGACATAAAATATATATATATCGGCAATTCGTGATATCGCTTTCCTCTTGATTTCTCTAAGGAATTTTATGCAGAGAAAACATCAAATAATCCATAAAATTATGTAATTTAATTACTAATTTAATATAAAATATTGCATTAATTTCATTCGCGAGTATCTTAACAGATTCGATATTGCAGAAACAAAAATTCACACAATGATCTATGATAAACATTACACGATTTTTATCTGTATCATATCTAAGGCTAAACTATGAGTCATCAAAGTTTGGATGTTGTTCATTGTCTTTGTAAAATTTTATTCTTGATTGCACGAATATTACGATACTAAATATTCTAAAATAAAAAAAACTATCGATTCTTTTTTGACAAACAAAGAAGACATACTTCAGATAATATATTCAATTAAGTAAATATATTTCACGAATCTGAATAATTATTGCATAGACAATATTGTCTATTTATGGATGGATCGCATAAAGCATTCGTAGAATTACGTTAGAATTAGGGATACGATTTATTTGATGGATTAACTATTTGTCTTTAGAATTCGAAATCGTGTATTCTTTTTTCATAGCAAAACAAAAATCTATTTATTTATTTATTTAACTACAAAGATGGTTCATCATGAATTTCACAACGATTTCATTACAAGATATATGAGTTTTAATAACATAAATATCAATTGGTAATTTATTTCGCTATATTTTTCATTTCAATATGTGTATCATGAGAGGATATAGCAATTTGGCAAACCAACAATAATGCAGATCATCAGAAAGTCTTATTGCATCTTCGAGGAATTGTCCATTATATATTAATATTTTTCAAAGTTTGTATAAACTCTCGATTAAATCACATTTTTATTTACATTTCATTGTTTCTTTGATGTTTTTTAACAAAAAGTTCATCAATTATTTTTATATATCCTGATGTCATTAATCTCAAATTAACTATTCTAATTATTTTCGGTTTTAATTACTTAAATGCAATTGTAATAAAGAAATGGATGACAGCATGACTGCTTCCATAACAGCAATCAGAGCAAAGAATCGCTCTATATATATTATCAATAGATCGATTATGTTCATATAAATCATTCAAATATATATGGTATTTTTTCCGATAGTATTTTGATATGTTATATCTTCTTTCGAGATTAAGATTTTTGATAATATAGACATAATCGAATCCATATTTATTCAAACTAGAAAAAAAACAAATTTCTCTCGGATTCTTTTCTGACAAATGGATGCTATAATATAATTATATATTTAATTTATTATATTTATTATAATTATTATAATTATATATAAATCTTTAATATAAAATATTAAAGATTTTTTTCGCAATTTCCTGAAGATATATAGAATTACTTAGAGCATAATATTCTTAATATTCTTCAAATTGAAAGTCGGAGTTTCATTTTGGATTCGCTGTGCAAAATATGTTGTAACTCTTTTGTCCTTTGATAAGTTCTCCAATAATGATTAATACTGATATAATTATCATTTCAATCTTTGATAAAGGATTTAATTATCTTTTTAATTTTTTGTTAATTGCTGAATTCATATTATATTATTATTATTGTTATATTATTGTTATTATTATTGTTATATTTGTTGACTTTCTTCTGCTTTGTTTTTCAGTTTCTTTTAGATTCTCGAGAACAGTTTTTGAATCTTTTATGAAATCCTCTATAACAATAAAATTCTGAACAGTTTCAGATATTGGTTGCTGCGAGAATTTTCATTCCTCGAAATAGTATCGATCACCGAGTTTTAAGTTACCTTATAATATTTTCTGTTTTTTTCTAAAACTAAAAATTATTCCAAAATAAAATAAAATAAAAGTTTTTTTATATATATCATTCAAAAAATATGTACCACACTAAACTGAAATGATTGAATCTCATACGATCAAGATTGCTGCAGCTATGCTATTAATTGGCCAAGAGTTTCGTCAATTACATAAGAAAATTTTAAAAAAAAAGGAGAAACGTTAGATATAGTATATATTATTGTGATAAATAAACCATTTTTATATTGAAATTTATATAAAATTATTTTCTTTATTAAGAGAGTTCTCTGCATAATTAATGATAAAAAAGAATAAAAATCTAATATAAAAATAAAAATTAAATATAAAAAAAGAAAAAAAATTATACATGTACATTATGTACATTATGTTATGTATAATTATTTGATATGATCATCAAAAGTATCAATGTTAATTAAAATAAATAGAAAAAACATAAATATGTGCATTAAAACATAATGAATTCATAAAAGTACGAAGAGGAAAATAAACGCGAATATGTAGACGAATACATAACACGATACAGCTTGTAAATACTTCTCTATAAGAGTAAAATTAGATTAAATTAGAAAACAATAGAGGATAGAAAAGAATTTCAAGCTCGGTTTCTATCTTAAATTCTTGAACTCTTAAACTCCAGAAAATTTGATGAAAATGCATGCGAGTAAGTTAACATGCATCCTAATACATTTTTAAAAAAATCAAAATACATCTAGAATATGAATTCATAGCCTATGTAATTCGATCTGATAGCAGAAGCATCAACATATGAGTAATATCTATATATAAATATAAATATTTATTGGATGAATAATATTTTATTTTTATTATTAAAAATAGCTCAATTGCGCAATGAAATTTTTCCATATGAGAAGAATATATGATGTTACATTATTGCTTATAATATATAATATATAATATAGCAATAGTGATATGGCATAATGTGATATTTTTATTATGTGAAAATTCGTCGAAGAAAACATGATTGAAGAAATAGCGTACTGACAAAGAGAAATATTAAATTGTTATACTCTTTGTTAATTTTTTTTTCCTCTATTATTTCTAAAATGTAAATTAATATCAAATTTTATGCGTTCAAATGCCGTTTCTCTAGTAATGTTGTAGTCACTTTACAAATTATAAAGTACATTTAAAAATAATTGACTTTAAAAATATTTAAAAATATTTGTATTTAAAAATATTTGACTTTCATAAAATAGAATGTATATCATAAATGGAAAGAAGAGGAGAGAAAAGAAATACAATCACAATAGAAAATCCGCAAAATTAAATCTTATTTTTATCTCTTCATAGAAATGTAATTATAGATAAAATAGATTAGAGGTACAATGTATTTCTTTATCCCACGATTTTGAAGCTCCAAAGCTCCATTGTTATTTTAATGTCATCTTAATGTTATTGATTCAGCACAAAAAATTAATATTAATGAAATAAATAATAATAATTAGAATTAAAATTATAATAATAATTAGAATTCAATATAAAATCTGAAATAAAATATAAAATAGATTGTTTTATAAATTTAAACGAAATATAAAATTTCATATTGAAATGTACTTATTCTTATAAAAATTATTATAAACTAATAGTCAATTGGAACGATAATTTTACATAGAAAATATTGTATTTTTAATTTTTTATATTTAACTCAATTGCAATATATTATAACTACAAAAATAAGTTTCTATTTTTAAAAATATCAATTAAATGAATATTATTTTATTTTTATATAGATTTAAGAAAACTTAAAAAAACTAAATAAATATTAAAACAAAAAATTATTTTTATCATAAATTATTTATAATATATATATCATAATTTATTTCATAAAATTATTTTTATCATTATGAATATATTTTTATTTTGCAACTTTTTATATAAAATTTTTTAACTATTTGATCAAATATTTAAAATAATTTAAATTTATAATATATCAATTTTTTACACATAACTATTATGTTTTATTTTGTATATTAATTTATTTTATAATTTTGATCAATGTGAAATAAATTAATTTTGAAAATTTTATAATATCAATTTTATAAATTTAAAAAAGAATATGATATTTTCAATATAGTTATACATAGAATAGCGTATATATAGATATTGGTCTCTATATTATATCTCTGTATCATATCTCGTATGAGATAATATTGATATTAATCTCACAAAATGTCCTAAAAATGTTAGAGGTTTCTAAGATAATTTCAAACAATTTTTTATTTTCTATAAATTTTTATTTTGATTTATTAAATGAATTAATGAATTATTAATGAATTATTAATAAAAAACACTGAGTAGATTTGTTGTACTGATAAGTTGTAACAATAGTATTAGATATATGCTGCTAATTAAATTCAAACAAGAATTCAAATAATATTTATATAAGCAAATGTATTGAATATTTATTAAATAAAATTATATCGAATTATTTCTTATTCACGAATAGTGGATTAATTAGTTATCATTCGTATAAAACGAATGAATGAATTGATTGAAATGATCGAATCATTTAAAATAAATAATGCAAAATTGTAGTACAAAAAGATGAATATCGAAATTTTTTAAAATGAATGTTAAATAATATTGAAATAATAAATAATATTTGGAATAAAAAAATAAGCAATAAGTTGTAATCTATATTAAATTAGAAAATAGTTATTATTTTTAATTAGATTTAACTATCATCTGATTCAATTACTAACTAAATTTCAAAATAGACTGGATTATTAAATTAATTTGATGGATTTGCATATAATATTAAACTGATTACAGATATATTATACATATAATATTGATAAAATATTACCTACCTATAAAATAAAATAACATATTCAAAAACAAAGAATATGCTGTCGGATCAATGTATTATTATTTGCTATACTGCATGATCACCAATATTAATCAATTAATCATTTGCAGTTTAATAAATCTATAGGAGAATTTTTATATAAATATATACAAGATGTTCATAAAAATATGAGACTTTGGATGATAGGTTCTAGATATAAACGATGAAAAAATTTTATAAACACATATGTCGATAAGGCTTAATTAACAAGTTATAAGCATTTTAAGTTTGTATTAAAGATAGAGTGAGACGTCAAAAGAACAAAAACGCTCAGCTGAATGCGCGACAATACTATTATATATTGCAATATCGCTTGCGTAGCGAAGTCTTTCAAAGAAAATATTATTAATATTATATTAAAATTAATTCTTGAATTACTTTTATATTACAAAAATTAATAGTCTTGAAAAGAATTGATTAAATTTATGTCAAATAATCTTCGATTTTTATTTAAATCTGACTTTGAATTATATTTTTAAAAAGTTTTATATTTTTCTAAAGTTTTATAATTATATGCTATGAATTTTAAAAAAAAATTTAAAAGTTTTTAATAATTTCAATCCGTTCATTCATTAGATAGCACTGCAACAATAATACATCTAAAAAGATGTAATAACGCTGTAGTTGCATGAAATTAAAATTAGCCTATTTGCATTTTTAAATAAAAATTAAAAGCGTCGAAAATTAAATATTTCTTCGATAAAGAATTATTAGCAATTTATACTTCAATTAAATAAATTAAACATTTGTAGGTATTTGATTTTATTATTAAATCAAATATTAAATAGATTTAATAAATATTACCTTTATTAAATATTTATTTAATAAATATATTAAATATAGGATTATATATTAATATATATTAATATTATATATATTATATATTAAATATAGGAAATATATTAAATATAGATTTATTAAATATAGGAATATAAATATTGTAAGCCGTTATACTTACTTAACCTTTATAACAATAGCTAACACAATCGAATCGCCATAACAAAAAATAGATTTAGATTTTATCCTTTAATTTATCACCAATATCAAGTACCAATATCAGAAGAAAGAACAATGTAATAAAAGATACGCTGTCCACTATTAATATAGATTTAGTAAAAACGAATTTTGATATGAAAATTTAATTAACATTCAATAAGCACCAAGACAATAAAGAAAACTAAAAAAGCTTATTTTAGCAGTTCTCTTTGAGTTGAAATATCGTACAAAACTTCAAAATTTTATACATATATATAAAATATAATACATATATATTAAATATAATATAAATAAAATTTTCTGATATATATATATATATTATATATATATATATATAGATCAGAAAATTAGAATGACGATCAAATCAAATATTTGAATTGCTAATACAAAATATAAAATAGATAATAAACAGCAAATACTGGTCATATATAAAAACCAACATAAAAAATGGTGTTAACCTGCTTAAAAAATGATAGAAAAATAAAATTAAATTAAAAAATATGATCATCCACAGGAATTCAACAAAATTTCCTAAGACAAGATTTAAAAACTTCTGAATGTAATCTGAATGTGATCTGAATGATATTATCAAATGGATATATTTATCCGTTAGTAGGCTATTTTAGCTTCGAGCTATTCTCTTAAAAAATATCACAAAGAGAGATAGCAAATATCTTTGTTACAAACATTGTTAAACATCATCTGTTTTATATGTTCTTAATAACTTCTTATATGTTATCAATAACCACAGACCGGAGTTAACAAACAATTCAAATTTCAGTTATTATTATAATATATTATATAATATATAATATAATTATAATATAATATATAATATAAATATAATATAATATATTATATTATATTATATAAAGATTATGTAAAATATTCTTAATCAAAAGTATAGATGATAGATTTAGACTGTTTCAATAGATTAGAACATCTTCACTTAACTCAAAATTGAGTATAACAAAAGAAACATGTAAACATTTTTTAACTTGAAACCAATTTTGTTAGTAATTGCAAGCATCGAAAGCATCGAAGACAGCATTTCAAATATAAAAATAGTTTATAGAGAAATATCAATAAATTTAATTATCTCAATAAAACAAAACAATATGAAACATCAAATTTCATACATAAATTTAGAGAATATTGTATAATATAACTATATAATAATATATATATTCAATATATATATATATATATATATATATATATATATATTCAGATATAAAATATATAATATATTATATATAACCATATAATATACTTATATCATTTGAAAAAAATAATTTTTTATATATATTTATTATATATATTTATTATATATTTTTAATTATACAAATTAAAAATCTATTATTTATCTATCTAATAATTTATTATTTAACAAAGACTTATTTCAAATAAATTATAATAAATTCCATATTGTACATAACATGATTTCATTTTTATTTTCAAATCATAGATAAATCATTATTTTACAATTATCTAAATCTATAGGAACAGAATATATACTCTCGTAAGATTTCGGATAGAAAAATTATATGTTTCAGATAGAAACTTGCTTTTTTAAATTATTTTCATATATATAAGAAAATTATTATTTTTCATTATTTTTATTATTATTAATAAATGGTGAAATATTTGAATAATGAAACAATTTAAATTCTACAGATAAATGTAGATCAATGAAACCACTAAATTTTTATTTTTATTTCAATTCTCAATATTTTTTTATTCTAATACAAGATTACTAAATCATAGAAAAATAATAGTCAAAATTGTTGAATATTTTGCATTAATAACACATGTTTATGTACATTCATTGAAAAATAAAAATTGTTAACTATCTTATATACATGTTTATATACATTCGTAAAAAATATATTTTGTAATTATTCTTTTTTATGAATATATGAATGAACATTGAAAATCCTTTTATTTTTAATATACTTCATTTATATTTCTGAGTAACTTCATTTTTATTTCTGATATGGAATCAAAAAGCAATTTAAAACAAATATAAAGTAATATTGCCTTGACAACTAAAGAGATTGTTGATCTGATTTTGCATTTTTCAAACAGAGAATTACAAAATTAAATAATCGAATTACAAAAAATTCGATTAATGAATGATGAATAAGAAATAACATCGTATTCAGCATAATATCTAATAACGAATAAATATTTGTAAGTGAATCTAATATATAATTGAATATAATATTGAATAAGTATTGTATTGAAAAAATATATATCGAATTAATTTATAATAGTTTAATATATATATATATCACGATATTTATCTAAGAAAAATTTTATGATTCAATTCTATATTTATATATTATGAGAATTTTATATTCTATATTATGAGAAACTTGATGTTAAATAATAATGATGCAAAATAAACTATTCTTTGATATTAGTGCTATATCTTTAAATAAAAATAAAAAAACAAAAATAAATTGCATAAAAGAAATAATATTGCAATAACAACAGAAATATATATTTTTTTTATATATATTTTTGCTGTTTTAAACAATTATGAATGATAACTTATTTTGAGACAATTTAGTCATTGGGATTTAAATTTTAAATACGAAAACACTACGAATATAGCTTACTTCGCCTCAATCATATTCAATCGTATTCAATCGTAATCAAAAAATGAAATAAATCTTGTATTGAAATTTGTTAACAGTGCAATAATAGCCTATATTTCTTGTATTCTTAATAATTTTAATAAAAATATTATTAATAATACTTTTAATTTTTTCTGTATAGGACATAAAACCGATAATACAATTATAATATGCTTCTTTTTCGTTCTAAATGACATGTAAAGCTCTTACTAATAATGCTAAGCATTGCAGTTTTTGATACTATACTATATTATATGTATATATATGTATATATGTATAATACTATATACTATATATATATATGTATATATATATGTATATGTATATATATATGTATATATATAGTATATATGTTTAATACTATATATTATATATATATGTATATATGTATAATAGTATATACTATATTACAAATTCTATGTTTCTTATATTAATGTTTAATTTTAATTCTTTGTGTAAAGTTTTATTTTCATGAATTTTCTATAATGAATCATATGAAATTTCATTTTGTTATACCAGTTCAGAATATATTTTAATACACTTTACATAATTTCTGCAATTTTAGAATTTTAAAATTATATTTAAACATAGATAATATGATTATCTATGTTATTTATCAGCTATATAAGTAACAACAATGTATCATATTTTTTAATTGCCACAATAAATTATTATACATAAATTTAAATTTAAATATATATGTACAACTTATTAAATATTGTGATAAACACTAACATCCAATAACTAGGATGAAAAATACACTATTCTTATTAATATATAATTTTCATCTCTTAAATATCTGATATAAATGCCTAATATAAATATTATCATTGTTTATCATTTTTGAAAATGATAAAAAAATACTTTTATAAAATTATTAACATTGTTTGTAATTATATAATAATTATTATAATTTTATTAACATTTAAATTAAATTTTAAATAAATTCAATGAAAAATATCAACAATCTTATCAAAATTATGTACACTTTTGAATCTTTTAAATGTCAAAGCTGCTGTCATTCAAATATAAAAGAATCTAATCAATGATATAAAAGAATCTAACAACAACAATACAATGATAGCAAAGAATTCTTTTTTTGGTAGACCATACATCAGCTGTAATAAATATATTAATTAATTGTATTAATCATAAATCTATACAAATATATTTCATTTATTTGCCTTCTTAGAGTTCCCATAAAAAGTATTTGTGTAATAGTAATCATCCATTACATCATATACAGTAATAATATTTTCATATTTTGTAATTTTTAGATTTTTAAAAATATATTGAAAGTATATATTAACTATAGTTGATAAAAATGTGTGTATGTATATTGAATTTTTTTTGTAACAACTACTTTGTTTTTTTGTTTTTTATGGAACAACAAAAACATTATTCGAAATTTCCTTAGTTCGTTATATATATATATTTACTTCATTTAATATAATATTGTACTGTCATATTTTGGATTTAAATGCGATGTATAGTTAAATATTAAAGATCCTCTGATTTCTCTATGTTAAAATTGATAATTTATATAAATTACTTCATAGAGCATCATTGACGAAGATTTCTCTAATATTAATTTAAAGAATTTACATTTAATTATTAATTTAATTTAAATTTAATATCTTACCATTTAAAATCTTCAAAGTTGTTACTGAATTGTTACAATTATCTTCATCTGAATTATTATTAATCTTATTCGAATAAATAATGATATATAAATAAAGATAAAATAATTTCTTATGAATAATGAATGATTATTATTCAATATAAAATATTTGATACGCATCTAATACTTAGATATATTTTTTCTATATCTGCTGACATAACATACTTATGTTGACAAAACCAAAATGTAAAATAGAGTTTTGAATGGTTGCTCCTATTATTTGAGTATTATTTAAGAATAGGCCCAATTCTTATTAATCCATCTTATCATCCGAATTTTCGTAGTCGTGCTGCTAATCTTAAAGAAGGTGGAAAATAAGTAGTATGAATAATCTTCCTTATGTTAAAAGGCAATTAATATATCGAATCATATGCTCTAATCTTTGATACTTCTGCATAAAATCCTGATATTGTCTTTACAACTCCAATTGTCTAGCTAATTTATAATAATTTTCTTTCAAGCGAGTTCGCTTTTCTGCCTATTTGCATGAATCATCCAATTGAAGTACATTATCTCAAAACATTCTATTATTATATAACATCTATCGTTTGTTGTTTTTCCAGAAATGGGTTTCACAATAATTTTGTTTTTCGGTCAAACTTCGCAGATATATCCTCTATCACTCAAAATTTGACAAATCACTTATTTATCCAAATCATTGTTTTTAGCTAAATAACATCCAACGCGTGTCGGATTCTACCATGTGAAAGTGCCACCGAGCATTCAACCGAACTGGATCTTCTAACATAATAAGCCAAAACTTGCTCTACATTGACCTATACACAACAATGCTCAAAATGTGCCTATGATGCTCCGATGAGCATATCTATTTTTCTACACCGATTAAATTGAGGATAGACTAATATGTGACAGTATTTCTAATTTTTCTTTTGCTAATGAAAAGTTCTGCAAATTTATAGTGATTTAGAAATATTGATAAATGTTTCTCCTAATAAGGTGGAATTTCCGATATCCGAAATATTCTATTTTATTATTATATACTAATACAATGGTATTCCATAATTCTATCGTTTCATGTAATTTTTCCAACACGAGAAAATGATTTTTTGTATCATCAATGAATTCTCTTAAGGATGAAAGATTTGTTTCTGATCAATGCATCAAATTTAAAAGCGCGCCCACATGATAATAGCGAAGATTCATGGTTTTCTTATATCATGTAAACTCTCCCAAGCCAGCCTGTAATTTGTTTCGAATACAAAAATTGGATTGCACGAACAGCATGATAATGAAATCTTGCAAGTCTGATAAAGATTTATTATTTTGAACCAATGAAATAAATATTTAAATCTCTGATTTAATCCAATCCTTAGGAGTTCTTTAGGAATTCAGAAATTGGCAATTTTATTTGCAACAAAATTATCAGATGCTGTTACTAAATAACGGCGGGGAACGCGATCAGTCGTAATAATAAAGGAAGATTTTCTCTTTTCTCTTTTCTCTTTTGACATGCGCGTGCATCTTCTATAAAATCTTCTACTGCGGCCGTTATGTTGAAATTTTTAAATTCCCTATGAACTGCGTGATGTTTCTAACTCAATACTTGTGGTAATTTATGCTTTCTTTTTATGCTTTCTTGTATATACATATCTGTCATATAACATATATAATATAACGGATCTACGCCTCATATCCATTTTTGAGTGCCATTACTGATAGCTCGAATTCTTCGAAATTTCTTAAATGTTAATGAAATTTCTTATTTGTTAATGAGATCTTAATCGAATATATATGCTCGCTGACTAATACTTTTAATTGAGCTTCCATCTCTGCTAATGTAAGGACAAGAATTTGCTTACCGGAATTAGATGGGAGAATATATCAACAATGCTAAAATTGATACTTAGAATGCTGATTATTACAGAGCCGATCATCTGATGCTGTTGTTATCCTGAATATTGTTGGATCGAGAATTCGATGCAGTTTCTTATGCTGATGATCTTTTTTCAAGTCGAAATAGGAACGCATTGACGGATCTTTAATACTAAATGAATCCTTTTTTAATAATGATGATTCTTGATTGATGTCCATTGGATATTGAACTGAATTCACTTTTGAATATTTATTTTTTGATTGTATCCAGCTGTATCCGGCTCGAAGGACTAAATATTAAAGCCTAAACTGAATGATTTTGTATATTGCAAATGGAATATCTGAACTGATAGTATTACTTGAATTGTACAAATTGTTTGTATTATAAGCTTATAAAAATGAACGAATGATAGTTTACTGTTTGTGAGTTAATTAACAATTAACTGTAATGATTCTAACTGTACTGTGATGTGCTATATTGTTGCTGAATTCTATGTAATGTAAATTCTATTTTATTCTAACTGATCTAATCTAAAAGACTGTCTTAGTTTTTCTTTCAATCATTATTTTCTGTGAAAATGTAAACTAAAAGGGTGTTAGAGGAACCAAGAACATTGAAGGATATTCGAAAGATAGACCCTTGCGAAATCGCGTCGCAGTGCTTGGAACTCTTGCGATCGCTTCCATAAATCCATCGCAAGACATTACAAGACAAGTATGTCTTGTAAATTATTTCTAGACTATTAAAAATGCTCAAGTCGTTGAAAATAAAACCCAAGTTGTCTGACCATTTCACAAATCTTGGTTTTGTCTTTAATACATTCTATATATATATAAAGTCAATATATATATACACGTTGAAATAAAACAAAGATTAATTCATATTAAAATAAAAAGAAAAAAAGAATCATAAAATCATAAAAAAAGAATAAAAGAATCATATAAATAATCATCCGATTTTTCATTAATAAAAACATTTCTCTATATGTATTGTATAAAACAATGATTTATCTATTTTAAAAATATTTTTTTAGATATTGCTGATAATTGATTGATTAAACAAATAGACACAACGAAATATAAGAAACAAAATAATGCAAATGGAGAAGAAATTATTTTATTATTTAGACACAGGCGAAAATTGCCTTTGTCTTCAAATTCTGTTCATTCTTCTATCGTAATTTATGAAATGCCAGATTTTTCATCTAATTCACATGTCTATCATTTATTCACGTGTTAATTTTTTTCTAAAAAAAAGAATAATAAAATAAACTTTAATATCTTTCTTTTATTTAAAAAAATTAGACAATCTATTATTATATTTTTTTATTTATTTTATTTCATAGAATCTTCTAAAATTATAAAAAAAAGAGAAAATATAAGAAAAAAAAGTGAAATCAATTCGTTTTTACTCAGAATTAAAAACGATTTTATTTACTCTCATTATTATATAAAAATTTTATTATTATATTAAAATAATTATATAAAATATCTCGTTATTATATAAAATAAATTTAACTTTAAGATTGTTAAAAAAATTTTTTTCCAATAAACAAATGTGACAAATCTTTCAAAAAATTAACAATAAATGAAATGAGATTCAAAATATAAATTAATTTAATATTCTTGGACTTTTTCTTTTCTAAAAAAATGCAGGATCAAATCACAGAATACCAAAGATGTATTCAAATATTTCCAGAATTTACTTGTTTATTGACTTTTCCGATGATTAATTGTCATTATTTTTTTTTTCATTATTTCTTGTATTATTATAGAAAGTAATAACATATAATAAATGAAAAAAATTTTTGGTGATAATTTTCAAGCTCAAAAACGCTATAATAAAACGCTGTAAATTCTCATTTTTATTTATATTACATAAATTCTATAATGTATATTACATGAATTCACATTTCTATTGATCCTCCATTTATTTATTCATATCATTATTCCTTTATTATTTCTTATCTATGCATTATGTCTATGTTATATTTATGTTAATATTCATTGGAATGAATCAATGTAGCGTAACATAGGATTAATTTTTTTAATTACAATTTGTAATTTAATAATTCATAATATATGATAAATAATATAATTGAAAATTATAATCCATAATTGGCAATTTATATATTCCGCTGACATTTAGTTCATAAAATTCAATTTTCTTATTTGAATAATAGATGACATCATGTGATCTTTTTTTTGTTTTTTATTTTGAGTTTATATTAATATATTTCATTCACATGTTGCAGAATGTTCAAAATATATATATCAAAATTATTATCTGTACAATTTATTACATTTAACTTCACATGAATAAATTTGTTGTTGTTAATTTTAAAAAAATAAAATGATTTTTTCATCTAGAATCCAATAATTTTAAAAAGAAAAAATTTTCATGAATTAAAATATTTTAGCTTATGTGATAATAAAAGTGATTTTGGTTATTTAAAATTATTTGATTTTCCGAGCATTGCAGAGATATGTTATGTGACATATCTTTGGCTAATATAACAATAACAATAGGGATAATATGACGTATTTTGCTCTTACAAAAATTCACTGAAAAAGAATTAAGCTACTTTTAATAATAGAAGAAATAATATCTCTTTTTTATTTGCAAATTTTAAAATGAGAATTATGCTGTTTGCGATTGCCAGACGAGTATAATATGAAGAATAATATCCCCTCTACCAAAATAACTTAATTCTTCTATAGCGAATTTTCATGGAAAGAAAATATAATGCGACTTGGCTTTGACTGAAATTTGATTACGTGATATATATCTGTTTAATTTTCTAATGGTAGGGATAATATAATATATTCTGCAGAAATTTGCTGCAGAATTGAGCTATTTTTATTGAAATATAGCATAATTATCACTTGTTCGACAATCGTGGATTACATATGATGTGACATAATGATACGACGTAGATATTAAGTAAAAATAAAAGTACGTGATACGTGATTTGTTCAAGGAATTTTTGTGGTAATACTGCGCATGCGTAATCTATTGTAATAACAAGTTTTTACCATTAGTAATCCAAAAATAGAAAAAAATTAACGGAATATATTTGTTAATAAAGCGAAATCTGATTTATCATTTGTCATGGAACCATGGAATTGAAAAAAATAAATAGATTTAGATAAGATAAAATAAAGACTTCAAGAAAGAAAAAATTTTTGCGAATAGAATATTTTTATATCTCGAACAATTAACATAACACGAAATAACTTATAATAATAAATAATTTTTGCTTGATTGTTGCATATTTTATCCAGTAAAATGGAAAATAGCCTTCTTATAAGCACCAACTTATGCCGAATAATTCTTTGACCACTAAATATATAATATATATAATATATATTTTTTTATATTATCATATAAAAAAAAATTTGATTTTTCTAAATTTTGATCATGTGATTTTGTTTATTTGATGAATCGATTCAGTGAACAACAATATTTTTTAAAAGCATAAAGTTTAATGCGAGATTTATATTTATAAAATAATTTCTAAATATAGATTATGAAATAAATCTATAAAAAAAGTTATTTTTAATCATCTATTAACAGTTTAAATTATATTTAAAATAATATTTATTTAAATAATTTAAAATAATAGATAAAAACAAAGTATATTTTATACATTTTTTATATATTATAAACTATTGATATTACTGTTTTTATTTATGTAATTTAATTATAATTTTAATTTTTATGCAGTTAAATTATTAAATTGTATAAAAATATTTTTATTAAGATTTGCTATATATATTATTGATAATTTTCATAAATTATTTTATGAATTATAATATATTACAATTATACTTAAATTCTTTTATATCTATCTATAAAATTCATTTGAAATATCTATAGAATTAGAAAAATAGATTTAATATTCAATACAAATGTTTAAATACATTTAATTTTTCAACTAAAGTTTTCAATAAGTTTTCAATAGATCATATCATTAAATATCTTATCTATTTGTTATTTTTATAGTATAAAAGTAAAAGAATATTTAATATGCAAAAAAGATTTTATAATTAGAAATTTTCTTATAGAAAATTTGACTCATAATTTTAAAATTATTAAAAAAATAATCTTAAAAATCTGACAATTCAATTTTTTTTTTCAATAAAAATAAGTGATATTAATAATTCTAAAATCCATTATAATTTAATATAAGTAATCCTATATAACCCCATATGGAGAAAATATAATTTTAGTATGTATTTCATATATAATAATCTTTATATATTTATATAACATAATTTAAATATGATATATTTATATAAAATTCATAATAAATTATTTATAGTAAAATTTTATTTATATATGTTTACTAAGAATAAGCAATTTATAGTTCAAATAATTGTTCATTAATTTCTTTAATTACTTATGATCTTCAAATAACTGGAATTCAAATTTAGATAATAATAATTTAGATAATTTAGATTCAATCATAGATTAATATCTAACTTATATTTTAAATTATGTAATACATTATATTGTATTACATTTATGTTTTTATTCATAGCTGATATTGATAATTATAATAATGATCAACATTATTTTAAGCGATAAAAACTTGACTAGAGTTTATTTAATTGAATATTAATGAAAATTTTGTTTCAATAAATAAAATTCTAGTGTTTATTTTAATAAATTTCTTTTCAGGTACTACAATATAGTTTATCACATTAAAAATTATTAATTCACATTTTTTGTATAACCTGCATGTTATTTATTTATCTTTTTAATTACATTTTTTAAAAGTAGTATTTATTCTATTGCTTTGATAATAAATGCACTTTTTGTCTTGCACTTAAGAATAAGAATAAATAAATTAAAATCATTTCCATTATAATTTATGTAAATCTTTGCAACATTTTTTTTGTATAATGATTTTTTATTTCATTATTTTAATAATTATATTTTATTTCATTAATTTTAATAAATTTGTGCTTATTTTGTAATTAATATTTTGTTAAGAAAAATTTTCTAAATTATATGAAACTTTTTTTTTTCATCAAATAATTAAAATTTAAGAAAATAGTCTTAAAAAATGTAAAGCAAATCATATAATCTCAATTATATAATTCTAAAATAATGCTATTTTTATAATTACATGTATAGAATTTAATACATTTTATATGAGAGTTACATATTTTTTTTTTTTCATAGAAGATAAAATTGATTTTGATCTGATGCATTATTAATACATAATGCATAATAATTACACATAATTTTTTATTTATATGTATCTAAATTATTTTTTAAAATTGTATAATAAATTCTCAGATTATTTTATTATACATATTTTTAGTTATATCATTTATGTAATAGCTATCTATGGAAAATCAATTAAAAGATATGAAAAAGAAATATTTGTAATATTTTATATATGAAAAAAAAAACATTGAGAAAAAATTTTAATTTTTACATAAACTGATTTTGAAATAATTAAGTAATATTTTTTGACACAAACAGATGTAAAAATTTGTAATAATTATTTAAAAGAAATATAAAAAAATAGCAAACAACCCATTCCATTATTTTATATCCATGTTATATTAGTTTATGTCTATTTAAAATATCAAATAGATGATTTATAGAGCACTTAAGAAGATACCACAAACATACATTTTATGAGGTATTAAAATCTTTATATATCTTTTTTCTTTTTCTTTTTCTTTTTTTTTAGTATTCTTGCACTTTCACATGCACATTTAACATTTAGATGTAAAATATTAATTATTAGGTTCAATTAAGATAATATTTTCTAAAAAATGTATAATAAATATTGATATATTGCTAAAAAATTATGATTTTGCATTTCATATCAATATGAGTTTGTTTTTTGTTAATATTATAATTTATAACAATAAAGAATTAATTATAAACATACAGCTTCTACATATATTAATTTATCAACAAAAAAATATGTGAGATCATACTTGAACATAAAAATTATTTGTTACATTATTGTATTATAATAAAACAGTAATATTAAGTTATATAATATTAAATTATTAATAAATGTTAAATCAAAATTAATAATTTATAATAAAATAAAATGAATTATAATTTTTTAATATTCAATGATTTTTTTATTTAAAACAGATAATACGTTACTGTAAAGAAAATAAAGGACAAGTTTCTCTTCGCATGCACAAAAATGAAATGTCTCAATTGAAATTAAATTATTTGAATGTATATTAATAATAATGTCATAAATCTAAGAAATCTCAAAATTATTAATTTTTCAATACATGTTTGCAAAAAAAAAACGCATTAATATATTCCAAAAAATTATTTACCTTTTTCCTTTTCTTTTTAAATAACTACATAAATACATAAATATTCTATAAAATACATACTTTTTTGTTTTTATATTGCTCTATTATATATATATCAGTAACAATATTTAATATAAAATTGATTAAATTATTAAATTGCTAAATTAATTTCATAATAGTTTACATATAATGTATTTAAAAAAAATTTAACTTCAATCATTTTGACAAAATTACTTTTATGTTCATTGCATTGAATTTTTACTCATTTTTAAAATTATAAATGCTGTTTCATGCTATTAGAATGAATCCTCAAAATTATATTTTATATTAATTTTATTAATAATAATATAAATAAGAATAATTTTTATATGTTGTGTATTTTTCTTCTTTTCCATTTTTCCTTTTGTTTATAAAGTTAGAATTATTTGCAAAAATAAGTTATATATAATGCTAAATTATAAAATTAATTGAAAGTCTTTCTCATTCTATGTAAAATATGTATCTTTAAATTCATAATTCTTAGCATTAAATGATACGATTTATGTATAGTATTCTTATAACTAGTCATTTATTGATGATGAATCATTTTGTTGTTGAGTATCATTTTTTTAAAGCAGCACAAATTAAACATATATCTAAATAGATTAAAAAAAAACATTTTTCTTTCTCTTTTTTTTTTTATTTTTTCACCCTTTTCTTCTTTTTTTAACTTCATCGGGTAATATCAACTACCAGAATAACTTCGGTTTCTATCATGCGCACAACAATTAACATAAGTAATTAACATTTATATATTTCTATACAGTGCGTTTCACGCTTTGGACGTGTATATTGTTCGTTTTACATAACGAACATCTAAACACCTACCAAACCTCTCACTAGATATTGTTTTGTAACAAATTTAATAATTTCATCAAACGATCGATAGAATTTATTATGATACGTTTTGTTTAATCCCTTGGTTATTTGCATCCATAATTTGGATATATCTTTTTTCAATATATTTCGATATAATCTTATATTGCTTTCCTTCAGGTACCTCCTTCGCGTAATGATTTTTGTTGTTCTAAAAGCCGTTCCAAGGGAGAAGGTCCAGGTCCAAACCATAAAGATTGTTGATTAAGCCTAGTCTTTGTTTGATCTTGATTTGATACATTACAACTTTGTGCATTAGATCCCCATGCATTATTACTGCTAAATAATGAGTAAGTATTTCCTATGCTGATTGATTGATTTGATTTGTTGTCTACCTATAATCATATGTATGAAGATTTCTATAATAGTATTCAAATATATATAATATAAAATACACATAAAGTATGCAACATATATATACAAAAATAACGAGATTTTATTTTAATTACATACCTCTGAAGATTTAGAACTATCAAAATTGTTTCCAGTATTAAAATGCTTCATATATTTAGAATCTGATGAATAATTGTTTGAGGTTTTCAATGAAATTTGAGGTATCATATTTCCAGAATTAGAAGAATCTTCCCACTTATGATAATTTTCCATAACGGATGTATCTTCATCATGCAACTGTATACCTCTATTTGCTGAACCCCAACAAGGCACAGAAAGCTGTGAATGGTGAGTATCTTTCCATAAACTGAAATTTGTAGTTTCATAATTTTGAAAAATTGGATAGTTTGCTGTAGATTGAGATTGATTTTTGCCCAAATGATTGGATAATGAAAATTCCAAAACATCTGAATTTTTATTATATATTGATGATGATAGTTGTTTTTGTGGTATTTGATTAAAGGCATCTTGATTAAAATCATTTTGCTTAAAATTAAACTGAAAATTCGGATTTAATGAATTACTTGGTATATTTGACACATTTGGTATCATAAGCGCAGCTTGATGAAGTTTCTTTTGATATGTATTTAATGTTGACAAAGTAGACACATTAGCAATAGTTGAACTAGTTAAAGTAGCTTGATTATGTAAAGATATTGTGTTTGGTCTAAGGTTAGTTTTCATAATATTTTGTTGTTGTACAGCTAAGTTATGATTTTGTTGAATATTCAAATTACGATTTTGCTGCAAACCAATATTTCCTGTCTGTTGAGGATTAATATTCTGGGAAGCATTTATCGACTGTGTTGAAGATAAAATTCCAAGATTTTGATGTAACAATGTATTCTGAGATACAATATGAGTTCTCTGATGCATAGTTCTATTTTGATTGGATGTATGTAAATTTATATTCTGCGATTGCGGTGCTGAACCAGTAAAATGTCCTTGAATTGGATAACTTGATAAATTTCCAACTTGATTCGTAATGTAATTTTTTGTAAATTGTGGATTTTGTACATTAAAAGTTGGACTTTGATAACAAATATTTCCTGCACATTGAGATATTCCAGATATTGAAGTTAAAATCCCGGATGCTTGCTGTTCTTTTATAGAGAGATGATTAATTTGAGTAGATTGTGACATAGTATGTTGTAATTTTGTAGTTTTTGTTAGATTTTGAGAAGACACAATTTGACTTTGCATAGTTGTTGTAACAGAAGGCATCAATGGTAATCGATTTTGAACTGTGATTGGAATAGTTGTGTTTGAAATATTATTCAGCTTTGATATTTCTCCAACAACTGATATATTTTTATTTCCACTAGGAGTAACACTTTTTGTTGGACTTATCGATATTCCAGTTACTTTAGGCTTTTTCTCAGTCTCCTCTTCTATATTTAATGGAGACACATTCTTAAAGGTAACCTGTTTTTGTTCATTTTCAGCTCGTCGCATTATAGTTTGCATTGCTATGTTTTGTCTTGGTTTCCTGGGCTGCACATTAGTGTTTTCAAAAGTATTAGATTCCATAGCAATGATTAAAGTTGTATCTTTACTTCGTTCTAATGAACCTTGAGGTTTTAAGATACCTATTCTTTTATCTAAAGCATGTTCCAAGATATCAACATCTGTAGAACCTTTACTACTAGCAGATTCCGAAAGAACTGGACTAGTAGATACAACAGACTGTCTTCCTCTATTTAAACTGAGTTCTTCTAATTCTTTCATCAATTCATTGCTTAATCCATTTCCTTCACTTATAGAACTAAATCTGTTCTCACCTTTTTCTTCTCCTAATGTAATAGTAATTAATGCAGTACCATTAATTCTATATTGTGCTAAACAATGACCTAAATGAAGGATACGAATTGCTCGCAATTTATTGGAAGCTTCAATATTATCTTCTAAATCAGTACTCGTAAATTTTAAACACTCAAAACTTTTTTCTAGCGGTAAAAATCCTTGAAGATCACGATCCTCTGGCAGTGGTACTTTAATATATTGATCATATGTGAAATCGATTACGCAATTCTGTAAGGCATTTAATAATACGCAGAGGCTGGGCCAAATTTGAAGCCTTGATGTAAAAGCTAATTCTTCCAAAACTGTGGGTTTTGTATGAATCCAATCAAGGCACAGTTTTATAGAAGGCAAAGCAAAATACTCAATAATAGAATTTTTTATTGTATAGACAGGTAACAACAAGGCAGACAAACTTCCAGCTATAAGATCCAAAATACAATCACGAGCAATTTTTTCATCAGATGTTAATTGTTCCTGTTTTAATGGTTCAGTATTACTAACAACACTTGTATGTTCTAAAGCATACAAATTAATTACAAACATTTGAACAAGCATCCAAGAACTAAAACTTTCTGTTGCAACTAAAGCTGTTAATGTTTCAGTTAATAATTTCGCATATGCAGAAGCAATTTTTAAATCTCCAAGATTGTGAATAACACCATGAAGCTTTAAAAAAACTGCTATATACTCTTGAGAAGTTAATTTTGTTTTTCCATCTATATTAACTGATGTATCATTTAAAGCAGAAGATAATATTTTTGCCAAATTTGTTGTGGCAACAGGAAAAGGATGTTTTACAGCAACAGATCGTGTATAATGAAATACAGTTGCCAATTTATTACCGCGCGATGCTTCAAGAAGGGCTAACTGATTATATGGTTGACCACTG
Organism: Apis laboriosa; assembly: GCF_014066325.1. Taxonomy (NCBI): domain Eukaryota; kingdom Metazoa; phylum Arthropoda; class Insecta; order Hymenoptera; family Apidae; genus Apis; species Apis laboriosa. Next base: position 727,136 of record NW_025222686.1, read on the forward strand.
GATGGTGATAATGATACTGCATGCCTATAGAATAATTCAGCTTGTTTACTCTCATTTCTATAACGAGCAATGTCTCCTAAATGCACAAGACAGTACTGGCATGCATAAAAACATGAAGATTTATGAGGCACTGATAATTTTTCAGTAGCTTTCCATGGTGATGTACATCCATAAATATAACCCTTCCTAAAAAGAACATGATGATTATAAAATTTGTTTCTCCATAATTCTTTATATAAATAAATTTAAAAGATTATAATGATTTTGAAAATAACTCTTTAAAATTGTTATATACTAGTTCTGAATCACCAAAATAATGTTATAACAATTATATAAAAAGATTTCAGCTTATATTGAATATGATTCTAATTTTACAAAATTATATTATTATATTGATTTCAGTTCTAAAATATCATATATTATATATGTATAATTATAATTAATGCATTGTATAAATAATATATTAATAATTGAAATTTATTTTCTTTGCACAAATCAAACACACATTTTCAAATTGATTTCAGAAGTAATCAATAATATTATTTATTCATTTATTATAATAAAAAGTATCAAAAATTATTGTAATAATAAGATATCTAATAGTAATAAAGTTTATTTATAAATGAATAAACAATACTGATTTAATATTGACATTCAAGCAAATATATATCAAAATCAATATAAAATCATTTTAAATATAATAATATATAATAATAATTAATATAATAATAATTCTATGTGAATTGAAATCATAATTGATAGGCTAGAATCTTTTTAATCTATTTGTCATAATATTATTTCGCATTTTCATAACTAATATCATAACTTTTCAATCTTTAATTTATATTTTTTAAAAAAATTAAAAACATAAGCAATATGTAACATAATTTATTTTATCTAATTACCTTCTGAATGGTAAATCTAAATCAAATGCAGTACAAATTTCTTGTAGTAATGTTAAATAAAAACCACTAGCTGCTTCTAAGCACCAACTAAGTAAAGCTTGAGATTCTCCACGTTTAGGATTTTTCCTATCTTTTGCTTGAGATTGTAAAGTTGCTATATAATTTTTAAATCCAAGATTCCAAAGTTCCTGTTCAACTTTTTTATCAAGGGCATACTCCAAATCTAATATCAGAACTTGTTGATATATTTTCTGTAATTGTTGTTGGCATACCCATGCATCGCTATCATTTAAAAGATCTCTACAACGTTGTACTTTATCCTTTAAAGGCTCTGCTTTTCTAATAAAAATAATAATCAAATAAACTTTTAACAAACTTTAGATAAATATTTTTTTATAATATATTTTTTTATAATACTTAAAAACAATTAAATTAAGTATTTAAAAACAATATTTTTATTTTTAACTTACTTTAAAGCTTGTACAGCTGCGTTTAGGCCCATAGTCTATATACCTTAAATTTCTGATATAAAATGTTTTATCTATGAAAAAGAAAAAACTAAATACACATATTATTATTCAATTTTTAAAAATATTCTGTATTTAATATTCTGTAATATATTAAATATCATATTATAATCATTATTGTAATAATATTATGATATTATTATTATATGTATTACATTATATATATATTATATATTACATGTTTTATATTATTACATATTTAATATTTAATATATTGTGTATATTATTATGTATATTATTATTATTATATATTATGAATAAAAATATGTTAAAGAATAATTTATAAAGGTTAAATTCATAATTATGTTAAAATATACAAATAATTACATATAAACTTTCACATATGATATTTATTTCAAATTATATAAACAAAATTGTTAAATAAATAATTATATACTTACAATATAATATTTAAGATATTGAATTTTCAAAATAAAATAAAATATTATCAAATCTTGTATATGATATAATTTACTTATTATATTAAGGACAATATATCTATGTATATGTATATATATTATGACTCAACAGTTAGGTTAACTATAAGCCAATGATAATGTGAATAGCAAAAAAGTTATAAATAATATTCATAATATTCATTTTTAATTCTAAAACGAAAAACTATATAAGATAAAGGTTAATTAAAATGTCTTCGAAAAATAAAAAATAAGACTTACTTTCACATATTTATGTTAAACTCAAATTATATCGCATTACTGATATGTATTTCGTTTTAATGAAAAACTGCACTGCCCTCGTATTAAACATTTATGTTAGTTTCAATCAGAAACATTAAAATTTGCTATGAATGTAAACAAAATTTGTAAAAATATACGATCAAACCATATATCAGCAAATTGTTAACATAAATCTTGTAATAAGAAAAAATTGTTAATATTCATATATTATATTCTTGATATGTAAAAAAAGATTTCTCAATGATGAGATTCGTAATGTCAAGTAGAAGAAAAGTTGCTAGTTTTGTGAAATAAATATACTTATTAAAAATGTTAACATTGGCATTTACCAAAATTTGTATTCGTCTTCAACGAAATCGAAATGAAACAAATATATATCGATCGTTTTCATTAGTACGTACATTTTTTTTATAATATACAATATTTTTCATATTGTTTAATAATTCGCTATTATTTTATTTTATCAATTATATGTAAAAATTGTTATACATATAATGTTAATAATATAATTTTATGTGAGTGACAGTGTTTATAACAAAGCATTTCAAATATTTCTTTTTTTTTTGTCCCGTAATTTTATAATAATTATTTATTTGTTTTGTTTTAGAGTCGTTTTATTTTTTTAAACGAACAAAAAAAGAAAGAAATAGAAATAAAACAAAAAGAATTAATGGCACGTGGTCTTCCAAAAGTGAAACCTTTAAAAGGTGTTAAACAAATCGTTGTTGTAGCATCTGGAAAAGGTGGAGTTGGCAAATCAACAATTGCTGTAAATTTATCAATCGCTTTAAAAACTGTCGAACCACAAAAATCTGTTGGTTTACTCGATGCTGATGTATTTGGTCCTTCTGTGCCGTTAATGATGAATATACGACAAAGTCCTATGATTAATAATGCAAATCTTATAGAACCTCTTGTAAATTATGGTGTAAAATGGTGATAAAATAATATTATTTATTTTATTTATATTCTTATTAATATCTTTAAAATTAAAATTTTATATATATATATATATATATAGCATGTCTATGGGCTTTTTAATTGATAATAAGTCTTCTGTAATTTGGAGAGGATTAATGGTAATGAATGCTATTGATAAGTTATTACATCAAGTAGCATGGGGTCCGTTGGATTATCTTGTCGTAGATACCCCACCCGGAACAGGAGACACACATCTTTCAATTGTACAAAATCTTCCAGTTGCTGGTGTATTATTAATAACTACACCTCAAACAACAGCTTTAGAAGTGACTAGAAGAGGAGCTAACATGTTCAAACATCTAAATATTCCAATTATTGGAATTGTGGAAAATATGAGCAGTGTTATATGCCCACAATGTAATAATGAAATAATTCTTTATAATGATGGAACTCGAATGATTGCAGAAGAACTTGGTATTAAAGTTATGAACACATTAATATAACATATTAATGTTATATTAATATATATATTAAATTTTCTTTTTTTTTTAGGTGTGCAAATTTTACAAACTTTTCCTTTATCAGAAGCTATTATGAATAGTTGTAATAGTGGTAAACCAATTATATTATCTGCACCAAAAAGTATACAAACTGATATGTATAAACATTTGGCAGAACATGTAATTTTCTTTTTAACTAAACAATCATTAAATATAAAATAATAATTTTATATTTTATTTTAATTATTTATTCCAAGTTAATTTCAAATATTAAACAAATATTTTATTATTCATTTAAATATATAAAATGTTGAAATAATTATACAAAAGATATTCAAATCAGAATATTTTGATTTATTTATTGTAATTATTATTATTGTTATTATCATTTCTATCTTTCTTTATATTTTATCCTCTCTCTAAATATTTCTGATTTATTTTATAGATGACTTCATAGTTAATTTATGCCTTTTGAAAGTAGGTAGTCTTAATTTATTTTAATATATTCTATATTTATTTATATTATGAAAATATATATATTATTTATTAATTATAGTGTAAAATTAATAAATAAAGAATTATTTTGACATATTAAAAATAAAAACGCATGTTTAAGTAATTAACAAACATGTTAAACTAACCTAAATATATATATTTTAGTTTTTTGCAATTTTTTTATTAATATTTATTTAAATTAAGTCAACTTAATAATATTTTAATATTAATATTAATTAATTTAACATTTATATAATAATAATTAATTTAACATTAATATTAATTAAATCAACTTGCATCATAAAAAGTATTTGCGTAAAAATGTTAAATGTATAAATCACATCTTTCATTTTGAATTATTATTTATTAATTATATTATCTTATTTATGATTAAATATTACATCTTTTATTTTATTTTATAATTTTAGAATCTAAAATGAATATTGAAAGTTCTATTAGCATTCATTCCGATACAAATGCAGAAATTTATGACATCCCAATGAATGTACTTATTCGACCTATTCCTCCAATTATTAATGAAGAAAAGGTTCAAAGTTTAATAAATACATTAAGCAATCCTGAAACAGAAATATTTGTACCGCCAATCGATGTTTTATGGATTAAAGGAAGCAAAGGTAATAAAAATTTTATTTTTTTTTTTATTTATAACATATATTATAGAAATAATAAAGAAAAGTAACTTTGCTTTTGAATTAACAAAAAATTATATTGATTTTTGACTATAAGATAAATAATTTCATATAACTTATACTAATACTATCAATATTTATTATAAATTTATTTTATAAAGATAGAATTCTATGTTTACAAAATATCTTTTTTTTGTTTATATTAAACTGTTTATATTACTTTTATTAAAGTAACAATGAGAAACATTTTATCAATATTTTGTTTCTTGAAAAATTATTAAATATTTTATAGGTTTTTTCACATTTCTTATCAGCAACAAATTTCATTTGTTTCCATTCAAAGCAGTAAAAACATAAAGTTTACAATAATTTATGACAACAAAAATAAATGCTCCTTTAGTATCATCTTGTCGTCCAATTTGCATTTTTCGTTTCTTTTTTACTTATTTATTATTTAATTTTAATTTTATTATTTTTTTATTCTTTTTATTTTATTTATTATTATTATATAATTTCTTTTACTAATAAATAAGAAGAGAGTGACAAATTTTTATCAATCATCATTAATAGTTTGGGACAAATTAATTTTGATATGGACAATCTGTGGCAAATATAAATATAGCCTTGAAATTGAAATAAAATCTAAATATTTCTATTATTGTTAATGAACAAAAAATTTTTATAAATAAATGTTTATTATAAATATTTGGAAATATATAATAATAAGAAGTGACAAAAAATTCCTCGATTTTGCTTGAATGAAATAATGAATTTTGTTTTAGAAATCAATATATAATATATCACATATAAAAATATGTTTCATATGATAAAAAAAAATAGGAATGATTTGGAAAAAAAAATATAATGAATATATATTTATATATTATGTATATATCTATATTCTATAATGTTAATTCTAATATTTAAAAAAATAAGTATATTTACTTTTTTAAGTATATAAAAAAAAAAAAAATAAGATTATTATTGGGAAAAATCTCATAAAAAAATCTCTAAAATCTTACAACATATATTTACTTCATATATTTTTTGGAAAGATATTATAATATAATAATTAAAAATTATTAAATAATTAAATATGGAGCTTAATTAATGTGATATATCTAGTATGATAGCTTGGAGTTGTATATCTATAGTTAAAATAGATAATTTTGAGAAATATGAAAAATAAATATTATAAAAATATAAAAAAAAATATTAAATATTATTGTTTAAATATTTAAAGAAAAAGTTTGAAAAGTAGTAACGAAAAATTAGGAATTTTAAATAATTTTGAATTTTATAGCAAAAACTATCTTAAACAAATCATCACATATTATTAAAATAGTTATTATATAACAGTTTAAAAGTAAATATATTTTTCAGTCATACGACTTAAATGTCTGAAAATATTCGAAATGAATTAAAAATTAAAATATAAATATAAATTTAATCTTTTTCATTCAAATATATATAATTTCAAATAAAACGATTTAAAAAAATCATTAATAGAAAAATGAAATAAGATCGAATTTGATTTTACAAAAAAATTGGTAAAATTACTACCAAAATGATTGTCTACTGTTTAATATAGTTAAGGCTACTCAACAATATATTAAATTTTTATTTTAAACAAAATTTAAAATAAATTTCTACACATGTATGATTTCTTTATATTTAAAAAAATTCATTCTTTTGCCATTATTATACAATAAATATAAATATATATATAATCATATTTATTTTTTCCAAATTACCTTTAAACTTTTTTATCACATGAAACATATTTTTATGCGTTTTATACGATTTTGATTAACTCATAGTAGATTAAGCATTTCTAGCAATTAAAATATGTTATTTAAATTATATAAATTTAGAAAAGATTTAAATGAAATCATTTTAATAAAAATATTTTCTATATTTTTAAAATGATTTATAAAATTATCAACATACATAAAAAATGTAATAAATTCTCAAAAAATATAAAAAATATTTACTGATGAACTATATAATAATTTTATAATATTATATATAGTTATATATAATAAATTATAAAGATTTAAATGATTTAAAGATTTAAACATATAGAAGATGTTAATAATATTCGTAAAATAGTCGATAGTTTTAAAAACTTGATTTTAAAGATAAAAACAAATAAAATATATATAAAAATGTCAATTGAGTTTCATTTATTAAGTTATAAACAATTTAAATTCATATTAAATGAACGAGACGAAATATAGCGGTTAATGGAGATAAAGAAATTTCATTTTATCTTTGTTTTATTGTATTTAATTAATATAATTTAATAAATAAATTTATCGATATTTTTGTATAGTGATATCTTTTTCAATTTTAGAATTGTTAAAATTATCTCACAAATATATTAACATCTATATTAGTGTAAATTGATTTATTTTTGTCATAAAACCATATTATTTTTCCAGGAATTTTAATTTTGTATAATTATATTTTTTTCACTATTTTAGGCGGTGATTATTATTATTCTTTTGGCGGATGTCACAGATATATAGCTCATCAAAGACTTGGGAAATCATTTATAAAAGCTAAATTAATACAATCTACAATAACGGATTTAAAAACTTATCTAGGAGGTTCTATGCCAAATTTAAAATAATCAATATATCTTTAAATTTTATATAAATAAATGTACGTAAAATAAAATATATCTATTTATTAATTTTTAATGCAATAAAAATTTATTTTCATATTAATTTTTAAAAGTCCTTTTATTTTTTTATATTGTAAATAATGTATATACATTATTTATTTATGCTCAGTTTTTGGAAATAATTCATCTGAAAAAAATATGAATGATGCAAAAAAATATTTCAAACAAAAGTTGGTTTGCATAAAGAAATACATTATACAGTATTAATATTTTTTCTATAGATTAATACATAAAACTTATATAAAAGTCAATTTTAAATGGAATTGTGTAATTTTTTTTATTGTATCAATTGATGCAATTATTTCTTATAAAAAAAGTACTTATTTGTTAATTATTGTTATTAGTATATTTATTATATGTTGAATGTATGAAATGTATGAAATTGTATGAAAAAATTTAAAAAATATTGTAATATAAAATATATAAAACTTATTATATGAAAGTTAAAAAGCATGCGAAATGATATTTTATTATTTTTTTTGTCTTTCTGTATATAATTATTATAAATTTCAAATTAAAATATCTCTTAAGTTAAAAGTTTTTTGACAGAAATAGCTTAATACTTTTTTTTATAAGAAATAATAAACTTCATTAATTAATGTTGATTAATAAAAATTATATAGTTCCATTTTAAAAAATTAAAATTGATCTTCACATGATTCAATTTCAATTTATTATTCTATAATTCTCTCAATCTATAAAAAAATTATTAAATTTTATATTATTAATATTAAATTATTAATTTCTTTATATCAAGTAATTTTTGTTTAAAACATATTTTCATATTATTCATATTTTTTTAGATATTTAAGTTTGTTTTAAATTAGATATACTGTATGTATAAAATTTTCATTTTGTATTATAATTGAATAAAATTTTAAATCTTAATATAAGCACTTTTATATTGAAATTATTGAATTTTAATTTTAATAAAACTTGAATGAACAATAAAATATTCTATATACTCTATTATAAAATCATATGTAAATCATATCTCTTGCAATATATACCTAAAAAATGAAAAATCCTGAGTAATACAAAATAAGAGAACATACATTTTTAATTTATAAATATTTTCAATTATTTCATATAAAATAAAATATTTATATATTGTATGTTAATATTTATTATCATTAATTTAAATATATATTTATATTTATATGCATTGAGTGTATCTATACTCAAATAAAGTTTAAATAAAAATTTTAAATAAGATTTTTATCTGTATTGAAATATATGAAGAAATAATTGATATCAAAACATATTATGGTATTATTTGATTTTGAGATGATTTTCAGATGTTAAAACTCTTGTAAATATTTTTAGTTTTCAGTTTTCAATGGGAAACTTCATTTTTTATTATTTACATTATATTTTGTTCAAGTCAATTTTTAAATATAAAATGTTTTTAGTATTATTTGATGTACAAAATGAAATACAAAATGATATGTAAAATAGTATTCAAACTTTATGAATACAATTATTCATAAAAATAATTGTATTATATTTATATATTTCATAAAAATATCTGGACATTAATATATTTAACTTTAACAATGTATCTTTGTTAATTATAAAAGAAACATTCATTTAGCACATATCAAGAAATTTTTTATTTTTGTTTGTTACATGTAATATACTCTTGCAATATTTCTTGTAATATTATACATGTCCAAAAAATAAAAAATCTTAATATTGTACTGAGCAATACAAAATAAACTAAAAAGAAACACATTTTTAATTTATAAATATAATCAAATACATTTATTAAGTTATCAAATTAAATTAATAAATCTTTATAAAATATTTTTATGCAAACAACAACAACAAAACAATGAACAAAAAAGAACAATACATTAAAAAAAAATGATAAATTTGTTTAAAATAGGAATAAAGTATATAGTATGTTGTTGATAAAAATAAATTAAAAAATAATTTTTAATATTTTAGAATATTTAAAACTAGTGCTATAAAATTAAAATGATATTAAAGTTTAAATAAGTTAAAATAATTTTTATAAAAAAATTTCTATTTTAATTATTTTTATAAATTTTTAATATATTAATATTTGAATATTTAAATATTTAATGTCTGAATATTTTTGTGATAAAAAAAAAGTTATAATATTTAATATTATTTTATTATAAATTAAATTTATCAAATTAATTAAATAAGATGTTTATACTTATATAATAAATATCTTTATAAGAAATAAATTTGAGTTTATTACTTATATACTTCTATAATTTCTTTTCTATAATTAACAAACATCAACAAATATTATTAATATTGTTAACAAGTGTATCATAAATGTTTTTCTAAAAAAATAATCATGATTATTATAACATAGTTCATAAAACTTAAAATTTCAACATTTGAAATTTTTTTCAAATTATTACTTCAAAGATTTAATTATTGTTATATTCATAAGATATTTGTTAATTTGTTGATATTTGTTACATTCAATATTATTTGTTAATTGTTTGATTTTTTGGAAAGAATTAAAAAAAATCATTCAAATCATTTAAATGATATTGATTTTTAAGAGTATTATAATATGATCGAGCAATTTCATTATATTGTATATTATAAGTAACATATAATACTATTAACACATGATATTTTGAAATTAATTTATATATATATATATTTTGACAATATTTTGACATCAGTTATAAAAACATAATAAAAAAATATGAAATGTTTTTAAAAATAAAAAAGATCTTTATAAACTTTTTCAGATTATCTCAAGATCAAATAAATATCATAATATATTCATCAATACATTACAATTCATCAATACATATTCATCGATATATTACAATTTTCATATCAATTATTTTTTTTTCTTTCATATCTTTCAAGATATTCAATTATTGTCATTTGAAACATATATATTATAATATATATTATAATATATAAAATATTTTTAAGACATATATGAAAGATTATAAGATTTGATATAAATTTGATATTTGATATAGATTTTAAATCTATATTCAAATATTAAATGAAATTATTAAGAATAAAGTGCTTTTTATCATTTTTGATAACTTTTTAAAATATATATATAATTTATTTTTATATTATAATTATAATTCATTTTTATATTACATTATTTTATATTTTATATTTTATAATTATATTTTTCTTTTCTTTAAGAAAAACTTTTTTTTATACATATCACTATTTTAGATATCCATAAAAATATTTTCTATAATCGAGAGATATCATAGTTCAAAAATTTTTAATAAATAAATATAAATTTTTAAATATATATAATATATATTAATATTAATATATATATATATAATAATATATATTATTATATATATATTATATATAATATATATATATATATAATATGTATATACTATTGTTTAGTTACGTATTGCCTTTACATATATAGATGACCATGGATCACCGAATAATATAAAGATGATTGAATAATATTTTGATTTAAATCTAATTTAAATTCTACAAAAATGGCGCTTTCAAAAAATATAAATGGCCAATTGACACAAAATTTGAAAGAAATGATGATCGATTTAATATGTATCATTATAATACAGTTATAATTTTGGTCATTCAAAATCTACATTTTATTTTCCAATAATTCTTTGGAATACTTAAATTCGATATGAATTAAACTTTAATTCAAAATCTAATCTTAATTCACATATCAACAAATCACATATATTTTTTAAAGATATTTAATTCAAAAACTACGATCAAAACTAAAGTTATATATATAGAAAAATTCAGAATTCAGAAAAATGTTGATTAAAAATTTATTTTTCAAATTATAAATTATAAAAAGTTTTATTTAATTTTATTTTAGAAGTATATAATAGTATATAAGTATATAATATATTAATAGTATATTGCATAGAGATAAATATATTTTTATAAATAAAAATTTTTTTAATATTATTTTATTTTGCATTTAAAATGAAGATATTAATCTTGATTAAAAGATTTGACTAGATGTGATACTATGATGTGATATTGCCAATAAATTAAAATTAAATCATTTATAACTTGAAAAATAACTTCATATCAACAATTTCAATTTTATATCAACTTTTATAATCATTTTGATGTAAAATCGACCCTTAATAATTTCTCATATTTTCAAAAATATCCTATATATGATTCTTAAAATATAAAATATAAGAAATACATAAAATATATGAATTCTCTTTATGTTTTAAGATTATGTATATTTACTATTTTAATATCTATGTAATATTATATATGTATATATTTTTTATTGTTAAAAATACAAATTTCTTTTTTAAATACTATAACTATTATTCACTTTCATTTTTTTTCGAAGGCATAAATTTTGTACTAGAATCTGTTTTTTTTAGATCTTTGAGCAATTCAGTTTTTACTTCTTCTAAATCGAATTCAGAAATAAATTTCTGTTTTAAGATATAAGCAATTGACTTATTATAATTTTTACTATCTTTATTAACATATATATCTTTTAAATTTTTTTTATGAAACATTTTGTGATTACTTTCTTTAATAAAATATGGTTTGTAATTTTTAGTTACATTTGCTGTTACTGCATCTGATTCATCATCTGATTGATGTGTATGATTTTCAGTTTTATTAATATTTTTTAAATGATCAGGTATGATTGATTGTTGTAAATGTAATAATTGGGTATTAGTAACTTCACAATCAATTTGCATCATAGTTATATGTTTTGGAGGCGTTGAAAATGTTTCTAAAAGAAATATTGAATGAATTTTTTTCAATTTCATAATACATATAGTCTAAATAAAAAATTATTACCATTCATAGAAAGTGTAGGAAGAATTAATGACATTCTCGGTCTGCCTGTACTATTTTTACTTGAAGCTGGCAAAAGCAAATGTTCTCCACCAAACCAAACTACATAAAAGGTATCATCTCTCCTTCCTAAGGCTTCGAATAAAGAAGCATGTTCTTTTATTATTGGAGAAAATATTTCTACTGCATTTAATATTGATGAGTCAGTTATCTTTTGAAATATTTCATGTTTATTTTCTTCTGATATGTTATGTTTAATTTTAGCTTTCATTGTATGAGAAGATGATAAAAACTTTCCTATAAATTTTGTATGTAATGTTGCTTTTTTTAATGTAGTCCAATTATATTGATAAGATTTTCCACCAATCCATTGTCTCAGTTCATAATCTAAACGAATTGATTCACTTTGATTAATATGCATCAGACACATCGGTTGTGGAATTGATATATTTTTACGAAAATTATCTTCATCTTCTTGTCGAGTTTGATCTTTAGATGACCAAAGTAATGTTCTTCCATGTTTTGCATAATGTGTGCTGATTGGAATGTCAGTAGGTAATATATCCAACTGATTACTTTGTAAAAATATATCTCTAAAAAATAATTTTTACTATATATATTTTTTTTCTTAAACTAATTTTTTCATATTATTCATTAATTAATTATCTATAACATAATTCTTAAAATTTTGATAAATACATTAATAAGAAGTTTATTATAAACTTACTTAAAACCATTAACATTTAAAGATACCATAAAAATCATTCCTAAGAGAATAGCAACATTCTTTTTATTAGCATTGAGATTTAGATTTTTAAGTTTATTATTAGTATTTGTATGTTCCAATGATGAAAGTTTTTGTTTTAAAGTTGTATTTTCCTAATAATAAATATAATTCTTTACAAAATTAAACATAATTTTATTAAATATATAATATAATTTTCAATATGCAATTTTTACCATTTTTAATTGTTTATTTTCTTGTTGTAATTCATGAATTCGTTTTTCTAATGAAGAGACATATTCTTTCTTTTTTTTTCGTGATAGACAAGCTGATTCTCTATTTTTTATCATTCTTTGTTGTCTTTTCAATGCTTTTATTTCACATTCCTGTCGTCCAATAAAATTAACATCTTGTATTTCATTTTTTATAACAATTGGAGTATAATTTGAATTTTCTGTTTTAATTACTACTGGTCTAGACACAGCTGAATCTTTTTTTATAATTACAGAAGAGTGTCCAATTTCTTCATTGTTAAGAACCAAAGGTGTATCAATCATATTTACATCTTGATTTGTTTCTGATGTATATATGTTGTTTACACTATCCATAATTTTTACATGATTTTCTTGTGGTAATTGAATTTTATTTGTTTCCGTTTTTATCTGTATTGATGGAAATTGTACTGAAGTTCGTTTATTATTTGTATTAGTTGTATGTGTCATATAAGGATATGATATATAATTTTGTTTAATTTTTTGAGTGAGTGCAACAAAATTTTGTGTATTAAAAAATATAGCATTTTGAGGCTGTGCTGGAAAATATGAAGTATATAAAAGAATAACATGTGATTTAGAAAAATAAACATTAACAAAAATAAAATTAATTAAAAAATTTTTTTAAAGGAAAGTTTTACCATCAGTGATAAGTTGAATATTATTTTTTGGTTGAATCCAAACACGTTTAGCAAAATTTTTTTCAGAAAGAATAAATTTTGTTTCTTTTGTATCTTGTGATTTAAGAGGCATAAGTTTTATTTGATTTGCAATAGTTACATTTGAAATTGATTGTGGTGATATAGGTGGGGATATATTTTGTGAAGGAGAAATGGGTGGTGTTTCTAAAATTGTCTACAACAAATTAACAAATATAATATATAAATATTATAAATTATTTCAATTCATTTAAATAAAGATATTTTTATTATACCTTAAAATCACAAAGAGAAGCAGTAGAATTTCTTTCAACTTGAGATTCTAATCTATTAAATTTATATTGATTTGGTGTAGGAGATAAAGATTGTCCATAAGAATTTGCAGATTCCAATTTAATTTCCATTTTTACATCATTAGCTACATGTAAATCTATAATTTATAGTTAATTTATAGTTAAATTATAACTATATAAATAAAAATAGTTTATAAATTTATAGTTAATAAATAAAAATCACTGTAATAAAAAAAAAGATTTACCTAAATTTTGTTGTGAAATATTTGATTCTTCAAAATTATTTGATGATTCTCCTATATATGTATTTTTTATAATTTGATTATCAACATTATTATCTATTTTTTGAGATATTTCATCATCAAATAATACAGGAATACCTAATTCAGAACTTAAAGTTTGAAATAAATCATCTGAAAAAAATACAATCATAAAAAATAATAAAATGTAAAAATATCCAATAATATATAAAGTATAATATTTAGACAAAAAAAATGATTAAAAAAAATAAATTCAATATAATAAATTTTATATTATTATTATTACAAATATTAATTTTTTTAAATATATAAATATATAATTATTTTTAAATAAGTCAAATTTTTTTAATTAAATAATGAGTTATAATAATAAAAATAAATTATTTAATCTAAACATACATAAAATTTCTTTTTCAAATGTAAACATTGTAATAATAAATAAAAAAAATATATTTCATTTAAATTACATATTACACTTAATTACATAAAAATAATTTTATTTGCAAGTGAAATGAGTTTTAATAAATTTATTATTCAATAAAAATAATTTAATAATTAATAAAAATTATATAATATATATATAATTTTTATTGTATTTATCTTATATAACAATATTACAATATATATCATAATATAACATACAATATAATATAATATATATAATTATTATATTCTTTTGTTATTAAAATTTTTATAAATAACAAGTTTATTAATTAAAATTTATCAAAATATATGTAATTATTAATATATATATATATATATATATATATATTCTATATTAAATTTATATTAGATTTGAAATATTTATTATTGTTATATTGCAATATTATATTATATACTAGTAATAGAAATATTATATTTATACACAGTAAACATTAAATTGCAATAAATATTAATATTTTAAAATAGTATTACGTACCCATAACCTCAAAATCTGAAAATGTTTGTTGAATCTCAGATTCCGTGCTATTCTGATTTATCAACATTGTTTATAACTTTCTTTATTTAAACAAAAATATTAATAATCTATAAATCTATTATTAATTAAACATTAATATTTTTTATCTTGAACAATATGAAATTGTTTTTGCCGGCATCGAATTATATAAATATGCAATATATAATTGTAATAAATAATCGATTATTAAACAACTAAAACCAACTTCGATATAAAAATGATAATATCGCTTTTAATACAATGATAACAATAATGACATACATCAAACAATTCAGATTGTAATATGTTTATATATGAAAATTACTAACATTGCTATTTAAAATTTAATGACACTTATTAAGATGACAACAATGTCATTGAAATTATAAAGAATTTTATTTTATTATGTATTTATCTCGATACCATATATACAGTTATTTAAATTGAGAATTAATTGAGAATTTATTTAATATTTTTAATACCAAATTTTAATGAAAAATCATTCACAAAATATTATTTTTTATGTTAATCATAATAAGATAAGAAATAATCTAGCAATAAAAATTACTTATAATAATTACTAACAAATATATCAATTCTTCAAAATGATAAAATAAATATTATATATTTTATTAAAAATTCAATAAATTTAATTGTTGTATTTTACATTACAAATTTTCATTTCAAATTATTTTATAAAATTATAAATTTATGTTACATTAAATAGATTAAATTCAGTTTTATAAATAAATAAAATTTAAGAAAATTATTTGATTTGAAATTTTTTTTGTTTAAAAATTTAAGAAAAAATAAATCTGTTATTTAAAACCACCAATAAAAGAACTTTTCATTGTCTTAAAGAATGTTTTTATCTGACAGAAAATTGTGATTTATAAGATTCAATTACATATTTAGAATAATAAAAACATGACTTCTGTATCATAATATAACAAACGATATAATTTATTACATGTAATAATATAATTAAAATATAAATAAATAATATTTAATAATATATAAAATTTAATTTTCATGTTAAAAAATTATATTTAATTATAACCATAAAAGTTATAATTTATTGTTGCGTACATATCTTAAAGAAAAAGTGACTAGTTAAATAATGATAAGTTAGTGAGTAATAGAATCATGTAATATTATTATTGATAAGCAACTAATTTACTATCAATATGCATATCAATGTGCTTATATTCTATGGTTTTTTTTCTACTCTATATTAGTTATCTCTCTTTTTATATTTTTAAATTCATGATCTCTAGTTAATATTACAGATAACTAATTAATTACATTTCTTATTTTAATTTAATCTATAAAATATAATTATTTTTATATTATATATAAAACGATATTTTCGTGGATAAATTATTTTTTATACATCTATAGATGATAATTTGTATTGATAATTTTAATCTTAATGTAGTCTCTTCTTTTAAATTTGATAATTTAATTGGATCATTGTAATTCGTAAGTTTTGTACGTGTTGCATTTTCATTTTTTGTTTTTGTTATATATATATATTTTCTTATATTTGTACGTATTTAATAGCTTTATTTTTGTTCAAAATAAATATGAAACAATAAAAATAATAATAAATAATAATTTTATATAGTTATATATACATATAAGATGATGTGTTATGGAAAATTTATATATTTTACACGCTCGGAAACTTTATTGTGCACAAGGTAAAATAAATCAGATTTAAACAAATATTATAATAGAAAAAAATTTTATACAATTATTTAAAAATAGTTCATGAATGAATCATTTATTTCGCAAATGGAAAATTTATAATAAAATTTTTTGTTAATAATTTTATATTTTAATTTTTATTTTACATAATAATACAGTTAATTTTAATTATAATTTTTACGAATTTTTCTTTTTGTTATTAATATAACGATAATGTTATTAATAAATGAATTTTTCATTGCTTTAGAAATTGTTTATTAAATTTTTATCAAAATGCATCAAAAAGTGTATTAAAATATATAAAAGAAACAATTCTTCCATCAAAACCAAAGAAACCAATATCTCCTTTTCTTTTATATGTAAAAGATATTAAATTCAAAATCAAACAAGAAGAATCTAATATAAAATATTCAGAAATATTAAAAAAAGCATCCAAGGGATGGGCAGAATTAAATCCTGTTGAAAAGGAAAATTTTACAAAACAATACGTAAAAAACTATGAAATATATACAAAGGAATTAAAGGAATATAATAATTCTCTTACTAATGAACAAAAGCAATTATGGGAGAAAAAAAAAAAAGAATATGAAGAATCTAATAAAGAAATTAATAATAAACAGGTACTTATAATGAATAATGAATATACCAAATTATAATGTTAATATTTTTACTTATTATTAATTAATCTAATCAAAGATTAATTACAGAAATATAAAATACTTGGTAAACCAAAAAAACCACCAAATACGTATTTATTATATTTATCATCTAAAAAAAATGAAAAAGATCCAAATATATCTTTCAAGGTATGATAAAATAATTTCTAATTATATTTTATTTTTTATTTATTAATGATTAATAAAAAGTATAAGATTACTGATTATTTTGTTATTTATTTAATAAATTTATTTTTTTTTTATTGGTTTTCATTAGGATTGGTTAAAATCAATGTCAATAAATTGGAATAAATTGTCAAATATAGAGAAGGAACCATATGTTATTAAAACTATGCAATTACAATCCCAATACAAAGAAGATTTAGAGAAATGGGAAATGAAAATGATACATTCAGGTCATTCTGATATTGTAAGACTTCAAACTTTAATGAAATATAACTTTCATAAAAATGAACATAGAAATAAATAAAATTAAAATATTTATTTGATTAATTATTTTCATTTAAAAAATTAATAATATAGATATTTTTATAATAAAAAATTAATAATTTATATATAATATTCATTGATTTAAGATATTATAATTATAGAAAAATACATTATATTTGAAAATTACACTTAATAAAATATTTGTAACATTTTAGATAAATTTATAAATTTATATGATGTTTTATTTATTACGAAAAAATAAAATTAAATTTAAAATAAATTAAAAATAAAATAAAATTTATTATAATTATTTTTTAAATAATTTATCAAAGAATTATATTATTTTAACTATAATATTCTTCTATTTAAATAGTTACTATGATTGGCAACTAGTAATATGATGATATGCAAACTTCTTTCGTATTTATATATATGTATTAAATTTATTATATAATTTGTAGTAAATTTAATATATTAATTTGTATTTAGGAAGTTATTTATATTTACTAGAGAATATAATAAATCTCTGCATGAGATCTCTGCATCTTTAAATCAGCAGGCAGCAATTGTTAAATATTCAAGTTGCAATGGAAATATTACTTAACAATATTCATAATATTATTTTAAAATATAATAATATTTTTATTATTATTTATTTTATTTCATAAATATCATTTTTCATTTATTTTTCATTAATTCTTGATTTTTCATTCATCCACAAACAAATTATTTTTTTATAGAATATTAATATGTTTATGAGATTTGTCTTTACATTTTAGAAGCTAAAATAAATATAAAAGTTGCCATGCAAAATTTCAATTGAAATTTGTTTATTAAGTTATAAGTATTTAAATATTAGCAAAGATCAAAAAAAAAAAAATGAGAATTTTGTTTCTGTCTTGCTTTATTTAATGCAAATTTATTTATAATATATTAATAAATAAATCTTATTCAATAAATTTTTATGCAATATTTTAATTTTTGTGTTTATTTTGACTTTTAGAATCAATTTTGCAAAATTTCTATAATTATTTTACTTTAAAATCCTATTATATATCCTATATATTTTATTTTAATTTATATTATTTTTCAAATAAATTCTTAAATTTCTTTCAAAATACATTAGTTATTAAAATTTTTTTCTTTTCTTTAAATATGTAGTTAATATGTAGTTAAATATATAGTTTTCGTTAAATATGTAGTATAAATATAAATGTGTATAAATATAAATATGAATATGTATTTAAATATGTAGTATAAATATAAATGAATAACATAAATGATTACAATAATTTCAACATTAAACAAATATATAATATTAGATAAATATAACAAGAGGATAGAATAAATTTTATTTTATCATTGAATTATATTCTATATTTTGTTTGTTATTATTATAATTATATACTATAAAAATTTAATTAAATATATGATATATTTATATTTTAAAAAGATTTAAAAGAAATAATTTGTTTATATATGTTCATATATAATTTACACAGTTAAAGTAATAGGAATATCTGTGTTATGTAAACAATAAAAGAATCCATAATGTATTAATGTAAAACTGAAAATATATAAAGCTAAATCTCCAAGTATCATACGACTTATTGTTATTAATTTTTTTAATCTATAAGTTAATTCAGGATTGATATTGCATAAAATCAAAGCAGTATATAATAGATTATTTTCTTGCATTTCTCGTGTATTTTTATAATTATATAGACGTCCCAACATGATTGGAAAATATGGTATTGTAATTGTCTGTAATATTTCAATTAAAATTTAATATAATACATTGTAACAATTTTCATTTTAATAATATATATATATATATATAATTACCTTTCCAAATAAATGATCCAATTGTAATATTAGTAATATATTAACAATAACAGCTAATAATATGTAATTTATACGATTTGTTAATAATAAAGGTGATGAATTTTTTGACCAATTAAAAGTATTGTCAATACCTTTAAGTATAATATTAAAATTATTAAATTTATTCAGAAAATAATTTCAAAATAATTATTTTTATATATATATATATGTTACCTGATATTTCATTATTTATATGTAAAGATGAAGTTTCTTTTTGTATGTCTTTAACAATGATTTGAGCTAAAATAAAATAGTTTTAATAATTAAAAAATTAATGAATATTAATTTTTATTGATTATTTAAATAATGAATAATCAGCCTGTATTATCTGTTTTATACAATTGTAATTAATAAATAATTAATAAATAATATATATAATTGTAATTAAAATAATATCTTGACAAAAAGTAGATATATATAATTTTTATTTCAATAAATTTATCAAAAATATTTTCATATTTTCAATAATTATAAAACAAAAAATATAAAATTCGTCATTTTGACGGGTTCTTTTAATATTAATAAAATGAAAATATTTTAATAATTTTATAATATATGGGATTGATAATTATTTTGATACCTTTTGATTTATTATCGTCTTTGCCAGTAATTTTTAATAAACGTTTTTCAGAATTTTCTAAAATTCGTCTTCTTCTAGCATTTCGTTTTGCATTGACATCTTCCATGTTATTCTTGTTATACTTTACTTTAATTAAATATTAGAAACGAAAATTTATGCTATTACACTAAATTTATGCAAATTCAATAAATAAAATTTATTTCTTCAAAATACATACACAATACAGAACAAACAAATTGAGAAAAGTTAATAGTAACCTTTGAAATCTACAAAATTTTTATATTTGAATAATATATTAATTTGTTATATTATATTTTTAAAATTCGTTTCCATATCAATAATTACTTCTTTGCTAATTGCTTTTTTGCTATTAACTATTTAATTGAATATTTACAATAATACAGAAGATATTAAATAGAGATTATTTATTAATTTAATAATTAAAATTTCAATTAAATTATTAAACACTGCTAAATATCATAATTTTGACATAAAATCGAAAATCATTATCTGTCTATATCATATAATTATTGTAATAATTATTGTATATATTATATGTAATATTATTATTTTATATAATAATAAAAAAAATAATATAATTATTAATAAATTTTAATACTTAATTTAATTTTATGATATCGAATTAGATATAAATAAAAAAAATTAATCAAATAACTGAAGTTTTTTATACAATTTTAGTTAATATTTAAATATAAATAAAAATATATAATATAAAATGTTTAATTTAAATATAAATTAAGTTATGTATCGCATAAAATTTTGAATGATATAATGAAAACGCGGCATACATTTTTAAGCAAGTATATACTTTTACCTACACTTACATTTTTAATGAAATCTGGCTAGATTTAGCGGTTTTTGGCGGGTTAAGTATACTATTAGTATTGAATTTTTATTAAAATATAACAATGGGAGATAAAGATGGTGGTAAGAATAATATTAATTACTTTGTTACGTTTTCTAATTATTTCTATAATTATAATTGTTTTAAAGAACATTTTCGTATTATAATATAACGACAGAGTTTTTTAAAATAAATTTCTAAGAAATAAAATTTATTTAAAATATTGTTTAATTTGTCAATAATAATTTAGTTTTTGTCTATGTATGGTATAAAATGGTGTGAAATATTTTTATATTCTAATCTATAATCTATAATAGAATTATATTGATTAGGTTATATTATATCATAAAAAGAATATGATTTTCATTAGTTAAAATATTGATTTTTTTTATTTTTTGTATAGTGTGTTTTTTTTTAAATGTATTGATTGAATTACTGATTGATTTATAATGTTTTTATATCAAACTATAATAAAAGATATTTGAATTAGGTAATTTTTTATTTCGAATATTTTTTTTGTATATTGCATGAAAATTTTTTAACTATTTATTCATATTTGTAATATTTATGTGAATCCTAATATTTCTTAAATATTTTATTAATCTTATTGTATAAATTATTTTATTATAGAAACTTTTGACGATGCTGTAGAAGAAAGAGTTATTAATGAAGAATATAAAATATGGAAAAAAAATACTCCATTTTTATATGATCTTGTAATGACGCATGCTTTGGAATGGCCATCTTTAACTGCTCAATGGTTACCAGATGTAACTAGACCAGAAGGAAAAGATTATTCAGTACATCGTCTTATTTTGGGAACTCATACTTCAGATGAACAAAATCATTTGCTTATAGCTAGTGTACAATTACCAAATGAAGATGCTCAATTTGATGCATCTCATTATGATAATGAAAAAGGAGAATTTGGAGGATTTGGTTCTGTTAGTGGAAAAATAGAAATTGAAATAAAAATAAATCATGAAGGAGAAGTAAATAGAGCACGGTATATGCCACAAAATCCATGTGTAATTGCAACTAAAACACCATCCAGTGATGTCCTTGTATTTGATTATACAAAACATCCAAGTAAGCCAGATCCTAATGGTGAATGTCAACCTGATCTAAGGTAAATATATTTAAATATGTTTATTAGAAGATATAATTATATAATAGTGATTTTAATATTTCTATACTAGATTAAGGGGACATCAAAAGGAAGGTTATGGTTTGTCATGGAATCCAAATTTAAATGGATATTTACTTAGTGCATCTGATGATCATACAATTTGCCTATGGGATATTAATGCACCTCCTAAAGAAAATCGTGTTATAGATGCAAAAACAATTTTTACTGGACATACTGCTGTTGTTGAAGATGTAGCATGGCATCTGTTACATGAATCTTTATTTGGATCTGTGGCAGATGATCAGAAATTAATGATTTGGGACACAAGGTAATTAAATATTTATATTAATGATTGATAAAAATAAATATTATTATAATGAAGTTCCAATTATTAATTGGAAGTTGTAAATATATTTTTGTATTTCTTAGATGTAATAATACCAGTAAACCAAGTCATACAGTTGATGCTCACACTGCTGAAGTCAATTGCTTGAGTTTTAATCCATATTCAGAATTTATTCTTGCAACTGGCAGTGCTGATAAAACGGTAGCACTTTGGGATTTGAGGAATCTTAAATTGAAATTACATTCTTTTGAATCTCATAAAGATGAAATTTTTCAAGTTCAATGGTCCCCACATAATGAGACAATATTAGCTAGCAGTGGAACAGATAGACGTTTACATGTATGGGATCTCAGTAAAATTGGTGAGGAACAATCCAGTGAAGATGCTGAAGATGGACCACCTGAATTACTGGTATATAATAACATAGTTATATTTTTGATAAACAATGTCGTTGAAATTTGTTGAAAAAAGTATTTTATTTAATTATATTTGTTATAGTTTATTCATGGTGGTCATACTGCCAAAATCAGTGATTTTTCATGGAATCCTAATGAACCATGGGTCATATGTTCTGTATCAGAGGACAATATCATGCAAGTATGGCAAATGGCGGAAAATATTTATAATGATGAGGAACCGGACACACCAGCGAGTGAATTAGAAGCTGGCGCGTCATAAAATGTATAACAAAAATAACCGATTAAATTATTTCATACTGAAATTTTCTAACGTGTACACATATATGTGTGTTCACATAAAATCAATCCCATTTAGGATTAAAAAAAAATCGGTATTTTAATTAAACTGAATTTATACATTTAAACGATAAAGATCATCGAGAAGCAATAATATCTATTTTTACTATCAATCTTATGTCTGCTTATATACATACATGTATATTAATTCCATATATATTTCCATAATAAGTGTTGCATATGAATATTCGATATTTTATAGAAATAATTGATACTTCATTGATTCTAATATGATATATACATTATGTATAAATTTATACAAAAAGTTTTTTTCTATAGATTCTGTAATGAGTTGTAAATTTTTATGTTTATATATAAAATTTTGTGTATTATGCAATAGAAGTGTAAAATGATTTTCAACTGAAAAAAAAGTAGTTTTTTTTCCAATTTAAACCATTAAACATATCTTAGTTTTGAAAAATAAAAATATTAGAGTATTATTATGAATTAATAGAAGTACATTTATATTAAATGAAACAAATTAAAATATTATTGTAAAACATTTTATCAATTTTTTTAAAATTAAGTACAATCACATTTGACATATTTAATAACATCGCGACAATTCTTTTTTTAATTTATTTTTATTTTGTATGTTATATCGTTAAGAAGAAATATAATCCAATCGAAATTACGCGAAAAAATTTCGAGACGAAAAAGATTGAATTTATAGTTTTTATGAAATAATATTTTATCAGTTTTCTACTTTTTCTCGCAGACATAGGTAACTTTTAATATTTAATAACTGTCTTTTAATATTTTAATTAATAAAATACATTACATTTGTAACATTTGTGTCTTTTTTTCAGTTTTTGTGTCTTTTTTTTATCTTTTATATATATTTTTTCTTGCGTCTTTTTTTCATTTATTATTTGTTTTTATATATTATTTTTTTATATTAAATTTTATATTAAATTTTTACATTTAATTATATTTAAATTGAATAATTATTAGAATAGAGATTAGAACAATTTTTCTAAAGAAACATATGAATATAATAATAGTAATAACAAAATAAATATTTTTATAATTATATAGTTGTATTCGAAAGTTCGTTATAGATTTCGTCAAGTAAAGAATTTTTACAAATGGAATATCGTCTATGTAAAGATGTCATATCAATGTCGATACTATCGAAATGTATAATTCTGTAATATGGAAAAAATAAGATAAATTAGTTTCAGAATTTTATATTAATTAATTAGATGGTTCGTGTCATTACCAAAATCTGCATGTCAAATAGATGTCGCTTATAGAACGCGATCTTTGCCTGTTTGTACATGCAAAATGAATTTTTAGCAAAATATTGAAAAAGACACGAAAAAATAATTTAAATGTTCTATTATACATCAAATTACCTCTTATTAGCATTTTGTCGTTTAATATTGTCGAGAAAGTTTACAATGGGCGGCGTTAAGATTGGACGAAATAACTATAAAGAAAATTAAAATTAAAATTAAGTAATTTAAAATAGAAAAATATAGAATTCACACATACCGTAACGGGAGCACTTCGCATTTCACGAAGATCAATATTTCTGAATAAATCATGAACAAGAATTTCCTCGATAATCTTATGACGATTAGATAATTCATCAAATATGAATTTGAATAACTCGATGACCTGCATACGTAAACATTTCAATCAATAATTTTGGTTAAATAAAAATTGATATTTTAATATATTTTGTCAAGATTATCTAATCTAACTTTTTATTGTTTAATTTAATGTTTAATTTTTTATATGTATTATTATTATAAAAAACATTAGTAATCAAATATTATTAATGTAAATATTTGATCACTAATAATATTTCTTATAAGTTTATTAAATATATATAAATTGAGCAATAATCTAATATTATTAATAATAAAGCAAGTAAGCAAAAGAAAAAAAGATAAAAAGAAAATAATAAATAACAAGAAAAAAAAATATGATTTATACTTGAGGATACATTTCAATATCCGATAGATGAACAGAATTTGGCTTAAATGATGGTAATTCGTAACCAGCGCACATCTCAAATAGCATGTGACCTGGAAGATGACAAATATTCAAATTAATATATTTAAATTGTAATTGAAATTGATCTTACCAAAACATGTCATGTCAATTGAAATAGTTTGTGATATTCGAGAAAAAATTAATGGATGTATTCGACTGGTAAAACCAAGAAGCGTATTTTCAAGACCAGCGAGACGTGCGACACCATTTTGAATGAGCACATTTCCTGAATGCAAATGGATTACAGTCGGAAATCCTCTTTCTTTTAAAAAAATTAATGCTTCCAGTATTTGACGTCCCATTTGTTGAACTTGAGGTAAAGGAAGTCCTTTACCATGAGAACTATATTTTTGATTCCAATCTTCATTCCAACCTGTTCTTTCGATCTATA
This sequence comes from Apis laboriosa, assembly GCF_014066325.1. Lineage (NCBI taxonomy): Eukaryota > Metazoa > Arthropoda > Insecta > Hymenoptera > Apidae > Apis > Apis laboriosa. The sequence goes on from NW_025222686.1 coordinate 753,239, forward strand.
AATCATTTCAATGTAAAAATATAAAATCCAAGCATTTATTTATTTTCTTCAAAAATTTGTTTATTATTCAATTTATCATGATTACTTACCCCATATATCAAATCTTTCAGACTACCTTGACTTATTGGTTGAACTACAATTACATAATTTTTATTATCATATTCAAGAAAATCGATATCAAATACAGGGCATATGTATGGATGTTGCAGGGCTAAGAATAAATCATTCAAAACATTCTTCGTCATTGGAGTTATATTCAATAAACAGTTTTTAGTCAATGGAGCTAACGTAATCAATCGATCGGTTTTTAAAGAAGTATCTCTGACTATGAACCAATGTTTGTCCATTCTAGAACCTATAAATTAAAATAAATTATTTGAATAGCAATTCCTTCGTTTTAAAAATAATAATAATATTTTTATATTATGTTGTCATATTAATGTACTTTAAAATTTATATAAAATATTCGAATGATACAAAATTAAAAGATAATTTTAAAAATTAAAATAACCAAAAAGCTAATATGCAAAACTATTATTTAATTTTTTAAAGATCAAAGACTTCATCTTTTTGAGATAAACAATTTAATCATAAACAATTTAGCATTAGATAAAACTAAATGAAGATAATAAAATAAAATTAAATTGTTTATAAAAAAATAAGTTTTAACAAATATTTTTGTATATCAATTTTTGCATAATAATTTTAATTTCTAAAATTATTCTTTAAATTTTCCATTTATATTTTTTAAATATCTCATACATAATTAATAAATGTAGAAAATCGAATTTACCGAGATTATTTAACTGTTTAACGAAATTATAACGTGATGTTCTACAAATATAAGTTTGACAAATTGATAAGGCACGATCCCTGGACCTCTTCTCCATTTCCATACATTCGCCAAATTCCATACTTTCACAAATAGATGATCCGTGACCCAATTCTGTATAATTATGTTTTCCATTCCTATTTTCAAACATAATAAATTCATTTAATTTCAATGTAGTTATCTGTTTATTTTACGGAATAAGTTATAAATAACGAATTGAATGCCAATGACTTTGATTGAAATATTATTAATATTATTTTCATTAATGATAATCATTGATAGATTGTTTTTGTTAGAATTTTAATTAATTGTATTTAACTGTTTTTTTTATACAAAATGAATAGAATTAACAATAATAAGATTATAATATTTAATTAAAAAAAAAAGAAAAGTAAAAAAAAAAAAAAGAATTTAAATAATATTACCAATCAACAGTATTGTTTTCCGCTTTATTTGAAAAATTATAATTGCGCTTATGAATTATTTCTTGCGTTGATGAACGATTCCTCAAATGATACCAATAACAAATTAGATGCAGACACCAACGATTACAAATTGTATTGGTCGCATTAGTATTATTAGCGAGCAACCATCGTTCTCTACGAATACAAAGATTTGATCTTATAAGATGATAATTATATTAATATATAATTATGTTGATATTTCAAGAATAAATTAATTAATTCATTTTTTATATTTTTAATTCATCTTTTTATTTTTCATATTTTTCATGTATTTATTTATTATGTCTTTTTTCATTTTAACTTTTTTTATTTATTTCATTTTTAGATTAATTCTGAATTTTAAAAAATTTAGAAAAATAAAAAAGAGAGAAAGAGTCACCTGCGTTGTTGTACAATTGGTATTCGTTTTTTTGAAGATTGCAAATTTTTTAAATAGTCGTGATGACGATCAATTATATATCGTGAATCATGATCGTTTATTTCTGGTGTCATTGAAGAAAAGTTTAAAATTTCACTTTTGTTATGTTTGTCGCTCGAAATGTGATTGATTATTGACTTATATTAAGTGTTTATATATTCATGTATCATTCTGATTAAAAAAAATCAGTTTATATACAATCAAATATCAGGAATATTCAATGAGTCAAGGTAGCTATTTGATAGTAAGAATAATATCAAAATTAATCAATATGCATCTTTAATAATCATAAAGGTCTAATATTAAAGTTTTAATATTAATAGTAATAATTTGAAAAATATAATTAGAAAAAGTGGCTGACCGATATGAAATTTGAATAAGTAAAGAAGAAATAAACGTCAAATATAAAATTTTAGTTTGAATATTTATTAGTTCCTAAAACATTAATGAAAATTTTTCAGTATTATATTATGTATATTATATATTGAATTCGTGACTAACGTAATCATTTTTCTGTAGAAATTATTATTGATATTTAAATTGCAAAAATAAAATATAAAATAATCCTTGAGCGATCAAAATTACAATGAATATCAGCATTATTTTTGGTTTATCGTTATAATGTTAATGATTTTTGTAATTTCAATTGTTCAAAAATTATTTTATTTTATTTTAGTATTTTGTGGATTTAATGGATTGTTTCTATTTAAAGTGTGTTCAAAATAATAGCTATAATATGTTAATATTACGCGTCAAATATTTTTATCTGCAAATTAGTTTTTTTGTACTCTCATTTGTATGTTTGTATATTTGTATATTTGATACCGTATTATTATTTAGTAAGTTAAATTTCATCATTTTATCATTTAAATTTAATTTCTGGAGAACTAACTCAGATTTTATCATAACAAAATGATTGTATATGGGATATTCCACGTATATATATAACCGATTGTAAGTAGATATTCAATAATTGGCGATAATAAATAATTATCATTTAATAACATTTGGATAGCATTCAATATATTAGTAATATATTCATATATATGACATTCAATATATAGTCCCTGATTAAAAAATTAGAAAAGCGCTATTGTATACATCTCTTAGTCAAACGAATTAAAATTTTGAGTGAATGAAAGGAAAAGAAATCTTAAATATAAAATTTTATTTTTCGAATATTAATAAATCAAATATTAATATTAATTAATTATATATTATTAGTTTTCGAGATATTAATAAAAAATTTTTGGTACGATATATTTAATTCTGTTATACATATATACGCGCTTAACAATATATGTATCAGCATAATGTATCTATTTCTATAAACACATCGCAACAAACAGTATTCGAAATGTTTAACAGACAGTTAAACAGATAAACAGATTTATTAGATTTTATTAGAAAAAATTTATTAGATTAATGGAGATTTCTAATATATCTCTATTCAGATTATAATTATATAATAGATAGATTCAGATTATAATAATAGATAGGTCAAGAATAATTGATACTCATTGTAATTTCAGTTATTGTAATTTCGGTCGCACAAAGATTTTATATTTTATTTTTGTATTGCGTAGAATTCCATGAAAACTCGATATTAGATTTGAGACATTTTAAATCCATCATAATCTATAAGGAAATAAATTTTTAATCAGTCTATATATTTTGGATATCGCATGCTGCGATTTATAAAAATAATAGATGATCGTAAGCTAATGCATATATTGTCAGACATTGGCATATAGACAGAATTCAATGTATTATATCAAAATTTTTTTATTAAAATTAATTAATTTTTATTAAAATTTTTTATAAAATTTTTTCTCCCATCTCTCAAAATTTCAATTCATTTGGCTAATCAATGTATATTGCATTTATCCAAAATTAAAATCATTCATAATTTTTAACATTTGATAACTATAATTTGATAACTATTTGAAATAAGAAAATTTCTTACCAATGATTTTTAAATATATTAGAAATTATCATTTTGAACTTTTTAATATACAACTAATCATTAGTTTTCGAAATATTTATAAAAAAGATTGTTACTATTATATATATTTTTTTTATGTATCAGATAAATTTTTCTTATAAGCATATATTTATTACATAACATATGAATTACTTATATTTATGTTTCTATAAATACATCGCAACAAATGGCATTCAAAATATATGGATTTAATATTTTCTCATGTATTATGATGGATTTAAAATATCTTAAATCTAAATTATATCATTTTTAGATTCGAAAAATAAAAATAAAAATTTATTAATATATGCACAAATATAATATAAAACAATCTTTAGACAATCGAAATTGCAATGATACAATGATAGCAATGATACAATGATAGCAATATCAGTATCATATTTGGTATTTATCGTTATAATTTTTATCATCTGATAAAATATTAATTATTTATACAATTATAATATAAAAATATATAATAAAATATATATAATATATAAATATATAATATATAATATAAAAATATAATATAAAAAAGTTATAAACAAAAAAATTAATAATTTTTTTTAATTTTTTTAAATTTGTTTTTTAATGTAAAATTTTAATCAATAGTTTAAATAATGCGATGATATAAAGAAAGAAAATAAATATATATATATTTTTTAATAAATACAGCTTTCTTGTGTTGAATTTTCAAAAGTAGAAAAATTTACATTATATATTTTTTTTTATTATTAAACATTAACATACCAGATGAGAATAGAAACAAAAAAGAAACTTATATATATATAACTATTTTATAATTTTTTTATTTTTAATATAATTCTCACACTTCTTTATTTTTTTTATATATTAGATAATAAACAGATTTAATAAAGTGTAAGTGAAAATATACAATACATGTATAAAAATATAATATAATGTATAAGTAACAAGTGAATAACATTATGAAGTACTCTTCATGGTAATGAAATTTTTCAGAAAAGTATTGTAAACATAAAAACTTATTACACTATTTATATATAATTGTAGTAGTGTATAACTGTATAATTGCTATATATAAAATGAGGCGGTTATACGAAATTTTATTGCAAAAAAGCGAATTCTATAGATTTTCAAAATTATTTAATTTCTCATTAATATATCCATATTTATATTTTTATTAATATTTCTTATATCATGTGTAAGTAGCAAATATTGTAATATCATTGTAATATCTTGGTGACAAAAGTTGATTGAATAAGAAACTGTAATTTAATAATATTATTTCATGTATATGTAGATCATAATTATATAATATAACAAAATCGAAAAATTTCTATACAAAATTCTCTTATATTCTCCAAAAATCATATACATCAAGGACATTATTCCTATGATATTGTAAATATTTTTACATGCTGATTAAACGATATATTATTTTGTAATATAGATAGGCAATGACTAATCCAATAATAAAAATATCCCTGTATTCGATAGATAAACATTTGTTAATTATTGATTAAACAGTTCGTTAACTTTCCAAATATAGAAATCGATATAAACATAATCAAAATAAAGACTGTTATACACATGGATCAAAACCAGCATTTTAAAACAATAAAAAACAAAGAAAGAAATTTGCAGGAAGCTAATATTATTAGAAGTATAATGTGACTATGCATAGAAACGGTTATTATATTATGTACATTAGATTGTATTATTGCCATAATTATTTATCTTTTCAATAATATATGATACATAAAAAAAAATGCATAAAAAATATAAAATAATTATAAAATGGACGTACCTAACATCAGAGTCTTTACAACTTCGAGCAGCAGATACACGACTAAATAATATTTTGGCTAGATTGTCAATTTTATTAGTAAATTGATAACTCTTTTCTTCGTCACTATCTTCGTCTTCGATACTTGCGCTTCTTCCACGCCTAAAAGTACTAAAAGTACTTCGAGCAGAGACTATAGCCTCAGAATCGAGTTCAATGGCACTTTGAGTTCTTCGATTGATAGCACGACGTTTCCGACGTGTTTTCGGACGTTCCTGCCAAAATCTATCATGTCCTGTGACATCTGATTCTTTATGATCATCATCTCTTTTATTTAAATTCTGATATAAATTGAACATTTTAAATTCAACAAATTGAATTCTTTATATATATTTATTATTAATTCTTTTTATTAATCTTCTTTATTATTAATTCTTTATTTATATTTTTAAATAAATGATGTGAATTACGTGTATATGTTATTTTAAATAATTTTTAATTTCTCTTTCTTTCTTAGTGATAATATTATTGCGCTGTTTTTTTTTTAACACAAAAGCATTGAATGTATTTATAGCATATTTATGTACACAAAATAATTCACTAAATATATTATTTTATATGGAATAATATATTTTAGAAAATCGTATTTCTGTGTGATAATATATAATATTCGAAACAATTTTTTTAGTTATTTGCGCATAAACAAATTTAAACGTCATGAAGTAAAGAAAAATTGATTTTCTACGAAACTTTTTTGTTTTCGTGTATGCATGATTAGCGAACGATCATATTCGCAATTTCTCCACATCTTGATTACGTACATAAGTAACATTATAATAAATATAATATAATTTGATAATTATTTTTTTGCTGTTTTATAATTTCGTTAAGCATTTATATTTACAGTTTAATAGATATTGACAATTTTATCATTTTTATATTTGGCGATTAATTATTTCATTATTGTTGAATTTATTTATTGATTAGCTTAAAAAATGAAAATTTATATTCGTATTTCTATTTGATATATATTGTATATACATATATATATGTATGTATATATATTTATAATTTATATATGTTTAATGATTGCAAAATCACTGATAAAAATAAGAGATTAATTAAGAATAATTCGTACAAAATATGAAGTAAACGATTTATACAAATAAATAAAACAATAATACGATAATACGTGATAGTATAAACCGAATATACCGTACTATCACCTAGTAAGGAAGACGACCGAATACTGAATACTGAATATCCGATAAAGCTTCGTGCTAGTTTAGATCCCCCAGTTTGACATAGATTCGCTGGCCCAGCTGATTTTTACTTCGATTGCTGTAACTGCGCGTTTGCATTTCTACATTTTCAATAGATATATTGTGAATTAAACCATTTTTATTTTTTAATATTTAAATAATATAATTATTGCATTCGTTGTATATAATTTATCATTTATTATTAATAATTTGTATCATCTTACAACATTTGGTATCGTGATATTGTTACAATTATTAAATTATGATTATTACGATAGGAATTTTTTTATTTTTTTCTTTATTATTTCTTTATTATTGAAATACCAAGATAATATAATGAAGCATAATGTTTACAATGAAACTTGAAAAGAGATTTAGAAATTTCTTTACTCATAAAATATATAAAAAAAAAAATTTATAAAAATGATTCAAAGTTTCATATTTTTCTATTTTGTTTTTATATATGCTTTTAATTTATAAGCATTCCTCATTGCGTTATTATGACGTAATAACAGAATTAGAAATGTAAATATGAATCCGATTAAATTTAATTAAAAGTAGGGCATGTTTTAGATCCCTTTCGATTCTTTTGCTGAACTTAAAGATTATACATACACATGCGTGAATTTTAAACATCGCAGTTTTATGGCTGCTCTCAGGGACATTTAAAAAAAACAATTGTTAAACAATTGTTGTTTGATTATTCAAAGAATAATTGCTTGATGAAATTAAAAAAAATTTAATCTTATCAATTCTGTTTAAAAATATTTCTTTATTTATTTGTATAAGTTTTAGAAATTAATAATATTATTATTATATATAATAATTTAATCAGTTTATATTATAATAATAATATTATTAATAAATATTAATAATATTTATAAATTAATAAGCATAATAATAAATAAATATATTTATAAATAATAAATAATAAATACTAATAAATCAATTCAGAATATCAGAATAATATATTATTAATAAACATAAAATTAATATTATTTTTAATTTTTATAATAAATAGATTTTATTATTTTTCATTAAAAAAAATTTTTAATACATTATGTTTGCAGTTATTATATGAAAATAAATACAAGCATTAATAGATAGTATCAATAAATAATTAATAAAAAATGATTGTGTCAATATTCAAATTTTAATAAAATAATTTTCCAGTATGTAGCCATAATTCTCTAGTATCTAGATTTATTATATAAAAATGATTAACAAAATGTTATTATATAAAAAAATATTTAAAAAGTTGATAATGCATTTTAATTTATAATATAATATAAAAAATTAAATTATAATTTAGAAGAATGAAAAAGAAAATTAATTGCAAAGAATAATTAACAGTTGAACAAGTAAATAACTTTTTTAATTATTTTTTAGTTTAATTTAATTAATAATAATAGATTTACTTTAATTAATTTTAATAACTATTAATTTATATAATTTATATAAAATGAAATTAAAGAAAATATACAAAAGAAAAATGTAGTAATATTTTTTGAAAAATTTGATTTCAAGAGAATATAAATAAAAAAAAGGGAAAGAAAAATTTAAATTTCTTTTAAAAAGATATAAACAATATAAAATAAAAATTGAAATGAAGAAATTTCATCTGAATAAATTCATCAATATAATATCAATATAATATCATCATATCATCATATATTCACACAATAATTATTTATTTTTCTATATTTACTTAGAAAATAATTTTTATATTTTTTTATTTATTTTTAAATTAAAAAAGTAATTAGTTAAGTTATTGAAGCAAATTAAGTATTGATGTGTAATTACATAAATAAAGAAACAATTTTAATAATTATGTTTCCAATTTTATAAATATTTTTTGTTATCTTTTCATTCATATGAAAAAATGTAATATTATAATAATTATATTTTTAATTTTATATTATATATTATATTAAATATTATTTATATCTTATTAAGAAGTTTACCATATAGCTTGCCATAATCATAATTTTTAAAATACAAATAATTTTTTAAAATAATTTAAATATTCATGAAATTGAAATATTCATGAAAGTTTTATAGTTGTATAATATTATATAAAATAACATAAATTAATAAAAATATTATTTCTTTATATATATATGATTTAATAATAATTAATAATATCAATTTCAAAGTATTGAAACATAATGAATTATCAATATATTATTGCAAAAGGAATTCATTATTATTTTTATATTTAGAAAGAAGGAGATCTATTTTTAAATTCTTGTTTATTACATTCATAATAGTATATATACATATCAATGAGATTTGTTTAACTTTTCTCGAGCAAGTAAAATTTTAAATTGTAATGGCCAACTGTTTAATGGACGCCTATTGTATATCTATTATAGAATCATACTTGTTTTATTATTAAAAAAATTATATATGTTTAAAATTAATTTAAAATCATGTTATTACCTCTGATACAAAATTTAAAGCTTCACGTCGAGAAAATTCATATTCAGCACGGGGACCCCATTTAAATTCTATTTTAATTGAATCATTTTGTTCCAGTATAGTTTTATCAAGATATTTTTGTGCAACAAAGAGCTATAAAATAAATTTTAATTCAATATCAATTTTATATTTGATTTATTCAATTAATTTTCTTATATTTTCTTTTTTTTAGTTTTTTACCTCATTTATCAAATACTTAACATTACCAAAGTAAGGATGATAATGATTGTCTAAATAGGAAATATCTAAATTAGTAAGAAAATCCCATAATGATTCTGAAATAATTTTACATTACATTAAAGATAAGATCATTTTTAAATAATTCTATATATTTCATTGTTATAAACAGCATTATTACCTTCAGTACAGGATTCTTCTTGCATGAAGATATGAGTGAGTACTATAAATAATAATACTTGTTGGCTACTTTCTGTTGCACATGGATAAATATGTGGTAATTCATTTTTTATTTCGTTTACTAGCATATATTTATTACCTTCAAGTTCTATCAATTGATATCCAAAAATCTATGAACATATAAGTATATGCATATGCACGATATTAATTAAAATATTAAATAAATTTTAATTTTGTTTATACCTTTGACAAAAGATCTTTTGTTTTGTTCATTATTCTAGAAAAATGTTTTCCTTGATTGTCAAAAACATTTTTAATTATACGAGTTTTATTGACAATTTGTTTTTCTCTATCTAATGTAAAAAAGTATCGTATCAGGTTATTAATAAAGCGATTATCTTCTTCAAAAATTATATAATCAGAAAAGTTTTGCGATTTTTCATTAATATATGATATATTTGTACTTGTACTTGGAATAGGTTGAGAAAGAGTAGTAATATTATTCTTTTTTTTGACGATTGATTGTGATAAGTTCTTTTGTTGATTTTTTCCATGATTTCGTAGTAAACCTTAAAAAAATATTTATAAATTTTATGTATATATTATGATAAATTATATATTTCTTACTCATGAAGTATGATAAAGAAGTGTTATAGAATTATTTTTATTTTTTATAAATAAGATTCAGGATATATATAAAATGTTTCACGTTGCCATTCAAAATTTTATTATAATTTTCTATTGTAATGACATCTACCTATCGTTAAGAATGATATAAACTTTCTTTTTGTGTTTGAAGGAATTTGAAGGACATAACCACAAACGAGGTAAAAAATAGATTTTTTATGAATAGGACTTTTTGTTCTATGTTCTAAAATATATACGTAAAAATATGTAAAAGTCATAAAAGTCATATTTATTTTTTAAAATTTAAAACAGTAAATGTAGAAATTTTAAATTCGAAATATTAAAACTGCTGACTAATTATCATCTAAATTAATTAATAAAGAAAACAGAAATAAAAATATAACTATAGATATAATTTTTATCATATATGTAATCCTTATACATAAGATATCCCAAAAATATGAAAACATTCATTAATTATAAATTTCAAGCAACATTTTCTTTTGCAAAAACTTTTGTTATGGTTTTATTAAAGAATTATTAACAAAAAGCATTGACCAATCATGGAGCGCATAGCTTAATCAAACCATTAAATGATAGCGTGTTACCGATCGAGTACAATTAAGTTCAAGCAATATACATCGAAAAAAGTGTGTTAAATATAACAAATATTTTTTTATGAATAAAAATTATATCGAATTATATCACAACAATGAATAAACTATAATATTCAATATACTTCGATATGTATTGCTTGGATTTGTTAATTGATGATATATTGCTTGACTAAACTATGCGTTTTGTGATTGGCCAATATATATATACAAAGTATCCCAAAAATGTGAGAACATCGATTGCTTCAGAAAATTTCTGAGATAATTTTAAATAAAATTTTTTTTTGCAAAAACTTTCGTTTCGTTTTGTTTCAAGTTATTGTATATAGAATTATTATATTCATGAAATATCTTTAAAGGATCTAAAAACAAATACATGGTTATTTATTAACAGATTCATTATAAGCAATTGAAATTTTATATTATTATAATTTAAAAAATAAGACGAAGCAAGATATAAATAAAAAGAGATCACTGTATCTCTGTTACTATCAGTGTCTTGCTTTATTTAATATGAACTTAAATTGTTTGTAATTTAATAAATAATTAATAAATAAATTTATTTTATATTTTATATAAAATTTTATATAAATTTCAATTTTATATAAATTTCAATTGACATTTTTGTATGTTTTTGTTTATTTTGACCTGTAGAATCAATTTTTTAAAGATAATAAATATATTAATTCTGTATAGATATATTAATATAATTATAGGTAATCCTGCTATAACACGGTAGATAGATTCCTAGAAAATGCCGTATTGTGTGAAACCGTGTTATATGAAATCCAGAGCCAGTACAACAAGGGAGATTATGTTCCGAAAACTTATTAAAAACAAACATTTTTTTTTTAATTTCATATAAGGAACTTTATTAAAAATATAAATGTATACTAATGTATAATACAAAACGAAAAGAAACAAAAAATATTATTTTCATTTAATGCGATCTTAATTTCCTCCTCATCACAATCAAACGAGAACGTTTTTTCGGTTGAATGATATCATCTTCACTTTCAAAACTTTTTTCTTTATTTAGATTTTTTGCACCTTCTATCCTCTTTAAAAAATCTGTAATTTTGGTTTGTTTGCTGGTTCTTACAAGATCATTGTAGATTTCACAATATGGAAATAAACAATTTTGCAGTTCCTTTTTGAATTTTTGGCTTCTTTCAGCGGAAGGGTCTGCATTCAAGAAAAATGATTCAAGATTTTCAGCTAAGTTTACTTCTTGTAATTTTTTTAGTGATTGTGAATTATTAACTTTAGAATCTTCATCAGTACTATTGTCCTCAGAATCGAAGATAATTTGATTTACAGCTTCGGATTCCATTTCCATCAAATCCGCTTCGTTAACTTCTTCTTCCACTAATAAATTTTGAACTTCCTCAATAGCCATATTCACAAAAAATCCTCCGATTGATTTAGCAAGTTCTAATATGGTATTCTATATTCTAATACCAATTTCATTTTCTGACGATTTAAGCACGTTTTCTATTTCAACTGAAAATGACCATATCTTCTTCCAACATGCATTTAACGTTGATATTTTTAGTTTTTTCAGCGACAAAGATGTAATGTCGATGCAGTGCTTAATTGAAAATTGCTTCCATTACATTAATTGATTTCGAATCGGTTATATCTAAAATCCACTGTAATGCTCTTCATATGTAATAAATTTTAAAAGTATAAATAATATCTTAATCTAATAGTTGGAACAACAAAGTAGTATTAAATGGTAGGAACATTATTTTGACGTTGGGATGATTCAAATCTTGTGGGTAACATGGAGGATTATCATTAGATACTTATTATCATTAGATACTTATTACTATTAAGTAATAGCACCTTGAAACTCAAATTTTTTTGCTTTAAATAATTTTCAACATTTTGCATAAAAAAATTTAGAAATCAATTTTTAAATAAATTTCCAGTTACTCAAGCCCTTGGGTTTGTTTTCCAATATATCGATAAAGTGTTTTTATTTATACTTTTACGCACGTGGATTTAAAGATCTATAAACTAGCAAGGGTTTTGTCATAAAGTCCCCCGACACATTACAAAAATAGTGTTATACAATTTTTAGACACCTTAAATCTGAGTGCAATTTTTTTTTTTTCAATATAAAGGTTCTATTGGGCATTTTTTTTCATCAAAGCCTAGTTTCATCGGCATTGAAAACTTGATCTGCTTGTGTATCCTTGCTCTTCTATAATGTTTTGTATTTTTTTTAGATAGGCTTTATAATCAGTCGACATAGATTGAATTCTTATGCTATGAATTGCAAAACGCTTTTTGAATTTTTCGAATCAACCTTTACTTGCTACAGAATCTGGATTGATAGAGAATTCCCCATGTTCTTTAAGATGTTTATAAATTTTAAGTGCTTTTTGTTTAATGATATTACTATTTTTTTTTAATAACTATCACCAATCCAAATGTTGAGTGTCTTTCCCATTTTCTCAATTATTGGCGTCCACAGACGAATTGCATATTTTGCGAATATCGAAAATGCAGTAATTGCATTTTTTATTTCTTTTTCATTTTTCTTAATAGTCCGAGCTGTTGCTTCATTAATTAAAACTTTTTCCTATGAGATGCTTTTTCTCCTTTTAAAAGACAATCCAAGATTTGTATCTTTAGATTTTTTTTCTACAGAAATAAATTTTTTCTTCAACTTTGTTTTTTTCTTAAATTTCGTTTCTTTATCAGACATAACTTGGGATTGAAAATTAATTTTCCAAAAATTAATCTTAAAGATGAAAAAATCATTCTTTAACATATCGCAGATAACTCGACGCAAATAGTCGCTTGAGACATTTTTGTTTCCAAGAGATAAGAAAGAAAAGAACTTTCTGTCTGCAGACCCTTGGCAGCAATTGCATTTTATAACGATCGATACGATATCGCATTGCACTTTATCCATTTTGGATACGATGATACTTTCTGCAACACTGTATCTTTGAGACAATAAAGCTCATCGTGGATGGTATGTAAACTGTGCATTTCCGCTATAATATTAGAATAGAATTATAAATGAATAAATTATAATTTGTTTATATATTTTCATGAAAAGCCACTATAATTCATTATTCCTTCTCGTCATTATTTTAAGATAGTTTTTAAATGTATTAAACAAAAATTATGTTATCTAGTGCTGTAGAAGCACAATGTTGTACAAACAAAGGTTCCTACAATTTATCATATCGTGTTATAGCGAAACCGTGTAGTAAGATGCCATGCTAGGACAGTTATCTGTATATTGCATTATTAGAAGATTTGACGAATTTTTACTTCTTATTAATAATCAAATTTTCAAATATAAATTTTATTTATATTAAATAAAATATCTTAAATTTATTTTAAAAAATTTGTTTAAATATTATATTATTATTATATATATTATAATTATAATAAAAAAATTATTTATAAAATTGTCATTTTTTTATTTTGATCCTTAATTTTGAGCTTGAAATATATTGTTAAGTTCAAAATTATAACTTTAATTTAATTTATAACTTTTCCTTATTAATATTACCATCACTTAGCTTTAATTCTCAAAATATTTGCAAAAAACTTTTCATGAATCTATTTATCTTATGAATACATTCAATATGATATTATACATATATTGATGAATGCTAATATAGATAATATAATTATTATATTAATATAATTATAGATAAATAATTTATTCTTAATGATCATTCCTTAATTATAATTTAATTTAAACAATAAAGAACAAAATTAATGGGTTATAGATTAAATTAGATTAGATTTTATTGTTTAATGAAAATTGTATTCTTATAAGAAAATTTAAAGAAATATAGATTTAAAATTTCTAAAAAGACGTAATTGTCAAAATATATTCTAGAATAATTTCATATGTATTGTATATATATTACATTTCTAATTTAATAAAATTTAAATTTAATTTTACTTAAGAAAATATTTGATGAGATGATTTTCTTATTAGAAGACCTAAAGATTATATTTATGTTTGATTATTTTCATATATACAGACATATAAATATATATATATATATATAATACATAAGCTTTTTGATATCGGTTTTTTATATCACATAAAAAAATCATAAATTAAATATAAAAGTAGATCAATCAAAATAAAATTTATAGTTCAGATTTTTAAAGCTTTTTCATATTATTTACATTGAGATTCATGTAATAAGATTGTAATGAGATTCATATCATTACAGATTGATCATTACAGGATTGTTCATTTTGGCATTAGGAATTATAAATTACTGTATCAAATTATAATGACAAAATATCTATAAAATTAATCATCTAAAACTATTTAAAATAACGATAAGAAAATGAAATTTAGATTATATGTTAATGACATTTTATAATTATATATAATATAATATATAATAAATTTTCTATATAATATAATATAATTTTAAATAATAATAATATAATATAATTTTTATAAAAAATAATTATTACCTATAATATATTTTTTAATATTAATTATCATATAATAATTAAGATATATAGAAAAAAAGGAATTATTTTTGATTTCTGTATTCTTTGAGATTAATTTTTTTTTTAATTTATGATTTTCAGAAAAAGTCAAAAATTAAAGATTCATTAATTTTTTTTCTTTGATAAAGGATAAAATTTTTTATTTTTTTTTTAATTTTTATTTTTAATTTCTAAATTTTTAAAGAATTTTTTTTTTTTTAAAACAAAATTATATTTTAAATAAATATTTAAAAAAAACTGTTTTTTTTTATTTTATTTTTTTTGAATTTCTTATTTGTCGTAATTTCTTATTTAATGAAACATTAAAAACATTAAAAAAAAACACATTAAAAAAAATATTCTTATTATAATTATGATTTTTTAAATTGCAATTCATATAATAATAATTATAATTTTTATTTGTTTTCAAATAATAATAACAATAAATTTATAACATAGATTGTAAATTGCGGAAATGATTAAGTAGAAATATTAAGGAAATATTAATATTAACTGAATTAAAAAATAATTTAAAGTAAATTTAAAGTAAAACTAACATTTAGAAAAAGCAATTCCGATTTTATGTATGATGATTAACTAATGATTTTATATTTTCAACATCATTTTTCTAAATAGTTTCCAAAAGATTTTAATATTCATTTATTAAAAAATTATCAACAAAATAATTTATAATAATATATAATAGTTATTTTGAAAGATAATATAAATATACACACATATATATATATATATATATATATATATATAATAGTTATTTTGAAAGATAATATAAATATACACACACACACATATATATATATATATATATATATATATATGTATATATATTGCATAAATTTTCAATTTATAATAATGTAATTTTATTATTTAAAATTTCAAGCACAGAAAAATCTCTTTTGCATCCTGCTAAAATAATATAATTTAATGTTTTATATGTTTATCTCTAAGATAGATTAAATTTTTATATCTTGAATTTAATTAAAAAATGAGTTAGATTAAATCATATTATATTATTTTTAGTAATATTATACAAGTTTTAAATAAATTTAAAATAAATTCAATAATAAAAATATTAAATTAATAATAAAATATTACAATATATATTAATTTTGTTGTAAAATGGAGATTATAGTTCTATATAATGATCGTGAATGATCATCGTATTGATTTCTAAAATATTAATAAAATATATAATATGCATTACTATACATTGAAAACTATATGTATAGATACAATATGATACTAAATGAAAAGTGTATAGTAATACAATTGTCTTCTAGTAGTTATCAATATCGAGTGTAGTTTAAATTTAAGTTAAATATTAATGTAATAGCAATGGCTTGAATACTTATAATATCTTTTATAATTTATAATAATAATAAATATATATAAGTAATAATATATATAAATATAATTTATAATAATAATAAATTTATATAAATAATAAATATAATAATAAATTTATAATTTTATCTATTTTTTATATTAAGTTTTTAGATTACGATGCAGAGAATCAAATTTGATATTTCAAATAATAAATAAATTAAGATTATAAAAGAAACTTGAAAATAATTTTAAGAAAATTATAATACAAATTATAAAAAAAAAAAGGAAAAATGAATACTTTCTTTCTTTTTTTTTCTTCGCATAGAAAAATAATCGCATAAAATTTTATTTTATATTATATTTTATATTATATTTAACATTTATATTGATATAATTAATTTTTTTTTTAATGAAAAAGGCTTTAATAAAAAATATTATTAAATATAAGAATGATAATTGTTTGATAATTCTATGATATTGATGATTTCTATGACAATGCATTATATTTCGTTTTCTTTATATAATAAAATATTAAGTTATTTAATATTAAATCTTTCAAATTCTATAATCATTCACTGATTCACGATAATTGATATTTGATTAGATAAATATCAAAATTAATTTAGTATGACGGATTAAAACAAGAAATTTAAATGATTTTGAATTATGTTTTTTATTCAGTGAAATATCAATAAAAAAAATATTTTAATTTCTATCCAAAACAAACTTTGTCAAATTTTCAACAATAGCACATTCTTATCATCATTCTTATTTTAAATTATGATATCGTTGGGTTGTAGTTGTCGCATTTCTATCATATTAGATTAATAATATTTATAACATATTAAAATATTCCATATTTATTCGTACAATACATATGTGGACTATGATAAAATTCATACTATGTAATAATAAAATCAATTTATTATAAAATTTTAATATTAAAACATTTAAATATCCATATGTAAATAGAAATTCATATGTAATGTAAATGTAAAATAAAATTTATTGAATTTTCAATTTTTAAGAATTTTATTAATTTAAATAATTCAAAAATTAATTTAAAAATTAAATTAAAAATTAAATTTAAATTTAAAAATTTTTAGATTTGGAAGAATTTTAATTCTCCTTTATGTTCATCTTGGCGGATTGCAGTTTCTCGGCATATAAAAACCGGTCAATGAGATCGCGGATCAGTTTCCTGTATGATATTCCCAATTAATGAAAATTCCTAAAATTAGACTGAAAAAAAATACTGCACGTAAAGTTATTTCGAAAAAAAATTTGATCGAATATTTAATAAATTTTTGAAATTTGTAACTTTCAGAAGTTTTGTAACTTTTGAAACTGTTAAACTAACTTATGAAGCAACTAGATAATTTGAATTTCATTTTCAATAAAATCTCATTTTCAATAAAAGTATTTTCAAGTGTTTCAATAGTAATTACGAGTGGTACAATTCCTTTACATTTTTTAAACAATAACAATCGAATTTAAAATATATACAACAATAGCCATTTTAAATATATGCGCGCCAAATGTCTTGCGACGGATCACTGTAAAAATGCAAGGGTGAGTCCTATGTGCTATGATGCAACTTCTCGACTTCGAAACTGCTCTCTAATGCAACTATTGTTACTTTTTAGAACTCTCTCTTAGTTTGCATTTTCACTGGAGATAATTATTGAAAGAAGAATCAAATGATAAATTTTCAAAATCATAAAATCAAAACAAATCGATAAATACAATTCAGTCCAGATAAAATACAGTTAGAAATCAGATAGAATTCGTCAAGAATTTTGTTTTATAATGTGTATTTAATATACGGACAATTATAAAATATTATATATTTTGGATATTAGCTCATACTATAAAAATGCGCCAGTTACGACAGTTCAATAAAATCAAATCATTAATATCAAAATCATATTAACAACAAAGAATTTTGAATATTTGCTATTATTATTGCATGTAATACGAGTACTTAATGAAGATGGATTATCCACGCGATCATTGTAGACAGTTAATAATATTAAAACGATAAAAAAAAGTTATATTAGCATTCATAATTAGCCATGTTTGAGGTGAGTTTCATTATAAAATAATATAATTAATTATTAATTGATTAAAAAAATATTTGTTTGTATTTAATAATAAATATTATTTTGTTTTAGTATGATAATGTATCACATTCTCAAAAAGAATATAGAACTAGTAAAGTTACAACAAAAAATGCATATGAAATTTTATTTATCATAAAAAAATCGGTCCTTTTCAGAGCCATCAATACTTTTAAATTATGCCTATATATTAAGATTCTATTTTGAAATTATTAATCGTGTTATAAATTATTTTGAAATTACTAAATCGTGATTAACTGATTAGCGTTAGTGCAACAAAGGATAGATGAATTGATCCAATGATATAATGAATATGTTATTTTTCAATAATATTTATAATATATTTAGTGTTAATTTGTAATGTTATGTGTTAATTTGTCAAAAATTAAGTTGTCCGTCAATGTTAAAAGACGTCCGTCAATGTTCACAAGATGATGATCAACATTTCAAAGTTTGACTTGAATTTTAAAGCGACTGATTTTATCTATTTATTGGTGAATTGTTTTTTAATATAGGCTATAATAATAGGCTGCATGATTAATTTTTTCTTATTCCAATTATGTATTGATTGTTTGTAGTGTTGATTTATTAAAAAAATTTTACATTTTTTTATTATTTTATTACAATTTTACTATAATAACAATCAATTAATTTACTCATTGTTTGTGATGTAATTCGATATAATTTTTTGTCAATAAAAAAATATTTGTTATTCAACACATTTTTTTTGAGTTATGTTGCTTAGATTCGTGTTCGACGTTTAACGATACGTAGCCATAGTTACTGTCATAATTCATACGACGAATAATTGGCCAATATTTTTTATTAATAATTCGTTAATAAAACCTTGAATGTTTGAGAATTGTTCTTGATTTATTTTCTCTTCTTCTTCGAGATAAGATAAGTTAAAATAGATTCAAATTTGATATATATATTTTAGAAAAATAATGTATTGTGTTCAGATTTAAATAAAAATAAAATTAATTGAAAACAAAATGATATTTCATTTCACATAACGATAAATAATATATCACTTTTTTATTTTGAAACTTTAAGTTTTAAAAATTGTACAAAAATTAAAATAAAATTAAGATGTTGTTTAAAATAATATAAAAAAATAATAATATTTTATCGACAATAATCTCAGTTTAAGAAAAATAAAAATTAAAACTCTATCTTTTCTTTTTAAGTTCTCAGAATTGCATATTTTTTTAAATTAAAATAAAATTAAAAAATTATATTTAAATTTTAAATACGAAAATTTTAAAAACAAAAAACTAATATTAAAATAAAAATTAATAGGAAAAATAAATTATAAAAATAATATAATAAAAATAATTATCGTTATGCATTCAAAAATATTTTTTTAAATATAATTTTAAAAAGTTATAATAATAATAACTTATATTTATGTAAATGCATATTTTTATAAAATAGCTAAGATTATGGGATATATAAATTTATTTTGTCATTAGGGAATTCTAAAAATATATCTTATATTTTTTATTGATTTATTTTTTATTATTGCACATGTTTTGTATTTTTATGTTTAAAAATACAATAATATATTATATTATATACACCATAATAAATCATGTTTTCAAAACATTAAATTGATAATTGAATATTAAATATTGCTCTTAATATTTCGAACAGTTCAGTTTTATTATTGAAATGACAAAGTGAAATTTGTGAGAAATTTTAAAATTTCTAAAATGCTGAAAGTTTGGAAAAGTAGAATTTCATTCATCAATGAAAAGCTTCAATTTCATCACTAATGAAGAAAGTTTATTGTCAAATAATCAATAAAAGTGTAAAATATGATTGAAAATTACAATTAATTCAGTGGAAATACTCTTATGCGCAAAAAAAAGTGATCAAGCAGATAATTCGAAAATTAAAATAAGCAACAACTTTTTTTAAGAAAAAGAGAATTTTATTTAGATTTAATAAGAGCAATAATTGCTCAATATAATATAATTTTGAATAATAATACATGGAAAAACATTTTGACAAAAAATATATATCATTCCATTCCAGAATCGATATTGCGTAAAAAAAAAAAAAAATTGGACCATTATTACAATCAATAAGAATATTAGAAGGATATAACAAGCTGAAAATGAAGTAAGTAAACCATACTTGTTACGCTATAAGCAATTGGAGAATACTAATCATGCAACAAATCTGAATTCGCAAATCGCTCAGAATACATTTCTAACTCAAATGAGGAAACAGAAATGAAGAAAGCAAATAAAGAAAAAAATCTAAATGAAAAAAAGATGTTCAATTCAATAACAACAAGAATAAAAATTAAAATTATAAAATAACAAGAAAAGATAGATGATTGGATGATAAAAATCACCAAATATGTAGTACTACAGAAATTGGATTAAAAGATAGATTAAAATTGGATTAAAAACAGAAATGGAAGTTGAAATCAATCTAATTAAACTTATATTTAAACTTTTTTCTATTTTTATTAAAATTGTAAATATAAGTTACTAGAAACATTTAAGCAAATAATAGATCCCAAAGAATTTCTGTTAAAACAGCAAAAAAATAAACAGGTTAAATTACAAACATTTTCTTTAGATGCATATAGAATAGTTCTAAAAACTCTTAGCAAAAGGACTCTTAGAACACGGATTACTATAAATGTAAGAACCAAAATCAAAAAAGAAACTTAAGATAATATTAAAATTTCGGATTACGAAATTGAATTGAATATAGAATATATATTAAATCCGATTTTAAAGAAAAAAGATATAAAAAAGCAACATCCTTAAAAATTAACATCTTTCACTAAAAATGGAACTTCAATTCCGTTATCAATATTTAATTATTTAATAGAATTCGAAAAAGTTATATAATAATAAAAAAATTTATAACATTGCTACTGTATATAACACGTAATAAAAATTGAAAATGAATAGGGATATAATTTAATGTTAGATTTAATGTTAGATATCATGGACATATAAAAAAATTATTGCAATAAACCACTAGTATGCGTTAAATATACAGGATTATTCTTAATTAATTGTTATCTGGGTAAAGAATAGAAAATGTTTGTAATTAATTGCGGAATATATCCAGCTAACTAAAAAGGTATAAGAAAAGAATTGCAGAAAAAAATATTTCTTGCAATTAGGAAAAATACTTCATATCTCTTGAACAAACAAATAATGCTGACTAAAACATACGTGTCAATGAAACATCAAGCTCAATTTTAAATAATAAATTTAAATAATAAATGAAACTTATGCCGAGACTACAAAATTAAATATATATTAAACACAGAAAAATATAAACAAATAAACAAAGTAGGAAAAATTAGAAAAATTAATAGAAAATTTAATTAATAAACCAAATGACAATTATGTTAAAGCTAAAAAAATTCATAATGTTACAGAAAGAAAATTTAAAAGTAAAGGAGTGAAATAGTAATAGATTACAAAATAGATTATCCTAATTAAAAGTACTATCAAGTTACCAAGGTATCGATATTATTATTGTTTTGAAAAGGGATAAATCGCACTTATTATAGTATTAAAAATTCTAAATTATAATTATTATGGCATTGCATACACTTCAGTAAAAAAGTACAAGAAACAAGTATTTATATTAAAAAAAAAAATATATCAAACATACCCAAAAAAAACCTATATAGAACAAAAAAAGCGATTGTTATTCTTAGTAAAATAAATATCTATAGTATTAATATCTCATTGGTTTATTGTCTATCGATATATGTCCATGATAACTGAGTGAAAATAAAAAGAATTCTTTGAATATTTCAATACCAAAATTCTTAGCACTAATAAACCATACTTGTTACAAGTATACTTTTAATACAAAACATAATTACTAACATGATTCCAGAACAAATAATCCTCCAATATTCTATATTATTTTATAATAAAAAATCAACTAAAATTTATTTTCGTCTGGAAGATCCATATACTGGCTTATAAATATAAACAAAATATCTATTATACCATATTATATATTGCAATTACTTGTATAAATTTTGATATTAATAATATATAATAAAGGAATTATTGTTTGAACTATCATTTAACTCAGATTATACACCTATAATTTTTGAATCAAAATATTGCAACAAATGAAAAGCTAATACTTATGAATAGCATTACAGATTGGATAAATTATAGAGTTTATAAATAATAATATAAATTATAAAATATCTTTAAAAAAATGCACATAATGATATAAAAATAATAGAAAATAATTTAACTTCAATATATTACAAATCGCGGCATATATTTCAATAAATTATAAAACAAAAAAAAACTGTACTAATAAAATATTTAATATACATATATCATAAATTTAATAAAAGAAAACAAGAAACAATGACAAATAAACAGATAATTGCAATATAAAAATCAGTTGAATTCGCTTAATAATAAAATCAAAAAAGAAATCCATAAAATAAATAATATTAATATTATTTAAATTAATATAATATTAATTTTATTAAATTCATCAAAAATTTAGACAATACGAAAAGGAAATACAATTACTCCTTGTGAAAATGTACAAAAAAATTGAAAAGATCAATCATTCCCTCTTCCGATCCAAAAACAGAACGGAAACTAGATAAAATTCGTAAAGGATCAAACAAAAACTATGGCAGATTATTTACAAAGAATTTTCACAAATAAGCCGCCAATTCTTTCATGCAATAGTAATATTATCAATAATATATAAAAGCAAAGAATAATAAAAAAAAAAAGAAATATATATATTATTATTATAAAAAAATTAAAAAATAACAAAATACTAAATTACAATCTCATAACAACAAAAATGTTAAAGGGATAAAGGAGTAAAAAGTAACTTAGCTATATTGAACGCAATTTTGAAATAAAATATTTTCCATAGATTTAGAAATGTACAGAAACACTAATGCAAAAATACGGAAAAAATCTTAAGTTATCTTTTTCATATCGACTGATATCCCTCCTTCCAAGTATTTTTAAGATAATAGAAAAAAGCATGCATAAAAAATTAATGTACGAAATTATTATCAAATTGCTAGTTCCTATGACTATTAATTTGAATTTAGGAAAAGTCACAATATACTAACATAAATACAATAAAAAATACAATAAAATAATCCGTACATGAAAGAAGATACTGCACTGGTAGTTTTTTCAAATAGAAAAAGCAATCAATAAATATGGCATAAGAGACTATAAAAAAAACCAATATCTTCTATCTTATCTCTTTCAAACAAATAATTTTACGTTAAATCAATCTCCTTGCTTAAAAAAATTCATATAATATCACAAAGAAATGTGATTTTATACTCTATTCATATAATACCGCAAAGAAATGTGGATTTATACTCTATTCTTTATTTACTGATATATCAATCGAACCAGATATCGAAATGTACATTTTTGCAGACAACATAGTTAAACTTTCTATACACAAAAATATTAAAAGTGCAATAAAAAAATTACAGAATCATTTTAAAAAGATTGAACGGAAGACAATAAAATCAAAATAAATTCAATTAATTCATATGTTACTTTTACGCTCAATCGTAAGGGAACTGATTTCCAAAATCAGAAGCAGAATCTTATCTCCATTTAGATAGTAAATTAAATTGGAAAAAACATATACAAGAAAAAAATAAATATGATAAATAAAAATAGAAGAAATATATATTGATTTACAGCAAGAAAATTCAAATTAGATAGATATAAATAATAAACTTCTCATTTATAAAATTACAATAAAATCAATATGGACGTACGAACTGCAAATCTGTGCAGAATTAAAAATGCAAAATCAAATTATTAGAAAAATGCATGATTCTTCGTTTCAAAAACTATTTTAAATGCATCATGATAAGAAATGATAATATCAAAAAAACTCTAGAATTTTCTATGGAAAAAATTAGATGATACTTGAAAACATATCAACAAAACTCTAGCCAAACAGAAATTTACTAATTGTAAACTATTATTCGGATATTCCTACAAAACTCAAAAAAAAAAAGAAAACATTCATCTAATTTTATCAATTAAATTTAGTAAATGATATATAACAACTAATGTTGGTGTAATTGTAAAAAAAAAAAAAAATAAAAAGAAAATAAATATTATAAACAAACATAGGATTTATAGAATTAAAAAAAATTTCATATATTTTGAATTTGTTGATTAATTGATGTATGCCACAACATTGCTTGAATAAATTTAAATATGCATTGATTATGATATGAAACGGTCATTTTTAGCCTTTTGATCTTATGATATGAAACAAATTTTTACTGACTTTATTAATCTCATCTATTAAACGCCATCAATTAACGCTATCAAATTTACAAAAAATGATTGTAATTTACTGTAATTCTAAGTATAATACATTAGAATAACTATAAAACATTTATTCATATTTAATATCATATTTAACAAATATACTTAATGTAATACATACAGGTCAAAAAAATATTTTTAAGTAGAGATTTCTGAAATAATTTCAATATTTTTCTTTGCAAAAACTTTCGTACTAAACTAGGTTATGTACTGCGTGATTGTGTTTTTTGTTAATAATTCATTAACAAAGTTTCTTTCTTTGTAACAAAAATTTTTACAAAGAAAAATGTTGCCTGAAATTATCAAATTTGCACTTAACTATTATCACATTTTTGAGATATTTTGTATATTGTGCATTTTTGCATTTTTTTCATATAAATATCTGATATTTTTTGCATATTTATCGTGCATAAATATCCGCAATCTAGTAATAACACTTATTCATTTCTGTTAGTATTGAATACAAAATCTTTTTGTGAATTATTCTTTTAAAATTAATAAAAAATCTTAATAATTAGCATTCAAACTACGCTATAATTAAAATTATAAAACTATTGATTAATTATTTTATCTATTCAGATATAGTCTGAAATTTTATTTTATATAATCATATATTTATAAATTATTATATTACATATAATATTCGTGAATACTTATTATTCATGAGATTTATAAATAACTTATTTGAAGAAATTTTTCATATAAAAAATTTTTTTTGTTCTTATTGCGTTTGGGCCTTTATTAAGCCTAAACAAAGGACAGTGTTATTTGAGAAGATTGTCTTTGAGAATTTAGCCAATACTTATAATTATATATTTCAGACTATATAATCGAACTGATCTTAACGGTGATATATTCCAAATTAATAGGCTGAAAAGACAAATAATATTGTTCTAGTTCGAAGAATCTATAAGAAAGATGTATTGATCTATTCCTGTTTATGAGATCTTTGAATACAGATCACCAAGCAAGAAATTTTCTCGAATTTGATGAATGTCGCGAATCGGGCACCAGCCGCGATATTATTGGATATTGGCGTATCCTATTGAGAAACTGTGACTCTTCCAATTGAATCAAAAAAGGATTTTTCTAAGGATACGGACGTCACTTACTAAGATCTTATTGTAAACATGTTATAATTCGATCGTCGAATATGATAATTACACTAGTTTTGTTTTAACATCTCATTGTGCTCTGACCATGGAATACAATTACCTGCTGCGATTTTGTGAAAGATGCTCTCTAATAGATACGCGCTCTGCACCATTTACACAATTCACTCATTTTTAAGAAGTATATTATATTTCTTGCGAATCTGTCGACAAGCATTTAATTAGTGTCTTACATCCATCAAACCATTGCAATACTATAATTGGGGGGGGGGGGGGGGCGAACATGTAACATTCTATTATTCTATTATTAATATGAACCGAGAAGCGCATATACGTGCTTTTTTCTGTTTTTATGTCTTCTGTTTATATGATAGAATGCGCTTGGAATTGCATTGCTTTTGAATTAAGTATATGTACAATTATGGCAATAATAGAATCTTTTTTAAATAAGCATTAATGGCATTATTTTTATTTTTTTATTTTGATAATTTTTATAATAGTGTTAAATTAGCATCTAGTTTATTATTATAAAAAAGATTAAAATTTGCAACATGATTAAAAATAGTAGAAAATTATTAATTTTTTTAAAAAATATAAAGTTGCAATCAGGAAAAAATAAAAGAAAACGAAATATACCATTGGGAAATAAAATAATAAGAATTGTTAATAATTAGATTAATAAGGTTTAAAAAGAACAAATTATTGCACAATGAACTATCTGTTCTTCAAATTATTAAAAAAGTTAATTGATATATGTATATTAACTGATTAAAAATTATAATATTTTTTGTTAAATATATGTTTTTCATGAAATTTTCAAATTTTTTCTTGTTAGCTTATTTTTAATAGCACATAAAATAACTTGTTATTAATAGCATATAAAATAACTATTCTGATGTGCATATGTTAAGAATGCGATATTTCACAATGAATATAAAAAATGCACATATATATGTTATCGTTATATATCATTATATATTATATATCATATTATCATATATATAAATATAATAGATTTTATATTAAATTAATATTTTCAATAAATTATCAAAAAAATATTTATATATTTATTTTATAAAATAAATATATAAAATAAATATAAAATTATTTATAAACAATTATTTATAAAATTGTATTTTCATTTTTTTTTAATCAAAATTGATATAAAAATAAATAAATCTAAAATAATGTTTATTGATAAAAATAAATTAGTTTCAGAAAAATACACACAAATAATTAAAATTGCTAGAATTGAAAGTAACATTGTCACTTCTGCAAAAATTACCAAGTTATTAAATTAATGTTATTTAAAAGATAAGTCATTGAACAATAATAATTCTTTAAGTAATTCATAATAATTCTTTATCAATAATTCTTTAAATAATTCATTAAGTAAGAAAAATTATTTCTACTAATAAATTTTTTCAATTTCAATAAATTTAATTTCTATAATTTTAAATTCCATTTTTATAAGTTATTTAATAAGATATGTTAAATTTGAAATCTTTTTTTTATTTCATTCGTATTTTATTTTTATTCATATTTAATTATTCTTTTATTTTATTATTTGTATATAATCTATTTTATGTTTCAATATTTTAATCTTTTTGTTAATATAATTTATGATCAATAATTATTATGAATTAATTAATTATGAAAAATTAATATTTCAATTCATTCCAATGTATTTCAATCTTAAAGAAGTTTAAAATTGAATTTACAAGTTATTGTTTCATTCTACTTAAAAAATTATGTGTATTTAAAAAACAATTAAATAATCAACATTGATTTATTTACATATTCTAATTGATGTATCGTACTTCATATTATTAACCTAACTTATATTTTATAGCTATAAATAATATATATAAATATAAATTATAATAAAAATATATATATATATAAATATATATATAAATTTGTTATATTTATTTAGTTAATTTTTAATTATTAAAATTATGTCAATTAAATTAATATTAAATTATCAAATCATTTTTATTTCTCATTAATATTTTCATAATTAATTAATTATTAACAATAATAATTGTAATACTATTATATATAATATATACATATACATATTATTATATATATTATTATATATTATTAATTAAATATTAACAATAAAATAATTTTAATATTTGAAGTAAGATTCAATAAAACTAAAAATCAGAATAAAAAATATTATTTTATTTAATTAATAACCTCAAAAAATTCATACACAATTATTTATAAAAATATTTAAATACTGTATATATAATGTATGTGTATATTATGTGTATATAATATATATTTATCTTTAATAAATCTATGTCTTAATTATAGAAATAAATTCAAACTTGTTTTGATAGAGTATTTTACAAAATACAATTAGCAATTAATTTCATATAATAAAATAAAAACTAAATAAAATCATAACTAATTTTCTGGCACAAAAATATTTACACACTTAAAATTTAAAATAAAATAATTAAAATAATAATCTTTTTATAAAAAATTAAATATTAAAATATCAAATTAAATATTAATTTTGATATTTTTTTGGTTCTATAACATGTTAGATAGTCTAAGATATTAAAAATTATATTTGTTAACAACGTATTCTATATTATTTTTTTTATTTCTGTTTTATACAAATTTGTTATTTTTCTTTGGTATGTATCGTTGTTTCTTACTTATTCAATTCAATTGTTTGCATGTGTATATTTTGCAACTTCATTAATTTAATATTCATTAAATAATTTAATTTAAAAATTTAATTTAATAATCTTTTTGAATATTCTTGCAAAAATATTTTTCTGTGTAATGTTCAAATCAGCAATCTTTTCATTTTTTAGTATTCTACATGCAATAAAATAAGAATTATTATTTATAATTTTATAATAAAATATAGATAACAAAAATAAAGAGTTTATTAATTTATTATTTACTTAAAATTAAAAATCAACTTATTATTTGAGCACTACAAGATAAATCAAAGGAAAACGAATTTTAAATTTATTAATTTACAAATATAATGAAATATATTGCAACTTTAGGTTATCAAACTAAATTAACAAATATCATATAGTTTCATAAATATTCTCATATAAATAATTGGATTATCAAATGAGCTAAAAAACAAAAATAACAAATTATATGTATAAAACATAAATAAAATATAAAATATATTATTAACAAAAAATAATTTTTAATATTTTGAACTGCTCAAAATATGTTTTATATATATATATTAAGAAAATATCAATATTTAATTTTTATAAAAAATTATTTTATTATAAATTTTTAAAATATTTAAATATTTTTGTATCAGTAAAATAATTGTGATTTAATTTAATTTTTATTATTTTATTATATCAATACAATATAACAATATAATAAATACTTTATCGAAAGGAACAAGTTTAAATTTATTTCTTTTATAATTTATTTAAAAAATTTATTTAAAAAAATATATTATTAATTTAAAAAAACTATACCATTACCTTATGAGTAATATTCAATCTATTTTCTTAAAAAAAGTTTTAAATGTTTATATCCAAGAAATATAAAATAACTTAATCATATTATATAATTTTATTATTTATTACAATATAATTTTATTTTATTTCTACTTTCAATGAAATATTTTAAAAATAAATATATATTTTATTGTATAAATTATTTTAGTGTATAATTCAAAAGTTACATTTTTTCAAATTTTTAATTTTTTTTTCCAAATAATTTTAAATAAAATAATCTATGATATAATATAATTCTCATTTAAACTAACATATATTTTTTGATAAATGGTTCCATATATTTATATATTTAATAGATATAGAAAATATATAGAATATAATATATAGAAAATAAATATATATTTAAAGATAATAAAATATATATATCATATAAATAATATTGATAATTTTAAAACATAAATAATTTAAACTTTTTTAATAAAATAATTGTAAATATTTATTTTAACACTAATGATCTTTTTGTCTATTTATAATTACGATTCATAAATAAATATTTCATATTTCATATTACGTATATATATTTCTTAAAGATAAGTGGACCGTATAAGTCGTTATATGTGCGGAGCGCGTGTATTGAATGATAAATGATCTCATGATAAATCACAAGAATCATTTCATGTCATGATACAATAAATAAAATTGCATTGCATATGCATTTGATTGCATATATTGCAAATGTTAATAATACTAAATTAAATACAGATAAAACATTACCGAAAAGTAACACACACAAAATGAATTGTTAGATCAACTTATCTATCACTTATTTTCCTCAATGGTTATTATCAATTACACGATCAACAATAATCATTTGTAATCCAGAGATTTGAATTTAATTTTTCTTCTAAAATGTTAGACTTTAATATTAAAAAATTATATCTCTTTTTTATAATTTTTTTAATTAAAATTTTTATAATTTTTTTTACAAAGCTGAATAAATGTGCGTGGAAATGTGCGTATCTGGCCGAAGTTAGAATAAGTTAAAGTTAGAATAAGTTAAAAAATGGAATGTTTTTTCATTTTGATGATGAATAATGGAGTGTATTGATATTGATATCATAATTATGTATAATTATATAAGACTACTGTCTCATATAATAATTTATTCGATTTTGTCCAGCGATCTATTAAACAATTAACAAAAATTCATAAGTGCTAATCTATGCGCATATTTACTATAAAATCTCATCAAAGATAAAATGATATTGGCTGTTATAGAACATATTTTCAGAATCACATTACACTCTAGTTAAATTTTAAATATCTTAAAAAATATTTAATGCATTTAATACTAATCATTTAATATTAATCAAATTTAATTCTAATCACATTTAATTTTAATAATTCTAAATACTATTCAGAAAAATAGTACTATTCACAAAATTGTCAAAAGAGTTTAATAACATCCTACTTTTCATTTAGATTTAATAGAAGTAAGCCCGACAATAATTATAAAATGTTTTCATACGAAGAAATCTTTTTTGGCAGATCATAAATCTCGCAACTACTTACTGCTTGTAGTATAATGTAGTGTATATTTTACTATATTATAGTATAATATTTTGAATTTTATTTAAAAAATACTAAAATAATTTTATTTTTTCATTCAATAAAAATATTTTTACCATCTATAAAATAAAAAATTAAAGTAAGCAGCATATTATAAATCTTAATCGCGAACTATAACTTGCAATCTTAAATGCGATGAACAATAGAAATTTAAAAAAATTTTTTTAAAATGACAATCAATTTTACTATATTATAAATTTTTATTTCATAATAAAAAATTAAAATAAATTAAAAAAAATTTTATTAAATAAAAAAAATTTTATTTTAATATTTTTTAAATAAAAATTATATAACACGTAAACATGTATAGTAAACAATAACATTATTATTACAAAATATATACATAATATTATTCTAAAAAAACTACTTAATTACTATTGTGATAATACTGTAATATTTTTAATTTTTTTAAATTTGTTTCTATTATTTATTTTTGTTATTTATAATTATTTTATTATTTGTATATTTGTATTTGTATTTCTATATTAGTTATTTAATTCATTATGAAATTTTATAATTTTTATTATAAAAAAATAATATAAAATGTTACTATTTGTGCTATTTTTATTTTATTCTATTTTCATTATTTTATTTTTTTATAGAAATATATGTATTTAATATATGTATGTCATGTATTATGTAATATTTATATTTATATTTATTATATATGTATACATTTTTTATATCTTTTTTTTTCACATCTTCCAACTGCTTTTTTGATATCACTATAAATATTTTTATTATTACAATTATATTACAGTATTTCTAGCTATGTATTTATAAGTATCATTTGTTGCTAATATTCCCGTTACGATTCAAACTTACAGTCTATATTTTTACAACTTTCCAATATTGTTGTTTTTGAATGTGAGTTCAATTGAATTAAATGAGATTTTTTAATGTTATTTTTTTTTAGTCTATTTCGATTGAATGTCTTTGTAGAGTCAATCATATCTATTCGATCATTTGATGATTGTATATTTTAATCAATTTTTTTATATATAATCAGTTCGATTTTATTGATATGCATTAAAGTTCCCAGTCACGTCATCGTTTTTATCGTCATTTTAACGTCATCGTTCCATTCGCGACGCAAAGATTAATTTTTGAAGATGAGTTGAAGATTAATGAAGATTAATTGTTGTGAATAATATTTTTAATTATAAATAAATTTTGTTTTTAACTATTAATACTTACTTAAATGTAGAACAAGAACAAAAATAATGATGTTCGATTCTGGCTTTTAATTTTGTAATAAAAAAAGAAAAATAAAAAAACAATCTAATGGATATTTAGATGAAGCTTTTTTTTACATTTTATTGCCATTATATTTTTAAATACATATATTGTATTAAAGGACCAAAAATTTCTATATTATAGCTAATAACTAAATTTTTTGTTTCGTTTCATTATTTAAAGACGATAATTAGTTTCATTAGTTAAAGATGATATAATAGAATAATACAGCCTTTAAGTTAACTGTGCTTCTGCATATTTTAAGGCTGTCTGTACATGTTGACATGTAGTGACAAACACGTTGGATGAATCTTTTTCTTATAAAAAAAAAAAAAAAATATTGATATATTTATTAAATAAAAGTCATTAACGTTAATATTTATCTTATTCCAATAATATAGAGTTTAATTTTTAATTTTATGATTTTATGAAAACTTACATAACATTGAAGGACAAATTCAAGTCAAAATTAAAATCAAAATTTCTTTCACAACTTTTATAATAAAACGCAATACAGGGGATTGTGAAATGAATATTGTCATTTCATTAGAAATTGTGGCAATTGATAATACGATAATACGATATTTTCGATATCGTAACAAATGATATACTTCTTAAATGATGAGTGGACTGTAATATTGTTACATGTATGGAGCTATTAGAGAGCAGGGTTTTTCTTAATGTTAGAGCAGATAATTGTATTCAATTACATAAGTCAAAGCACAATGTAGTGTTAGAACGAACTATCTATGGTGTCATATTTGGCGGTCAGATTACGACGGGTTCACAATGATATTTTCTTTATCAATAAGACTAAATTGTACAAATGGAAATTTTATTCAATAAAATTCATATTTATTAATTGCTATTTTTTTTTGTAGAACCAATCTATATGCATAAATATAAAATTTAATTTTTAATATATACTAATCTTAATGAATAATTAATTACCATTTTTCAAAAAAATAATTTAAAAAATTTAATATAAAATATATTATATACTATTATGTAATAAATTCTATATATTGTAACATTCTTTGATAAAACTTTTCTTCTTTTTTTTTGACTTAATTTCACTTCAGATAAATCTTTTTCAATTATAATCTTTTTTTAAATCATACTTTCTTGCGCTTTAATTTTACTATCTTATATTGGTCTATTAATAATTAAAATTTAAAAAATTTATATTAATTTATAATTAATTGATATTTTTCATTTATTAACATTATATATATATTATATATCATATACTATATAAAATACCATAATACGACAAAAAAACAAAATATATATTTAATATTTTTAATTTTAATATATTTTTTTTTACTAGAAATATTTTTATCATTTATATTATTAACTATTCTTTAACAATCATGAAATATATTGATTAAAAACAAAAAATTATCATAAGAATGAAAAAAAAAGATGCAAATTAAAAAAAATAAATTATTTGATGAAATTATTAAATGATATTTAAAATAATATTTTTGAAAATTATTCATCCTCAATTTTTTTAAAAGAAATTCTAAAATAATAAATCTATTTTATATGAAAAATCATATATAAATCAATATATTATAAGATATCAAAAATTCATAAAAAAAATTACAGAAAGTTATGTTTCTTTTAATTAGATTAATTAATTATAGGTTAGTAATTATAGGTTAAAAACACACTTGAAAAAATAAAATGTATTTTTTTCTCCTATCAATTATTTCATTTTTTTAAATCATTTGTAATACAAAGATGAAAGATTGGCTAGACAAAGAAACCTGATTTATTTCTGATTTTTAAGTAAAATATGAAATGAAATTTTTAAGTAAAATATTATGTTACATATTATGTCTAAGAAGAAATATTTATATATTTTCATTATCTCTATGAGCGTTTTGTTAATTCTATTTTTATTTTTATATGATACGATCTGTTAAAATTATTCTTATATATTTTATTTTTTTAATTCATATTTAAGAATTATGCAAAATTTTCTATTTATTCATAATATACATATGTATAAAAGTTTATCTTACTATTTATATACATTTCAAAATTAAAACCATAATTTAAAATTTGAAAATATTAGTTTCTTCGAATTTACTATTAACAAATATCATAACTATACTATAGGTATTATAAAAACTATACTATAGGTATTATATCGATTGAATTCAAAAGAGTCAACAACGGCTAACATCAACAATTTGCAATAATTTATAATATATTTATAGTATAATATATTAAAAAACACATTTTATTTCTTTATGATTGATTGGCAAAAACGACATCAATGATGTAAAACTTTCAACAGTTTAGAAGATATTACAGCGAATCCAAAAAATAGTGAAGAATGGGTAGAGTTTATATATATTTTTAAATATAATATTAGATAATTTTTATTAATTTAATTTGATCATTTGTTTAAAGTTAATGACTATGCTAAAAAATTATATTCATGTATATTCATTTCATTATTAAAATATTGAATTTATAATTTTTATAATAATTTAATTGAATTATAGTTATTTTTTTATAATTTTTTATATAGAATATTTCTACAAGAAAAAGAAATTTATATTGCCAAAATAAAAGATAGCAAGATTAAAGTTCAAGAAAGTAAAAGACCTACAATTGGAGATTTGTCTGAAATAGAATTAAATGCAAAAAGAGAACAAAAAAAAAATTCCAACAAAAAATGCTAAAATACATTATATTAATAAACTCTATTATATTTATGGGTTTATGATATATAATAGTATATATTTCATATTAAATTTTTTAAATTATTTTTTTGAAAGATCTTGATTAATTTACTTAATAATATTATTATTTATTATGTAAATTGTAAATTGGTTCTATAATAATATAAAAAGGAAATAAGAATTAACAAATTCTTGTGAATTTTGTCCAGAACTATAGAATTTGCAATTGCACAATTTAATCTTAAAATTGGTATTAAAAATATTTATCATGAAATGCTGAAAATGAAAATACCATTAGGATGAAAAAGAAATGCAATTGAAACTAATCAATAAACATATTAAATCCATAGAATTGAAAAAGGGACAAAGTGATTTTTAATACATGTTTAATTTATTTTAATATATATTTATTTTAATATATGTTTCTATTAATTAATTAAATTAGAAAGAAATAAGATTGGAAATAAATTTTCTCTAAAATTATTCATTATAAAAAATTTAATTTCTATCATAAAATCACTATTAATAAAAATGATTAAAGAATTATTAATAAAAATAATTCAGCAGTAAGAATAAAGATTAGTAAATATTTTAAAATAATATAAAAAATATTGTTAATATTTTACAATTGTATTTCAAATGGATCGGTCCATGACTTTTTTAGTTTATTCAATACAAGCTCTATTTGGAGCATTACAAAATGCTGCTATGCAAAGGATAAACAAAGTATTTGTCTAATTGTTGCTGAAAATAAATTTTTAAAAGATATTTATGCAATAAACATGGCTTCGAGTGTGATGTAAGAATAAAAATATTTGTAATTGAAGTTGCTAATATTGATAATAATTTACATTGATAAAATATTTATATTTTATATAAAATTATAATATAATATTTTATATAAAATATTTGTAATAAATTATATCTTTTTATTTATCTTCTTTTAATAAAAATTTTTTTATGTATGTTTTAATATAGTTTTATAAAATTATAGATATATCTCAATATTGTACCATCAAACTTATAGTAAAAAAATGGGATTTCACAATATTATTGTTATTAATATCCGATTAAAATCTGCATTGTTCCAAAGAAACATTATTTTTACAATTTATCAATCAAGATACAAGTATACAAGAAGCTGCTAATATTGATAATAATTTACATTGATAAAATATATTTTATATAAAATATTTGAACATCAGTAATAAAATTTTTAAAATAAATGGAATAAAGTATAAATCATTGATTTTTATCACATAAATTGTCTAGCTAATATTACTTTTATTTTGCTAAATATTTTTTAATTGTAATTTATAGATATCTAAAGAATACAGTAACAATATATCTTAAATCTTATCTTACATTTATGATTAATGACAACGCAACAAGTTTTACAAACTATTACATGTAATTGATCATTGTAAAGCTAATATATCTACTTTCATAATTCAATGAGCATTAATATAACTATTATTAATTTGAATTAATTTGAATTATTAATTTGAATTAATCTGAAATATGAAAATAAATTTTTAATTACATATGTTCATTGCAAATACCAAAAACACAATAACATTATACATATGCTTGGATATATTTAAATTTATATTTATATTATATATATATTATCTTATATAATATATATATATATATATATATATATATTTTATATATTATAAAATAATATTATATATAATATATAATTTATATAATAGTAATTAATATATATTATTAATTATTTATATATATAATTAATACATATAATAATTAATATAAAATAATTTTTATTAATAATTATATTATAAAATATAAAAAATATTATTAGTAAAACAGTTTTTATTAATAATTTTATTAAAATAATTACATTAATTAATAATAAAAATTATTTTGTAATATTTCAATTCAAACTCTTATTGGAATGCAAAACCAAACATTTAAGTAAATATATTTTACTTTTAAATATTTTTTATTTTTTTAAGAATTTAATTTATATAGTTTCAGTAATAATTAGTTTTCTTTTTTTATATTTCATATTTTTGATTACTAAGAAAGGAGCATATATAATGATTGTAATTTTTCCTTCATATTTTATTTTTTATTAGAGAAAAAAGAGGTATACACAATAAAAAAAAAACTATTAATATTAAACCATCTTAAGGGAAAGATAAAAATTTATCAAATATCAAATTATTATATTTGAATATATTTAAATTTTATTAAAAATGTAAATGAAATAATTTTTTACTTTTTTATGGAGGACATAGAAAATAATAAGCATTGATAATTTTGATATATTTTTTAATATAACAAGTTTTTATGCAGATTTTAAGATATGTTTTTATGAATAAGATTTACATAATTTATATATGATAATTTTAATAAGAAATTACAATATTTTTTCTTTTCTCTCTTTTTTTTTCTTTTATATTTATGATATGATATATTTATGATAAGAAAAAGAAATAGAAAAGTATGTATCAAATATATATGTATGTATCAATATATGTAAGAGTAAAATATAAATAATTTATATAAATAATAAAATTTATTTTATTATCTGCCTATAAATTGAAGTTTCAATTATTTTTTGATAATCTTTATTTTGTACATATTTGATATTGAAAAATTTTAAATACATAAATAATTTTCATCATTAATGATTTTATTTAAAATAAAATAAAATGTATCGAATTAATTGATATATTCATTTAATTATATAATTATATGTTAACATTGAATATATTTATTCTTAACATTTTGAAAAATAAAAAGTGAAAGATAGCATTATTTTTAATACATTTTAATACAAGGTATACGAGGAATAGATAGATGTTCGTGTATTTTTAAATGCATTTTAAAAAAGAAATAGACTTCATTAGATTTTAAATTAGAAATCATAATTTTGTTCCTGATTTGAATTTTTTTTGGTATATATTGTTTTATTTTGATAATGTGCGAATCCTAAACTGTAAGTTTCTATAATAAATAAAAATCAATATTGATAAAAAAAATAAATAAAGAAATTATTTTAACTTATAAATTTTAAATAATTTTAAATTAAATTTTATTTAAATGTTGAAAATTTCTATAAAGAATATATTGATAGTAAATATATATATATATATACTAGATTTATACATTTTAAATTAATAACATCATATGATATATCATAAAATCAATGTAACATATATAAACATAACATATATATGGATTCAGCATAATAATGTGTATGATTTTTTAAATATTTTTAATAATATAAAAAAAAATATTTCAAATAAAGTTGATTTATTGAATTACAAATTCTAATATTTATGATCCTCAAAAAATGCTTCTTTCTCTAAAAAACGAAGGTTACTTTTACTTTTTTTAAATAATGTATTTTTGATTTCATCATATAACCATATAACTGTCAAGACATTATTATTATTTATAACATTATGACTTTCCCGTAAAATTAGATTAAATTCATATATTAATTAATCGTTATTAAATATTAAATGTGAAATTTGATTTATTAAATAAATTTTTGATTTATTTAATAAATTAGATTTATTTAAATAAATTAGATATTATTTAATTATATCTAATTAATTTATATTAAATTTGTACAATTAAATATTTTTTGTTTCATAAGAAAAATAATTGCTTCAATTTGTTTACATGAAATTATATATTGGATATTTTATGTTATAATAAATTCTCATATGTCATTTTTTACAACACAAAATTTCATTTTTTTTAATAAATTTTGAAAAATTGAAATGTAAATAATCTTATATCTATTTCTACAGATATATATTATTTTATGTTGTAGATTTTTTGAATTTGATTACAAACAAGATTTCATAAATAATGGACTATATTTCTATAAAAAAAAGTTTATAAGAAATGAAAAAACCAGTCGACTCTTATTTGCAACACGCTAATAAATTGAAAATATACCAGGTATTTATGTCCGGTTCGACTGAATTCTTTTAGACTTTCAACATTCAAACCAGATACATTAAAAACATATTTAATTTTTCAATTTTATATAAAAAATAAATTGTGAAATTTCAAATCAATAAACACTTTTATTATTAATTTGTTTATTATTAATTTATTTATTATTAACTGTATAAAAATAAAATATTAATAATCTCCCATTTTTTAAAATATGAAATTATTTATAAATTATTCTCAATAGAATTTTTATATATTATATATATACAGAGAATACAGAGTTCCCAAAAATATGGAAACATTCATAAGATGTTCTTGAATAGTCTAAAAATTAGATCATGCGCTTTGTAATTAATTAGTGTTTTTTATTAATAATTTGTTAAACAAAATTGTAACAAAAGTTTTTGCAAAAGAAAATGTTAAAATTATCTCAAGAATTTCCACTTTATGGATGTCACATTTTTGGACCCGTATATGCTTCATTGACATCTTATCTTATATTTAAAGCTTTAAAAATTTGATTTTATTTTACATTATATGATAAATATGAAATTTTTTCTATTTTCTATTTTACTATAGCAAAAAATATTATTATATAATAAAAAAATGATGTTTCATTTATGTTATATAATATATCAAAAAAGACTTTATATATACTTGTTATTACTATGTTATTAACTTCTTATGCTAGATATGTGCATTATATAATACGAAAAATTTAGTAATTTAATTAATTTATTAATTAATTTAGAAATTTGAAGCAAGAGGAATTTTCTATTTAATTCGCTATTTTTGGATACTTTTGACAATATTTAAATTTATTTGCTTATATCTATTTCGACAAATCTTATTCTTTTCCTTTTATGTAACAAATTAGGAGATGTGATCTTTATCGATAATAGAAAATAAAAATACATGTGATATAATGTCATTTCAAGCTATCCAGTTATTTCGCTAATTAGATTCTTCCAGCAGCAAACTCTTGAGCTCTGCAATATCAATCTCATATACTATAAATCTTTTTATACTTTTATAATCTCTTTATACTGTAAATATATAAAAATACAAAATAATATAATATAATATAAAATATTTCTTTTATTCGCAATTTAATCTAAAAATTTTTCGAATTATGTCATCTCGTGTCCCGGTACACATTTTCTGATAATATATATATACACATATATGATATGCGCAAATATGCAAAAATTCAGATTTTTAATTTTTGGGATTTTTTGGGACAATTCGAAATATTGGCGAAATTAATAAAAAAACATTTTAATTGATAATACATTTGCACGCAAACTTTCATTCTCATTGAATCAATATTAAAAAATAGGAAATGAGAGAATATTTAAAAAATAAATAAATAATTAAGATTTTTTAAATTATTACATAAATTATACATAAATTTCAAATGTAATGTATCGAAATTTCAAATTTTGAAATGTGAAATTGAATATGTGATATTATTAAATTTAAAAATAAAAGAAAGTTACAATTTGATATTGCAAGACAATTAAATGTAGTCGAAAAGTTGAAAATAATTATTAAAAATTTTAAAAAGAGTAAAAAATAGAAAATATTGATAAAGCATTTCAATTATTTATTATAATTTAAACTTCAAAATTTTTGTTTAAAATTTAAATATATTGTACTAATAAATGAAATATATCGAAATTTTGCAAATCTAAAATTATAAATATGTGATACATATCATAAATTAAATTTAATTGATAAATTGACCTTACGATGTTAAATAACTTAACAACATACAATAGATTTAAATCATTAACCTGTTTTGGGGACACAGAAAATGGAATACGATTTTAATTTTTTTATTAATTTTGTCACGAAAAATTATCTTATTGAAATAAGTTGAAGATGTCAAATATACAAGTAATAAGAATATAACAATTACTTAAAAAGAATTCAATTCCTTCATAATTTTTTTTATTTTTCCAACAATAATTAATTAATATTATCTCATTTCTTAAACTTAAATTATATTTTTTGAAAAATATATATTTTACTTTTATTATTCTATTTCGAATTACATTGATCCTTTAATTTTGAACATATTTTCAAGTGATTATTTATAATCTTTCATAGAATATTAATATAAAATGTATTAATATTTATAATCTTTCATAGAATATAATATAATATTAAAATTTATAATCTTTCATAGAATATTAATAAATAGTATATTAATATATTCGTGAAAATATTTTTGAAGATTTTAGACGTTAAAACAAACACAAAAGTTGTTATATAAAAATTTTTCGATTGAGATTTATTAATTAAGTTATAATAGTTTAATGTTAAATATTATATATAAGCGATATTATATTATATATATATTATATTATATATAAGCGAGATGAAGATAACTTGAATTACTTATAATTTAATAAATAAATATCAATAGACATTTTATATTAATTTTTGCATTTATTTTAAAATCTGTTTGAACTTACATTCCAAAAATAAATATATTTATTTTTCTTTATGTTGACACATAACTTTGTGTATAACACTTTGTGTATAAACTACTATGTAAATTAATACTATGTAATTAATGTATATATCATTGATATAAATTTGATCTATTCTAATCAGTTATACGAAATAAAAATGTTTTATTAATCTTTATTAATCTAAAATAAATCTTATCTCACTTACCTCGTTCAATTTGTATGTGATCTGTTCGAAAGGAAACAATTTCTTGATTGCGTTGATTAATCGCGATCAAAGCAACGAATGAGAAATTATTATTATAAGAAAATTAATATTAATGTAAGAAAATTAACAAAATTAAATATTTTACTGTTTTTTCCAACGTTAAGTGGAAAAATTTATTTACATTCAAAGTATAGAATATACATAGTCAATCTCATGAAATCATTTAGATCTTGATTTATGGCCCTGCATTATGACCTTGCATGGCATAGAAATAGCTGTTTATTTTTATTATTTTTGCGACTAAAATTATAAAAGTAGAAATATTTTCCGAGTAATTATCGAAAAAATGAACGTACATATTCTAAATGTTCTAAATATTATTCAATTTCTTTAACAATATTTATTGTTAAATTATGTATATAGGATTAAGAAATATCGTTATTTCTCAATTTGTTGAATATTTTCCTTTAAAAATAATTCCTTTTATTTACAATAACATGAAATTGAAACAGAACAATTCGGAAGTTATCGCTTTATTTTTCTTATATCTTTCTTATATCTTTATATCTTATATCTATCTTTTATATCTTATATATCTTCTCTTATATTTTTTTTTCGATAAATAATTTTTACTATCGGCGCAATGTCTACGAAAATTCTCTACGAGAATTTATCTTGCAAGTTTCATTCTGTGAATATAGTTTTCAAAGAAAAAAAAAAAAAAAAATGAAACTTTTACAACAAACTTTTTAACTTTTAAGAGTTTTACTTTCGA
Organism: Apis laboriosa; assembly: GCF_014066325.1. Taxonomy (NCBI): domain Eukaryota; kingdom Metazoa; phylum Arthropoda; class Insecta; order Hymenoptera; family Apidae; genus Apis; species Apis laboriosa. The sequence continues at coordinate 795,902 of NW_025222686.1, forward strand.
AAGAAAAAATCATTTCACTTTAATTAATTTATTCAATTCCAATATTATTCTAACACATAACATTCAAAATTTGAGTGGTTTCGCCTTCGACCGTGCTCTGCATATAATCTAGGAAATTCGAGCATTCTTATATTTCCCCTCTCATATCGGCAATGATATAAATGACGACGTTATATTCTGAGCCGTGTACACTTGCTTATAATATCTTGGATTAAAAGGATTAATCTCATCTATAAACGTCCACCTTGCCTCGTATCGGAAAAAGAGGATGTTTCCGTTGCCTATGCCCAAGACTATTCTTTTCGGTTTCATGTCGAATTCGTGAATCTTCCTTCTCGTGAACTCATTTCAAAGATGCTTCATTCTTATCGAGAACGTACGATTACCGTTATTATTTTTATATTATTATACGGTTACCTATATAGTTGAAAATTAGATAAGTGTTGCCATTTGAATATTTGAGAAAGACTAGGTAGAGAACGTTTCTTCTGGTGCAATTTATGTAGACGATTTGGGGTAGAACGACACGATAACCGAAAGTCAGGAAAATGAGGATGATTTTCGAGATTGTATCGAATACGTAAATGTCTATAAATATCTTTCTATCTTGGGTACTATAGTAAATGAGACTATTGGAGAATAGACTAATCAATTTCACGGTTCTTTTTAGCTATATATAGAAAAAGAAAGAAAGAAAAAGGATTAAGTTATTTCTATGTGAAGAATTCTAGAAAACACTAAAAGATAATTCCTAAAATAGAGATTATTGTATATATAATTTTGGCCTAAAAATGGCCTAAAATTTTTTTAACAATTTTTGGAATATATATAATTTTGATTGTGGAATATTCTAATTTAAAATGAAGAAGTATTAATAGACTTTATAATTAAATTTTTTTTAAATGTAATGTTTGGTTTGACAAAGTAAGAGCTAAGCGTTAAAGAGTACTAAGAAATGATTTTAAAGAAACTTATAATAGTCAACAAAATTTTCAATATCTTGGATTTATTATATGCATTTATATTGCAATATTAATTGTATTATAGTTAATTGTGTTAATAGAAAATTAAAATATTCCAGTTTGGAATATTATTTTATTATATAATTAAATTTTTCTTAAAAATAATTTCATTTTTAATTAAAAATATAATTTAGATTTGAATCGTAAAACATTTTTTTTACTAGTTTATTATTTCAATCAATTATTTCAATTCAATTTTATCGTTTAGAAATACAAATTAAATTAAAAAATTTTCAATAAAATATATATTCTAAGAAGCATTAAGAAATAATTCTAGGGAATATTAGATTTTTCTACATGAAAATCAAATAATTTCCAACAAATTTGCATAATTTAAATTAATATTACGATTATAATATTTGAAAAAAAGAAAAAATTTTTCAATCAATTTGAGACAATTCGTAATTTGAGACATTTTGTAATTGAAAATATTTAATATCAGTCTTATGTTGTTTTATTATATAATGTTTTAAGAATGTAAAACATGACTGCACAGCTAATCAAACAATAATCTCGATTGAATATCATGATTGAAGCATAAGCTAAGGGCCTAAGCATAAGGACCCATTAATTCAATTAAAACGTAGTATTATTAAAAAGATACACCCTATCATGATCGTAATAGTATTTCGACTTCATTAATATGATTTATATTTCACGTATTAAGATCATTAATTAATAATAAAATAAAATCATTAATTTATTTTCATTTTTAAAAATCTAAAGCTGTATATTATTTCATTAATCTTAGTATAATAATATTACATTAGAGAATTTTCATACTATACAGACAATAATTCAATTTCGTTTGATTGGCAAAGATAAAAATACCTTGTATGTGTCAGATGAAAGGATAAAAAGAAAAATTCCTCGTAGAACATTGTAAAACAGTAGCTATTATTTTACAATCACATTCAGCTTTTGATATGTTAAAATGCTTGCAATATCTATTTTCAATTCCAATGTTTATTAATAAAATTAAAAATTAAAATCAATAAACCAATGATATTTCATTATTATTACTTACATTCTTAGTTTTTATTTTAGAATGTAAAAATAAAAAAATTTAGAAAAATAGATCTTAAAAAATGATGCCTAATTCTACAAAATTGAAATTAAAAAAAATCACACTACATTTACACACTGAGAGGAGGTTGGAGAGATCAATGGTCGCATTGGAGGACAGTTTCAAAAGATGGGCCCTTACGGAGTCGCGTCGCATTGTGTGAGAGTCAGGATCCTTACGTTCGCTTCCACGATGTATGGCTTGTGAAGTAACCGTTGCTGTGGTATCTTTGTTTAAATTAAAGATCTAGAAAGCTTTAGGAAAACTATGCCCGTTCAATAAATGTCAGGCTATTGGAAATATTCGAACTGTTAAAAATAAAAGTCAGGTTACCGACCGTTTCATAAGCTCTGTCCTTAAAAATATCAATGCTTTTTGTTATCTCTTTATATCATGAATTTTAAAATTACTTTCATCAGATTGAAACAAAAGAATAATATATAATTATAATAATATATAATTATAATAATTATAATAATATATAATTTCAATCATATCAAACATAAATGTAAATTATTCTATTCTTAATAATTGAATTTGTTTCTGAAATATATTATTAATACTCTTTACTATATTATTATTTAAAGGATAGTTTAAATTAGTTTCTCGTGAATTGAAATAAAAAATGAAAGAATTTCATCAATATATTAAATAATGATACTATAATATATGATAGTATATATAATATACTAATTTCATTTTCTGCATCTAAAAATCTATTTTGTACATTCTTTAGAAGTGATAGCAATATTTTTATTTTTAGTGATATTAATTTCATAAAAGACAGTAACATCTTACCTTTCCTAACATCTGTGCTAACATCGATGGTCAGGAATTTTGCTGGACATTTGTGTATGGCTTCATTCATCCAATCATCAATCCAATATTCATTACTTTGAAGATCCAAAAAATGTTCTGAGGATCTAGATAAAGACCATGTTTTGCAGAATCATGTAGATTTATTCTTCCTGAAAACACCAGCAAAAAAAGGGATCAAAGTGATTTCGCAGTTTTGCATTTTCTAAAAAAGTTTTGCCAATGTTGCTAGAATACTTACCTTGAACATATGTTCAAAATTGAATTTGTTCGAAATCAACTAAATCTAATAAACATGTCCAACCATTAATGAATATTAATTGATACAAAAATTAATAACCTGTAATTTATACACATTTTTAAATTTTTAGTTATAATAATAATAAATAATCATAATAATATAATAAAATAATTTTTTCAATTATAATGTAATCTTCTGTTTGTCTTTGTTATTAATTCAAAATCAATGCTACAAATATCAGTACTAATTTCATTTATATTCGATATAAGAATCTTTTTTTTTTGTAGTTACAAAATTTTAACTTAATTTTTTGATTTGAATTGATATAAAATTTTAACGATTATTGTTATTTAAAAATTAATAAAAACTAAAGATACCAATATTAATTTCACTTTTAATTCATTTATTAATAAATTTTTTATATAAAAAAAAAGAAAAGTTCTTTTGAATTTACAAAATTCTAATCTAACTTTTCTAATCTAAATTTTTAAATTTACAGAAAATATTGGTAATTTCAAATTTTTTGCTTAAATAGAATATGTTAGCTTCAACTCAATCTTGGTGCTATATAATTTATTATAAAATTTGCTGTTGACAAGTTAAGATGATCAAAAACAAACTTCATATGCTAATGAAAGTTTACGTTTTTCACTAAATTCACAATATTCTAATTCGAGATTCGATAAATTTGGAAAAGTTCTAAAAGTTCAAAGAGTTCTAAAAGTTAAAAAGATTTCCAAAGTTCTGACAATTCAAGAGTTCAGAAAATTCTGAAGGTTAAAAAAATTCGAGAAATTCTGAAGTTCAAAAAATTCTCTTAAAATGTTCATATCTTTTAAAGCTCCCTCCATGCTCATCTTGCCAAATCACGGATCTTCGGTAGGATACATTAAGCAATTAATAAAATTGTGAAGCTTTTTTATTGAGCGACACCTTTAATTTAAGAAAAATTCCTAGAATGAAACTAAGGGACTATAAAATCCGCTGTTTCCTAGGAAACTGATTCAGAAGTGTTTGTAATAATTGTAAAATTGTAAAATTGTAAAATTCAAGGATGATGTTGATTTTTATTGAGATTGGCATGATTAGAAAATGTTCTCTCAAATTCGAAAATTTACGTTGATATTCCAGCCACGCCAAACCTAATCTGTTTCTAACAAATATATAAAAGTATATATAAAAGTAAAATATATAAAAATAAAACAAATATATAAATATATAAAGCAAAAAGTCGTAAGTCTCTCTAAATTCTTATCTCAAAAATGGTATTATCTTCGCAACATCATCCTATACTTTCTGTTCAATATTTGAACAGAATATAAGATAAAATTAAAACTAATGATTATTATGAAATTTAAAAAGATTCATTATGATTCGATATTTTTTATTTAAATCAACTTTTGTACCTTAGCAAAACTATGATGACTTTGTTGTTATCGCAATTCTGGTGATCATATTCTTTAAAATGTATTTTGCATTACTTTTGTACATGTTCTTGGTAGTTGAAAATGGCCATTCGAAATTTCCGCTTGTTCATTTTATAGTTTCCAGAAATGTCGCGTTTCTGCAATTATTTAATCCTAAAATAACAATTATATTATCATGAACATAGGCGCAAAATGTTTTTTGATATACATAGTATTATTCATGGCGATTAAACTGAGAAATTTTTAATATTATGCCAATTATGTACGAGATGATGATCTACAGTTGCGAAATATAGGAAGTAACGTTGTTTCGATCCGAAAGAATGATGAAAAAAAATGTGAAAAATATGAAAAATTATCTTCAGAATCAATATTGCGATCATTGATATAAATGGAATGTAAAAGATTATTGTTGAATTAAATTGTTGATAAAATAATAGTGTAATTTAATATATAGTTGTATATAGTGTAATTTAAAATATATTTATGCGAAATAATTTTATGCGAAATAGACATAATGATGTTTTCAATTTATTTATAAAATTATCGAATGAAGAAAGAAAGTTCATTTCACGATTCAAGGTTTCATTATTTAACAAATAAATGTACGCTTCCTTGTTATTGGAAGAGAACTTGTTGTCATCTCGCTCGGAAGAAAATGTTGACATCTAGAAGAATAGTTGTGCTTCATAAATACACAAAATATATATGATTTTTTGATAATACAAATTTCTGAGAAATTTATATATAAACATACGATTACATATAAGATTATTCGAATATTGGAACACTCATATCATTTGCATCATAATTGATTGTAAGTCTTTAATTACATTTTTTTTTTCAACAAAATTCTTTTTTCCATTCATGAATTCTTCAATGATGAATAAAATTTGCTCTTCTGTAATGATATTTAAAAGTATTGAAATTATATTAATGCATCAGTCAATTGAAATGCCACTTAAAATTTCATTTATTTTATTAATTTTTGTTTTAATAATTTACAATAATATAATTTTGAAAAGATTAAAAAGATTAAAAAAATTGTCATTTTGCAATTATTTTTGATTCACTTAATATTAATTTTAAAATATCAATAAATTCATATGAGAAAATATTGCAATTGATATAAAATTAAAATCTTACAAAAACTTATCATTTGCATATCAAATTTTTAATATTTTTTATTTTCATAATTGAAAAATAATTATACAATTTTAATTTTCAATATAGATAGTGATTATTTATTATTATCATTATTTATAGGAATCTATTTTCTACAAGAAGCGACAAGATGAAGAAGCTTTTATGCGTCATCCTCAATTTAACCACCCTAACAAAGATCTTCCAGCCCAGCAATGGAATGCCAGAGTTGTCACAGATACTGGTCTTTTCTGAACCTGGCCATGCCAAAACATGAAGAACATTTACGGGACGAGTGATTATTAAATAGCCAGAAATGTGATAGCTTAGATATTCAAAGACAAGACGATTTTAGCTTTACGTTGCAAATCGGATGTACCGTTCACTTTTTTAACTTAAAATCGCAAAACAATTGCGAACCAAAGAGGCATCATTTTCTCGTTGGATCATTTAATAGGAAAGAAATTGCCAAGTGAGTGTCATGGATATTGTTTTGAACGTGTAAGATATCTTATGGATCCAATGTAGACGTTGGAATCGTCAACATTTTTTAACAATCTATGCGCATATGTCTGCCTGAAATTATTAGATGCTAAAATTGGAAAGCTAAGCTTCGATTTAGACTAGCGATTACGCGAATATAGAATTGGCTTTAGATTAATGCGATGTTTGAACTTTCAAACTTGTTTTGTTGTTGACATCGATTTTGTTCTGATATTTTTAAGCGTAAATTTTGATATCTGCACTTAAAGTATAAATGTATGAATTATATATAAATATTTTTTTATACTTTTTTTTTTATAGTTAGATAGCGTTACAATATGCTATTTTAAAACATTAAATAGTTAAAAATAATTTTTCAAATTGGTTTTTATCGATCAATTGTAATTGGTATTAATTATCATATGATGAAAATAAGTAGATAATTAATAAATTAATAAAATTAATAAATAAAAATAATTGACTATAGAATTCAAATATCGTAATGAACATTTTATGCTGAAACTATGATCGGAGATCTCGAGTTTTCTTAATTTAAAATCCTATATATCTTTACAAATGGTCTCAATAATAATAAGAATTCACAATTTACTAATTCTTATCAAAGCATAGGCTATTATTGATCCATGTTTTTGATAGCATAAATATTCAAATATCAGTAATTAAAACTTAAATACACATCAAAAGTGACTATATAAGTTGGCCAATTTTATTTTAGACTCAATAAATAAGACTCAATAATTAATTCTTTATTTTACATCGTAAAAGTAATCGACGACTTAAAATTTAATAAATAAATTAATTTTCCATTCCAATTTATAAAAGTGATCGATAAGAATCAAAAATGATCCTGAATCGGATAAAGTTAATAAATAAATTTTAATTCTAGTAATAAAAGTGATCTATTTGAGCTCTTTGATGGATATAAATTTTCGACTCCAATATATGATCATCGATTATAGGATGGCTATGTATACGTGCTATCTGTACATTTTTGACGTCATATAATAATGATACAGGTGCCATCATCGTTTACAATGTCATCATCAATACCGCATATCACTTCCTGCATCCATAGCAGATGCAGAGACAAATCTAATGCATTCTATAAAGCACTGATCAAGAGGGAAACTCTTGGGACTGCGGTCCAGTCCTCTATTTTACTTTCCTCAAATCTATAAATAATAATCTAATAGAATGTTCGCAAAGTAAATTTGAGATTCGGAAACACGAATCTATAGTAGATCAGTGGAAAAAAAAACAAGATTGTCCTTCTGGACACCGACAAAATGGTCCTATTTTCTTCAGGATTAAAGACGAAGAAATATTAAAAATTATACGAAATATAATCGTGATTTAATCATTTGATTTTTTCTTTATATTATCTTCAATTAATTATAGTTTTGTAATGAATAAATTGTTTAAATTAGAAGAATAATATTTAATCAATCATAAATATATTATGAATATTATGAATTAGCAAAGCTTATATTGATTCTTATTATATTGATGCATATTTTTAAATTTTATGTTTTAAATTTTATGTTAAAAAATCAAGATTTATATATTTCGATAATTAAAAATATGTAATTATGAAATATATATATTTATTTTCATTTGAATGGAAACAATCTAATTATTTTTCTAATATTATTATAAAATTTTAATCATATTTAATTATGTTTTGATAAAATTTATATTTATATTTCGATCAGTAAAATAATTACATGTATTTAATTATTTCTATTCTAATCTATATTTATCACTAATATGTTTAGATAACTTACGTATCCTAAATACATCTATTGACAATATCTATTGTCAAAACAAGCGAGATATTAGAATATTCATTTTTGCTTCTTTCAGATGATTCAAGTATTTATATGTGAAATATCGACACACTTTTCGTGGTAGATAACTTTTTATTAATAAAAAAAAAAATAAATAAATAAATCGTCTGCTAATGGAAATTATTCCTGATTACAGAGATTTGTGAACGATCAAGAACAAAGATTACATAAATAACAATATCTGTTTTGGGACATCGGTAATTTTTATCGGTTTATCTACTAATGAACTTTAGCAAATAATATTAAAAAACCTAAACTAACATCATTCCACATTATATGTTTCTTATTAATTGTTTATTAGCCTTTTAAGTGTTACAGGATATTAAAAATTAATATTTTAATATTCTATCCAGAAATTGTAAATAATAAATATTTTGCAATTGATTAAAATTTCAGACAATAAAAAATTATCGTATAGACTATAGTTGATGCTTGAATGATTAATCTAGTTACAAAAGAAGCTTTTTTGTGAGCAGTTTGTATAATTTAAATTGCTCTTCGAAATAAATTGCAGTTGCACAAATATCATTAATGTTGAATAGAAAATTTCGAAAACCAATGGCCGATTAAAACAAAGCGAACGTTACTGTAAATGAACAACGATATTTATGTAAAAAGAATAAATGTGTCTTTATTTTAAATACGATATATATTTTTCAATTAAATTTTCATAGTAATTCTTCCTCTGAAAGCTTAAATTAATATATTTTAGGTAAATTAATATAATTTACCTAAATTATATTATAAATATTTTAAATATCATTAAAATCGAAAAAAAAAATATATCACAAAGATGATATATAACGGCTATAAAGAGTTTGTTATAACATTTATATACTAATTAATTAAGACCAAATATGACAAATTTTAAAATAAAATATAAAATTTGATAAAAAAACTTCATTAAAAAATAAAGATATTGTATTTTTAAAGATAAATACTTTTAGTACATATTAAATAAATAGCATTATTTTTTACATTGAGATTTACTTTACTTACTTTAATATAAATATTAAAAAGAATTTAATATTACATAATATAAAATGAAATTTAAAATTAATTTAATAAAATATGTAATAATAATTTAATAAAATGTAAATAATTTAAAAAATGTAAATAAAAGTCATTTTATCATTATCTTCTAATATACAACTCAATAATCAGTTTAATTTAATAAAAGATTAATTTTATAAATAATTTTATAAATAATTGTCAATTTTATAATAGATAACAGATATATAATGCTTTCAGTGAGAATTTCAACACGAATATTTATTTGATCAAACTTATTATACCACGAACGAAAATAAAATTATTATAATTACTTGATATATTAATCATTAAATATGAATTCATTATTTTATATATAATTATATATATTCCAATTCTGTTTTTTTTTTTTTACGATAAAGAAAAAAAAATAAGAAACAAACTTTTAATTTCTTTGTATCAATATACTGATTACTTTAATGCTTTTTTATGTATCTTTTTTTCATTTATATTTTTAAAATATATTTTATTTATAGTTTCAATTCTGATTATTATGAATGTTATAATTTTTTTTATGCTGAATCGATAATGCTGAGTGATGCTAAAATGATAATGATAATTTAAGTTTAAGCACAGTCTTATACATGATTTAGATTTAAAAAATTTAGAATATAAAAATACTTTGCTTTATTATCATTTTAATGTTACATTCAATGTTATTATTCAGCACAAGATAAGATTACAATTATAGATGAGAAAAAAAATAAACACGTTATCTTGCAGTATTTTATATGTATTAATATTCAATTCAAATAATTTATTTAATTAAAAATTAACTTAACTATAAATTTAATTTATATATTTTCCTATTAAAAATATAATGGTTCTCATTATTTCTTCGATTCGGACTTTTTATCTTACATGATTGAATGACCGAAAGAATTAAAATATATATGATTCATCATTAGATGCAAAGAGCCTGCATTGCATTGATGCTGCATGACCCATCGCAAAATTAATGGATAACTATAAAAAAAAAAAATATTTCAATTTAAAAATACTATATATAAACTAGTTATTTGAAGTAAGGAAAGAAAAATCTATGTTTTTCTCTTTAATGGAAAATATATAAATTACTTCAAAATAATTACTTCTTTGAATGATGAATGATCATTATGTCTTTTTGAGAAAAATACTGACTCTAGTTTTGCGTTATCCATTAGAGATCCAAAGAATTTAAAAAAAATTTCATGAAATAAACACTGACTTTAATTTCGTGATATCCATTAAAGAACTTAAAAAAAACTTTTACAAACACTGATTCTAATAATTGCATTGCACATGATCACAAAAATTTTTTAAAAATAAAGAATTAGATGAAATAAAAAAAAAATATGATATACATAATGGTATATGTAGAAAATATCAAATTTTACTTAATCGTAAGAAAACATATTCGCGTTTATATTGGAAGTTTTCCTAATTTCGAAGCTAATCTTAATCATTTAATAGTCTGTACAAAAAAATCAAATAAAATGATATTAAATATATAAATATATTAAAATACTAACTACGAAAATAATATATAAACTAAACTAAACTAAATATAATTAAATATATTAAAATAAAATAATGACCAACAAATTTCATTTTAAAAAGTTAAAATATGAAATATCTTTAATCATAATTTATAATCTACAATAGTAAAATATAGAAAAAAGAAAAAAAAGAATAATTTAATTACCAAATAAATTTTCAATTATGATAAGAAACACGGATAAGTATAAAAATGGAAATTGGAGATGAAAATGGAAAATAACAAAAACAAAAACTATAGTAAAACTCAAGATATTTAGATCTATTTTAAAGTTAAAAAAATTGAGATTTTTATTTTCGCCTTAAATAAGAGTGCCAGATTTATTCGCTAGCTGCCGATGCACGCATCGATCCACCTTCTGTGCTCTCAATTAGAGGATGCCCTCTTCATCGCGCGCTATAGCTTGGGATTGGAGATTTTTTTATAGATATTATAATTCTCGAGGTTTAATTACTTAAGGCAAAACCGAAATATGATCACAAGCTTATGGTGTGATAAAGCTCGGATAATTCGGATGCGTTAAACTCATACTGCAATCAACAGTTTGACTGGTAGAGCACAAACGCAGTCCCGACTAACAAAAATTATATGTCCGAGATACCCATATTAGGAGAATTCGTAGAGGTTAGCTCAACTGTAATGTAATGAAAGAGCTTCATTCTGGAACTGCCTTCATAATCTCTATGCCAAATAAATATAATCAATCCTAACTTAACCTAACTTAATTATAAAAAAAAATAATATTTTAATATTTCATATATATACATATTTTTGATTTTTTGAAGGGAGAATAAAGAGAAATGATTAAATAGATACATAGAGATGATATTTTTTTATTTATAAGATTTTGGTCGATAGTTCTGTAAAGAATGTGCATGATAAATTCTCAAGAATAGAATATATATATTATTTTTCATACTTATATATTTTAATTTTTCGCTTAATTCTTATTTAAAATGTTTTCAATTGTTGTGAAATTTTGTTCGCGAACTAAGTATAATATTAGAATATAATTATTTATAATATAATTATATATAATAATAATATATTAATAATTATATTATAATATAATTATATCGAAAAGATAAAGAGCGTTTAAAAGAAAAGAAATTTATTTAATAGTGGTTCGAATATTACAAATCGAAGAAAAATAGGATTCTAATTAACGAGTCTTATATTTTGTATATTTATCATATGATAAATTGATTTAAAATAAAAAAAAATAAAATATGAAATTTTATTAATAAGAAAAAATAACATTAAACGTGTCACAGAAAAAAGTATTTACATAATATTTAATATATATAATAATATATATAATAATATATATAATAATTTTTATTTATAAATAAATTGTTATTTAAATAAATTAATACAAATTTATCCGAATATTTTTTTTCTATGTTAAATTTTATCGTTATTTCATTCATCGCTCATTGTATAATAAATAAATAAATAAAACTCCATTACAACGAATAATTATAACGAATAATTAAAAAACAATCAATTCGATTAAATTGCAATAAATAAATATATAAAATAATATTTTCTTGCAAATCATATTGTTTGAATATTAATTCGAGTCATTATATTTGACACGTAATGGAATAATTAATATATATATGGCTTTATTTACTCGATCGTGAATTGTCATAAAGATAAGACATCTAATGTGTCCCGAAATGTAAACAAAATATAAAGAAAAGTATCAGTTAATAAGCGAATGTAAGTAATCAAATAGTTACTCTATCAAATACAGTCCGTAACGCTTAAAATCGCATATTTAATATTTCTTCAATATTATTTCGAATCAAAATTCGAATCAATATTCAAAGTACCGGTTATTTTGTTGGAATTTTATTTAAATCATAATGTTAAAAAAATTTTTTACGCAATAGATTATCGTTATTATATCCATGATATTCTGATAAAATAAACGCGCGATTCAAGAGATATCTATAGAGATCATTTTAATTTTTTGTTTTTATTTTTAATTTTTGAAATTCTCTTCACGGATTAATATTTTATTAGAGATTTATTTTATATCAAGACTAAAAAAAAGAAAAAATTTGAATTTTATAACAATTTATAACAACCGCATAAAAATTTTAATTTTTTGAAAAATTTTAAAATTCTAATTATTGTTTATATGAATCAATATTATATTATTTTTTTTATCCTTTCATGCAAAGGAAAACGAAGGGAAAGCAAATACAGGAGATAAATGCGATCGGATGATTTTTTTATTTTTCTTTTTTATTTATCGTTCTTCATTATCATTCTCATAAAAATTCTTCTTCAAAAATATATTTATATGTTATAGAATTATGTTTTGTATTTAAATTTTATTCGTTTTTTTTAATATTTATATACAATAAAATTTTTATCTTTTAAATTTAATTTATGGCTTATACGATTAACGTGGTTAATACGACTAAATGGTATTTTAATTTTAATGTTCAATAACTTAATATTCGAAATACGAGAGGAAAAAAAAATATGTAAATCGAAAATGAAACAAAAAAAAAACGAAAATTCGAAGAATTTAAATTTTTGTTTTATTCGTCGTTTTTAATTATTATATATGTATATATTTTTTAAAATTTTATTTATCAGTTAGGCGATTATTTTCTTTATCTTTCGATAAACTCGTTTCATTTATTATTTTATTATATTATCGTATTCGATGAACAATTGGTTCTCCTTTTCATCGATTTATATATTTATATTTATAATTGTACCGTTACATTTTGATATTTCATTTATTCAATAATAATTTATTTTAATAATTTATTCTTTATTCGTAGTCTTTATTCGAGAAACAAAGAGAATATGTATATATAAATAAGAAAATATACATATATTTTCTTACTTAGGACTTTTTGATTGGTTGAAACGATGCAAATTTATTTACTTAACCGCGCAAAAATTGAAACATTATATAATATAATATTAATTATAGTTTCATGTACATTGAAATCCTACGAAGGTCCATTTACAAAAAAAAATATAATAAGAACTAAGCATAAAAATTAATTGTCAATAAAAATCAATGGAATTTAAGAGAGTCAAAAACACAATAAAATAATTTAAGATAAAAATTAAATAAATATGTAAAAAATATAATACAAAAAAGAAAGAAAATATGAAAGCTCATTAAATTAGGGAAAACTAGAAAAATGGATTAAAGAGTAGTTCTTAGCTTGGCATCTTTTCCGAAAGAAAGAAAAAAAGAAATTACTAATGAAAATTATTGAATCTTTCTAATAAAATATTTTTCGTATATCCTTTTTAAAGGAAAATTTTAAAAAGAAAAATTTTGGAAAATGATGCCAATTACCAGATCTTACCACGAGAAGGTGACTATGCATCGAGATCCATCTAAAGCTAAAAAATTAAAAGTTAAAGAATAACAAATAAAAAATTAAATAAATTAAGAACACAAAAAATAAATAAAATACGAAACATTAAAATTGATAATTAATATAAATGAATTATGAAAAATATAAAATATAAATAATTGATAATCGAAATAAATTATAATTAATAATTAATGTTAAATAAATTATGAAAAAAATGGAAGAAGAAAAAATAAGAAATAAAAATTAAATAAATCTGAAAAATTTGAAAAGGAAAAATTAATTCGAAATGATTATTTAAATTAGTATACAATTGTTTTTACAATAATGATCTTCTACAATAATTAATCGCTCGCAATTAATTCCACGTCGCGTCGTCAAACAATGAGGCTTAAGTCTAACTTAATTTATACTTTAATATTATTTACACATTCATCTTAAAATACTTTATAAGTATCATCTTAGTATACTTTAATAGTAAATCTTAAATCTATAATGCGTAACAAAATTACTCTCGCTTAACTTGAAGCGAAAAAAAGAAATTATAATTAATTTATATCAGGAATTGTAATACCTAGTAAAATGCCTAGTAGACATGATTGATAAAACACACGATCGATAAAAATGAAGAAGAAATTTAAAAAAAACCAACTTCCTATAAATCATTGCTATCGTATGTCATATGTCACGACCTACATCGCTAGACTTACAAGGATCAGCAGATAGATGATTCTTGCTAGTCGTGGTCAATCGAAAGTTACGACAACGGCCTAACGGAAGAATTATTCGTCCCAACGACATAGGAAGGAGCATAGAGTTGTAAACTCTAGTCCACCGGAGCCGGATAACAAAGACGAGTTCGACCGCAGGACCTAACTCTCATCGAGTACTCGAAAGTACCAATCGATCAAAGCGCGGACTCTCGACTGACCACCGGAAGTAAAGCATCCGTCCAACGATTCTTATCATCGTTGCGTGACAACATGTGGTTGACAGCGAAGAAAGAAAAAGTTAGGAAGGAAAGCTAGGAAAAACTATCGTAAAATTAATCATAGAGATAAATAAGAAATAAACGCTTCGAATAATAATATAAAAATGGAAATTGGAGATGAAAGTGGAAAATAACGAAAACAAAAACTATTTAGATCTATTTTAAAGTTAAAAAAATTAAGATATTTATTTTTCGCCTCAAGTTAAATAGTGTATTTTTGTACACGATAAACTTAATCTATATATCTATATATCTTATAACATAATTTATCTTTTATTTGAAATGAAATAATTATTTTAATTATTTTTGCAATGATGTTTACAAAAATCTTTTATATTTATTGCTCGAAGAAATTTAAATCTAGCTTAATCTAGATCTTGAAAAGTCTTACGAATCTTAAATCTACGATTCGCGTTAAAAATTACACTCACATCTTACTTCGCACGAAAAAAGTTAAATGAAATTAAAATCATATTTAAATATTAAAGAATAAATATGAAAGAAAAAAAATATGCCATAAGAAAACCAATTCAAATCACCACCACTTTCATCACGATTTATATCAATCGATTTATTTGACTCATCGAACGGATGATATTCACATTGACCAGCAGAGGATTACGACACCGACATTATAGTCAAATGCACGATGTCCACGACGACCACAGAAAGGAACTAGAAGTCGTTACAAGATCATCGGAGCTGGATTACCAAAACGTCGTCCCAATGAAACGCAGGAAGGAATTAGAAGTCATCCTAGAACCACCGAGACCGATTTACAGAAGATCGCATTCGACGTACAGAATCTATCTCAGATCAATTGGTATCTAAAAGTACCAATCGATAAGAGCGCAGACCTTCGACTGACCATCGGAAATAGAGCACCAGCCCGATGAATTCTTACAATCCTTACGTGACGATTGATTGGACAGTGACTCGAATTAGATTTGAAGAATAATTAATAAAAGAAAAGTAATATTAACTAGCTATATAAAATCGATAAATTAAGAAATATAGAGAATTTTATATTTCGCTCGAAGTTAGAGAGTGTAGTTTTTGTACAAAATGCGCTCGCAATTACTTAAACTAAATCTATGTATCTTATAATCTTAACTTCATTTAAAACTAAGACGCACGCATCCCACGATGATTCAGCGACGATCCCACGATGCCCCCGATGGGGGTTTAATAAAGTGGTACTTGTAGTCCAGTCTAGCCAAAATATCCAAAGGAAAATTGGCACAATTTTCTAGATTAGAGGTACTGCGTAGTTCTTAGCTTGGTATCGATTTTTAAGAATTTATCTTTGGAAAATTTCCTTCGAAAATTTTTCAAAGAGTAATCTATGTAAATCGATTACCAGGTCTCATCACAAGGAAGTGACTACGCATCGAGATTAATCTAACGCTAAAAAATTAAATATATTAAGAACGCATAAATAAATTGAATACGAAACATTAAAATTAATAATTAATATTAAATGAATATTAAAATGTATTAGAAAAATGTAAAATATAAATAATTGATAATCAAAATGAATTATAATTAATAATTAATGTAAAATAAATTATGAAAAAAATTAGAAAGAAAAAGAAATAAGAAATAAAAATTAAATAGATCTGAAAAAAAAATTAATTCGGAATGAAATAATTATTTAGATTAATGTTTTACAATAGCAATTTATTGCTTTAAAATAGCAATTAATCTCACGTTGTGACAACAACGAGGTTTAATTTATACCTTGATATTATTTTATCTATCTTATTTTCATCTATCTTAATTTACTTATTATTATTACTTATTATTAATAGTAATGTAAATCTTAAATTTATAACGTATAACAAGTACACTCTTTCATATTATACTATTTCATTTAAAAATATTATACTATTTCATTTAAAAAAACGAAAAAAAGAAATTATACAATTAATTTATATCAAAAATTGCAATGCTTAGTAAAAGAAAGTTCAAAATAATTCTAGAAATTTTACATGCACAATCCAGTGATATGATTGAGAAAAATAATTAATCGCGCAAGATTTAGATTGGAATGCATATATGCGTAGTTCTTGATTTGCCATCGATTTCCATCATAATAAATGATGAAATATTTTTAAGTTTAAAATATTTTAGAAACTTTTTAACGAATGAATATTTTTTTTTGACGTGGACAAAATTTTGAAAAAAAGAATTGGAAACCGATTACCGGGTAGGTAGTCACCAGCGAGGTGGTAACTATATCGAGACTTACATTCAACTATAAATTAAAAAATAAATCAAAAAAGAATAGATAAAAGAATAAATAAATGAGTAGAAGTTAAAGAATAAATCAAGAAATGAATTTAGAAATGAATAGATGAAAGAATAAATGAATAAATAAACAAAATATATATTAAAATAATAAACTATAAATTAAAAAAAAAAAGAAATAAATAGGTAAAAGAATAAGTGAATAAATAAATAAGTGAAAATTATATATTAAGAAATACGTTATAAAATAAATAATGTTTAAATAAATGAATGTGCAGATTAAATAAATGAAGCGATATGTAAATATTAATTAAAAAATAAAATATAAAATACGACAGTAATATATTAAATAAATTTTATTTCATTATTCACAATAAATGATTAGAAAATGTTCTTGATATTATAAAAATTTTAAAAGTTAAAATATCAACGATCTTCTCTACACGTGAGTTCGTTGAAATGTGACTGTTCTATCGCATCATATGTATAGGAGATCGCTGTCACTGTCACGAAGTTTGACGAAAACGTACGTTTGCGCCAAATCTGACTTATCGAGTACAATGACCAATAAATCTACAATTTTTTAACTTTTATCACTTTTTTTTTATAACATCGTAATAATTTATTACGATAAAAAGTTGATGTATCTTTACTATTTTTATCGTTTTATCACGCCTTTATTACAATTTGTTACGATAGTAAACAGTAAATAATTGATATATTTTTATAAACTAAAACTAAATTTTAGATTTCTGTGATATTAGTTTTCGTCTAAATTGAAACTATTATTGTATTAAAATATTTCTAAATGCCATTTTACGTGAAAATCAATTATTGATTATTTAAATGTAAGGGATCGTTTTGTCTATAAATTAAAATGCGCATAGTGATCAATCGGGAATAACGGTACAATATAAAATAAAACTTTTTAAATAAAGAAGAAATTGATAGTGGATAATAGTGAGTAATTCTAATTTTGTTTGCTAATAATAATTTCTATTAGTAATCGTGGCAATTGAATTTAAATTAAAATTCAAACAATCATGCGAGATTTAATTCATCAATTCCCAAAAAATCTAAAGCATGTAGTAAATTTACTATTCGGATTAATATATGTGTAATTATGGTCGATGAGATTGAACAATATTTGTTCATGATATTTCCAGAGATCTGTAATCATTATTTGATTTTTTTGCTATCCTAAAATCATCTTCCAATCAATATATATATAATATTTATATTATATAAATGTAATATATAATTCACAAATTATTTCAGGATTGAAAATATTATAAATTCATGCTTATTAAAAATTTTTTTACAAATAAAACAATAATTTTATAATAGTAGCTAATGCGAATAAAAAATTAGAAATTTAAAATCAAATTAAATTAAAAGATAAAAGTTTTTTTTTATATAACTGTTAGAAATCAAATTAAATTAATAATTAGATTGAAATAATATTAAAAGTTAAATAAAAAAATATAATTTATATTAACATAAAATTAATCATTGATAAGGTAAATTAGAATCTAAATAATAAATAAAAAAATTAAAAATTTAAATTTAATTAGAACTTAAATAACAAGCTAAAATAAAATTAAAAATTGAAGAACAAATTAAAATGAAATAAAATAAAAATTTAAATATAACAAAATTTTAAGCAAGTTATAAATTAAAATTAAATTGATATAAATTTAAAAATTAAAATTAAAATAAAATTAAACAATTAAATTAAACAAGAATAAAAAGTTAATCAATAAATTGAAAATTGAAAGTTAGAAATGAAATAAAATTAAATGTTAAAAATTAAAGTAAATTAAGAATTAAATAAGAATTATTTAATTAATTAAATTAAGAATAAATTAGATAAAAATTGAATTTGATGTATCTCTTACAAAAATTTGATCTTTGAAAGTGACTCCTAAATCATAATCTTTTTTCTCTATAATGTAATTTTTCTCGTAATGCAACGTAAGATAACAATGATTATATTTGAATGTATTTTATGTGTTCATGTTACGAAAAATAAGTTTATAATTATAATTATATATATTATAATTCATATTATAATATACTATTATAATTCAATTTAATTATTGTTAGATTTTTGTTATTAATTTATATTACAATAATATATTTAAAATTTAATATATTCCGCATTACAAATACAAATTTAATCTAATTTTACATTATTTTATGTTATATTAAAATATTTTAAATATTATTTATTAATATTAAAAATAATTATAATCATAAATTAAAATCGCGAATCAATCGAAAATTATTACGATATGATGAAATGAAATTTCTAATTTTTGCTATTAAAGTCTATTGAAAGAATTCTTATATTTTTTTAGTATATAATAATTTTTCAGTTTTATATAATTTTATGATTTTCTTGTGCTTTATTTGCTTTATTTTTAATTTATTTTTAACTTTTTCTCTATATTTTAAATTTTATTTATTATGTATTTAATTACCTTATGATGAATTTCTTATCTTCTTGTTAAACTTTATTATTAAATTATTCATTATTATTATTATTTGAGTTATTTTTTCGCGCGATTTAAGTTTAGAAGAAATCATGTCACTCAGCCAATCAGGAAACTGCTAAAGTTCACAATTTAGACGAATCAATGCATATGACATTAGTTATTGTCAAAAGTCATAGAAGGAATTGCATTACATCGATATAGATATATCGAAATTTGTGGAATTTGATATTTATTAAATTTGATAGTTTAATTTGTAAATTATTAGTGTTTTTTTTATATTAATATATTATTGAATCATTTTTTACAAATATTATTACATCGAAATTAAATTGATTTTCTGTTACCAATAATCCATATTAAAAATATTCGAAATCGGATTTGAATTTAGTTATTGTTTTATTTTAACATTATTTAATGTAAAATTGTTATATTTGTACAGATTATTGTTTAATTAAATAATGGAGATTAGATAATTAATGGAATGACTTCAAATTTGTAATAGGTTATGCACGACTTTCATGCAAGTATAGTAAGATTTGATTTACTTTAATAGAAGACAGTAATTATTAGTTTAAGTAATTAAGTTTCTTTTGCTTTTTAATCATTTATAAAGTAATTAAGAAATAAAAGTAATTAGGCCAGATGTCAATCAATTTTATACACATTCTCATATATTAAATATGTCTATTTAGCATTCGATTCAAAATTGAGAATATTTCTTATAATAATTCTGTTTGTTCACAAAATAGAATGTATCATTTTTATATTTATTTTTATATTACGTTCAAAGTAGAAAAAATTTGTTTTCGGGTAATCGATGATTTATGACCATGTCGTTCGACATACTTCGATTTGTTGCTGAATTTCAAGCATATTTTCTTCCTCTTCGTCCAATTCGATAATCGAAATCACAGCGCGAAATGTCATTCTTTTGTCAAAAATCGTGTCTTTGGATGTTTTGCTTCAGGTGACTAATCTATCTTGTAATTTCTTTTTATTATTCCCTGATTATTTTACTTTTCCTATATATTGTTATTTAATTTATTCAATAATTTTTAATATTATTTATTACGTATTATTGTAATTAATAATTCTTTCAAAAAGAATAATTTATTCAATTTTTTATATTAAACTATTACATTCTTAAATTTATTCGTGAAATAGATATTATCAATTTCTAAAATAAAATTTGAGCTTTATTATTGGCTTATTTTACAATTACATTAACAAATTTTCAAAAAAATTTTATATATTTATTCTAAAAATTTTATTATTTTTTCCGTAAGTTATTAATTTAAAATGGAAAAAAAATTTTAACATGAACAATCATTTCAACAATCGTTCAACACAATGATTAATCAGATAACATTGGTAACATTTGATTTTTTATATGGAAAATATATACATTTTTATTTTCTTCATTATTATCTTTTACTGTAACAATACATATCTACTTGGTAAGTTAGTAAATGATAGATACAGATGAATTATTATGAGATGAGAATTGATGAGAATATTGTTATCAGAATATCTAACGTATAATTCTTTATATACTTTAGAGAAAAAGAAGATATATATTAATAAATAAAAGAAAAAAAAAAACAAAATAGGAAAATAAAAAAAAATAAAGAAATTGTCCAATTGCATCTTGTCACTATCATTTTTCTTTTACTTTTTTTTATCTTAAATAATAATAATTATTCAGACATTGGTATACAGATATTGAACAAATAGGATAATTCTAAAGATAATGCCATTTTTGAGAGAAAAACTTGACAACCCTTCGCTTTATACATGTAACAGAAACAATTCGGCGTAGCTAGAGTATCAATATGGTTTTGGAGCCTGAAACTATACTTCCAACCATCTCAACGGCAATCAACATCATCCTATTTGAGAAGAATCTTACTGCAAACATAGTGCAACAGCTTCCTGGAAAACAACGGATTTGTGAATGGCGTAGTTCCTTAAACACATTCAGGAATTTTCTTTGGATTGGGAATGTCGCTCAATCAGAGGGCTGATCCACAATGTTATTGGATAGTATACCTCACTGAAGATTTGCAAGTTCGTGAGATTAATATGGAGAGGGCTTTAGAGAATACCATCGTTTTGGAACTTTTTGAACTGTCAGAATTTCGAGAACTATCAGAACTTTCTGAATCGTTAAATCTTTCGAACTTTTAGAATCTTTTATCTTTCAAGAACTCTTTGAATTTAGAACTTTTTTCGAACATATAATTTCGACCTTAGTGACAACATAAACCGTCATTAGCATATGGACTTTTTTTTTGATCGTCTTATTAATTGAATTTATTAACAAAAAATTTTGTAATAATTATTTTTATTACTCTATACCACAGTTCCAGGAACGGATTGAAGTTAACAATGTAATATTAATTATAAACATTAATTCAAAATTTAAAAAAAAAAATTAAAATTCTTTTTCCCCTATCTCGAAAGTTGATGTAATTAAATATTAATATATATAAACTTTAAATGATTTTTCAAAAATTAAAAATAATAATATTAAAATGATACTTATACGTACATTCAAAATAAAAGTTTCGTGAAAAGAACGCTTTGATTAGTTAATGTGGAAATAAATGTCTATTTTTACATGTTCTTTTGTTCCTAACGTGATATATTAATCCAACTGTAACAGAGAGAAACTATAAAGCAACAATCTAACATCGATACATCATGTAGGCACAAAATTCAGAATATTCTAATGTATCCATATAATATAAAAAAATTTTTTTTAAATATTTTTTATATTTTTTTTATAATATCTCATAATATGTAGACTAATTTTAACAATAGTTTAATTTTTTTGTATTTGAGTAATCAAAATAATGATCATATATACGAATAAGCTAGACATATTATAAGTATTTTATTATTATATTCTTAATTTATAGTTTCGAAATTATTTTAGCTTTCAGTTTTAGATGATTATCCTAACGAAAAATTCATAAATAGAAAATAATTCTCACCATTTTGAACATTTAAATTATGGCAGCTCTTTTACTATTAGTAGCGTGTGGTACCAAGGATATGGCATCAACAAAACATCTGAAAGATAGTTAATTCTTGTAAAGAATATCTCTTGGTCCTATTCCGTCTCGGATTTTTTTCAACAGTGAATTATATATATTTCCACCATTTCGTCTAAGTTTCAATTTTGATTATTTAATTTCAATACCTCCTTTAACAAATTTTGCTCTTTTCTTTTACTTCGCTTATTTTTATATATTTCCTTTCAAAATTATTTACTAACATCTTCGAACGTCATCTTCATTTGTCTGATCAAAATTTTACATTCATAATACTCTAAATATTTTGATTTATATTGAATCAATTCTTTTTCTAATTTTTTTCAATGTTCTGAATCATGTTTCTTTTTTAAATCAACAATAAATATATTCTTGTAAAAAAATTATAATTCATTAATTTAAAACATTTAAAAATTAAATTAAACAAAATAAAAATATATGCAAGAATATAAAAAAATTATATTTAGTTACAATTAAAAATCGGAAATATATAGAACGATCAAAAAATTCCAACAAGAACGATCAAAGAAGGTGAAAAGAAAATATCATTAAAATTCCTTTATATAATATTAAATTTATTTATTTAATATTAATATCGCATTAATTAATAATAATAGTGATGAATTAATGATTAGTAATAATAATAATGAAAAAGAAAAAATTATTATCAAAAATGTTATTGATAAAATAAAAAAATAAACCATAATATATAAACCATAATAAATTTAAAAAAATTAAAAATATTAAATTGTAATATCTGTGTCTAACGTAAAACTGTAAAACAAAGAAACGCTATAACAACAATTGATAAAATTTTAAAGATTAATATTTTACAAATTTTACAGCGTATTTTGTAGCGTACAGTTATCATTGAATATGCATTGAATATCGATTATATGTAATTGTTTTTCGAAGACGAGCAGAATGGAATTTCTCTGTTTTTCGAATAAAAACATTATCGTTATATGAAGAAATTATTAAAATGTAAATAATTATAATATTATAAATGTAAATATTGAATAAACGAAATATCGAAGGATAAAGATTTTATAATATATAAATCGATGAATTGGAGGATCAACTATTCGTCGAGTACGATAATATATTAAAATAAAGAATGAAACAAGTTTATCAAAAGATAAAAAAAAAAAATAATTCTTTAACCGATAAATAAAGTTTTAATATATATATATATTAAATTAATAAACGAATAAAATGACGAATAAAATAAAAATTTAAAATCTTTTTTAAATTTTCGTTTCTTTTGTTTTATTTTCGATTTACATATTTTTTCTTCTTCCATTATATTTCAAGTATTAAAATATCGAAAATTAAAATTAATCGTATTAATGACGTTAATTGTATAAAGCATAAATCAAAATTTTTATTAAAATAAAAATTTCGTTTTAAATAAAAATTTAAAAAGGAACGAATAAAATTTAAATATGAAATACATTTTTATAACATATAAATGTATTTATAAAGTAAAGAGAATATAATAATGAAGAATGATAAATAAAAAAGAAATATAAAAAAGTCGATTTATTTCATATATTTGCTTTCCTTTCGTTTCCCTTTGCCTGAAACAATAAAATAATATAGAATGTTGATTCCTATAATATATATAATTAGATATATAGATAGATAATTAGATATGTAGATAGATAATAGTATATGTGAAATTAAAATTTAAAATTTTTCAAAAAATTAAATCTGATTTTAAGTACTACGAATTTTATTTGATATAGAATATTTTATTTGATAGAATAACTATCAAATAGGGTATATTGTTTGAGAGATATATAAACAGGAAAAATAAAATTATTCGGAAAAATTCCTTATAAAAATCCTTTTTTATTATTACCGCTTTCAGACCTCTATTAAATCTAAATTAGATGTTATGTAAAATATTATGTCATTTTTGAAAGTTTAATCAACACCTGTATATTTTTGACATATTTCAATCTAGTTCGGCTGGTCCCTTTTTTTTATCGTGGGGGAAATTCTCATTGGACACCCCCAACCCTACTTGGAGGAGAGAAAAGATATCAAGATCCGGTCTTTTAGTGCCGGAATTTCACCGGCCAAAACCTTCACAATGACCTTCTGTGGCGCCTCCAAGGAGAACTGAGCACTCTTAGCAAATACTTCTAATGTTCCCCGAACATCGCCTATATTATTTAAACACACTACTGGCAAATAGCGTTACTGAATTATGCTTTTCGTATAGCCACATCGGCACCAACACAGAACCGTGCTCTCTTGATCCGAGGTCCTCGCTGACACGACTATGAAGCATCGCGAAACTTAAGCGAGAACTGCATTCGCAAGATGGCGCGATGACTTGATTAATTATTGTTTATTGCATCGAAGCCAGGAAAGGACCATCATTTCTCCGATTGTACCACCATCGTGAGTTAAAGCGGCGGATCCCTCGCTATTTCTTCATCATCTTCTTATGCGACATAAAATTTTCACACTACGCGCCAATTATTTCTCCTCGTCAGCATGAACGGAATTGATGAAGAAAGATTTGCTTTTATCTGCTTGATTACGATATGGTGCTCTTCCGTGAATGCTATACACTCGAGAAGTATGCCAAGTCATATCGTGGGAAGAGGAAGAAGCTGTGCACCGTGGCATCGCTTCCGATGCGATACAAGAACAGAAGCAACCGATTAGCACATAATCATATGGAAAGAGGATCTCACTCGAGTTCGACATATCCATCAGGATTGGCAAACAGCCCTGATACGCTGAGAGGAACAGTTGCGGACTTCATCATCCATTATTGCTCTTGCTACGCATCTAGTGCTTCGCCAAACTAATAGTCTCCGCTGGCAGATCGCCGCCGCACCAAGTTGTATACATTGGCATAATAACTCTCCAAGAAATGCGAGGGTAACAGTCTGATCAATATCATCGATGCAACTTGAAAGACCATATGATACAATGATGAATGGTGAGTCGACGCTGCACCTGCCGAAAATTGTCGACTCTTCGACGACTCGCCATCAGATCGACAAACACGGAACATTGTGTAAGATTACGTTCCACATGATCTCCAAGTAGAGGAACATTTTTCTCAGATTCTACATATTTAAAAATTGCACAATTATTCTTCTTTACCCAAAGATAATATCAAAGATAATAATAAATCCAAAGACTTACAATAACAATTGAAAATGCATTTCAAAGAGGAATGTTTCTATTTGCAACTATCTCAGAAAATCATATGTATCTTTTCTATGTTCGGAAATTCAACGATTTAAATATTCCATGATCTTAAAAATTGCAAAATTACATCTTCTTTATTCGATGATAACAAATCAATCCAGAGACGTACAATAACGAATGTGAGCTCGATAAAGAGGAATGTTCCTCGATTGCAATCACCACAGAAAATCATTCAAATATTCCACAATATAAAAAATTGCAAATTTATGTCTTCTTTTTACTAAAACCATAGATGTAGAGAAAGGATTGAGAAACTGTTGCAAAATGTTAAATAATATTATTCCAAATTAATAATATAGAGATTAAATCTCGCTATTAAACAAAATATATTTAAAATAGAATATTATGATTAAGAATGATTATTAATACTTATAATTATAAAAATTATTATGAGATAGAGTATATTTATATTTTTGCAATTTGTAATTAAAACATTTTAAAATCAAATTAACAAAATTATCTATATTGATATTGAGACTCTATGTGAGAAAAATTATTATGAGATAGAATAAATTTATATAATTTAAAATTTCTAATTATAATGTTTAAAAATCAAATCAATATGAAAATTCGATTTTGCACGAAATTGCATCTTTTCGACATGAAAAACAGAATTACGGCGAATTATAGATCGAAATCGTTAAGAGATACGTTATTTAGCTCTATTCCGCTTAGAAACGTGAAATTCTGGAAGGAAGAATTGATTTCGATAAGTAATGTAGCTTTTTCGCACGAAAATCCTAATTTCTGTGTACTGTGAATTGAAACATTGTCGAGTGTGACGTTTTTATTCCGTTACTCGAGTTCGAATGAATTCCACTGTGAAAATTCTATTTCGCACGAAATTGCATCTTTTCGACATGAAAAACAGAATTACGGCGAATTCTAGATCGAAATCGTTAAGAGATACGTTATTTAGCTCTATTCCGCTTAGAAACGTGAAATTCTTGAAAGAAGTATTGATTTCAATAAGTTATGTAGCTTCTTCGCACGAAAATCCTAATTTCTGTGTACTGTGAATTGAAACATTGTCGAGTGTGACGTTTTTATTCCGTTACTCGAGTTCGAATGAATTCCACTGTGAAAATTCTATTTCGCACGAAATTGCATCTTTTCGACATGAAAAACAGAATTACGGCGAATTCTAGATCGAAACCGATCGGAAATTCGTTATCTAGCACCATACCGCTTAGAAACGTGAAATTCTGGTGAATGTAAGGATTTCCTCAAGTTTTGTAGCTTTTCCGCACAAAAATCCTAATTTCGGCGATACGTGTATTGAAATATCGATGAGCGCGACGTTTTTATTCTGATATTCGAATGTGGAGAAATCCGCTGTGAAAATTCGATTTTGCAGAAATTGCATCATTTCAACATGAAATAGAGAATTACGGCGAATTCTATCGAAAACGATCGGAAATTCGTTATCTAGCACCATACCGCTTAGAAACGTGAAATTCTGGTGAATGTAAGGATTTCCTCAAGTTTTGTAGCTTTTCCGCACAAAAATCCTAATTTCGGCGATACGTGTATTGAAATATCGATGAGCCCGACGTTTTTATTCTGAAATTCGAATTTGGAGAAATCCGCTGTGAAAAAACGATTTTGCAGAAATTGCATCATTTCAACATGAAATAGAGAATTACGGCGAATTCTATATCGAAAACGATCGGAAATTCGTTATCTAGCACCATACCGCTTAGAAACGTGAAATTCTGGTGAATGTAAGGATTTCCTCAAGTTTTGTAGCTTTTCCGCACAAAAATCCTAATTTCGGCGATACATGTATTGAAATATCGATGAGCGCGACGTTTTTATTCTGATATTCGAATTTGGAGAAATCCGCTGTGAAAATTCGATTTTGCAGAAATTGCATCATTTCAACATGAAATAGAGAATTACGGGGAATTCTATATCGAAAACGATCGGAAATTCGTTATCTAGCACCATACCGCTTAGAATTTGAAATTCTGGTGAATTTAAGGATTT